>NC_056744.1:126982985-127347985 GCF_019279795.1 Protopterus annectens | reverse complement strand
TAACCAATCAAACTTAATGCAATAATATACAATGTATACCACATGTGAAAAAGACATAGTGTATCCAAAAGTCTAAATATCCTTTTGCAAATTTTAAACATATATGGAAATTAAAATGTCAGCACTAAAAATAAAAAGTCACCTAGATAAAATGTAATAACTCAATTTTTAGATAAGGTAGAAGTAGAGGACAGGGAGAAAGAAAGGCTCAGCTGTTAGATATTTAATTGCCATTTTTCTAATTTTTTTCCACATGAGTAAGTTTAGGTCTAATCAATCCATAGTCATGTAAAATGTTGCTAATTTGAATATAATTATTAATACTTTCAAGTCAATTGGATTTACATCTTTAGGAAGTAAACTGAAAAAAAAATGAATGCCTGTCAATCAACCTTGTACTGAAGCTGAGACCACCAACATTGTGATTAAATTTGATATCGGATATGGTTGTTTGGTTTATCTAATATTAATACATTTTTTTATACTTATCTTTGTATTTATAATTGTTATTGGTTGGATGTGCTTCAAAAACAATACAATACGAGTTTTGGTTTTAAACATTTTTGTGTTTTTATATTAGGAAATTTACTAGGTTAGTATTACGTAATAATAATTTTGAATGAAATTCATTTACATTTATATTTATTGGTTCACGTGAATATGGTATACTGTTTATATATATATATATATATATATATATATATATATATATATATATATATATATATAGATATATAGATATATATATATTCCATTTAAAATAAATTTAAAATGTTTAGGCAGAATGGTATTTAAAATGCAATTTTTAAGATATCTCTTTAAAGTTTCTTTCTAGTGACCCACTGATATCTGTTAAAACTTTATAAGGGAGGATGATTATTTACAACTTAGTTCTGATGATGTCTGAATAACCATATGGACAAAAGTGCTTAACTTTGGCTAATACATTGATTTTGTCACTATTTCATGCAACAGTGTATTTAATACTTGAAATATCAGCAGACATTGTGTGAGCCCTGTACTTAATTTCTGGTTTCTGTTTGGCTGGATGGCTATATATATATATATATATATATATATATATATATATATATATATATATATACTCTTTTCTGGTTAGACGTTTTAATATTGATAAAGTAATTGCCATGAAAGAATATTTTTCCTGGTATCATAAGGAATAAAGCTTTTCACACGGAGTGTTCCATAGCTGACTTCTAAATTTGCAACTTTAAAACACATGCAGTATATCTGTACTGTTTAAACTACAAATTTTGCTACTTAAGTTGCAATTAGAGGAAAACAAGTTTTTTTAGCTGGTGTGAAGTAGGAATTTCATGCAATCATGAATTGAGTATATAGTATTTTAAGGGGACACACTTGAGATTTACTGATAGAGATAATTTTTTAAGTTCTCATTTGCCAGTGTTTGAACATATTCTGTCCATATTTATAAAAAAAACTGCATTTTTAAATTTAAACTTTGTTACTTGTATGTCTTAGGGATTCAGAAAGCAGATTGCTAAAGAAAGTAATTCTCAGTATGAAAATAATTTTTCTAAAAACTTTTCCATTTTTGATTTAAAATGGGTAGATGTCCTTTTGGATGTGATAAATCTGATCATAGCTGCTCAACCAATACTGGAGGCATTGATACTAAAGCCCGGACTGGACTATTTTAAGAAAAATAGAGTGTGATAGGTCTAACATTTACTAATTTAGTTGAAGATTTGGATTGTTTTACTAGACTGAAAGAGAAGAAAAATATCTTCTAAATCTAATGACTTCAATAATTTCTAAAATTATAAAATAAAGTTAGAAATAGCACTATTAATTGTTAGGGATTTAATTGATTCCTCATACAGAAATGGAATAACTGAATTATTCAAATTACATTTATTGTTAAGTAAGTATACCAAATGTTTAACCATTGCACTGCTTTTGTTCTTTAGTTAACTATTCTTAATAGCCTTCTCAAGGTAACAACTAAGTAACACATCAAACCCTCAGGTAATCCAAAGTTATCATGAAGTTTAGCAGCAATAACTTTTGAGAAAGCAGTTCTTACAGATTCAGGAGTCCATATCAATTTGCCAAGTGAAGAAGTAATATTGGAATATCATGAAATATTGAATATAATGAAAAACAGCAATTTAGGAAGTATATTCATTCAATGATAGCAACTTCAGACAAAAGCAAAAAAGTCCTCTTATAACCATCGTTTTAAATCTTCTTGATTTTTTAATTAAATATGACTCTCAAATATTTCATGGAAGAAGTCATTTAATGCCTTGTAATATGGCTATATCTATGCAATTATAGTTGGATTCAAAGGACATAGGATTGATTTTTGTAAGCTGAATTTACAATTTGAGAATTTAGAATTTTAGAAATCAAGTTAATAGAACTGATAATTTTTAGGGTATCTGAAGTTGGTGAAGTTGAATAAATATTGAGATCATCAGCAAATACAGTTAATGGTAACTCTACAATTAATAACCAGGGGATTTTATATGATGACTTCTGAAACATAAACAGAAATTTCAATGTGAAGCTTCAATAAATAAAGTGAAAGAAGATGCCATTGTTTAACATCATTTTTAATTCTAATTGGTTTCAAAATGCATTTTTTAACTATTAATTGCACTGAGGGGTTGCCATATATTGATTCAAATGATTTAAGAAAATATTGGATTGCAAAAGGTCAGTTTATATTCCAATCCCCAAAAGGACAATGCTAAAGAATGTTCAAATTATAGAGGAATTTCACTTTTTATCACATGCTAGCAAGGTAATGCTCAAGATCTTGCAAGATAGACTCCAGCCTTATGGCTGGCTTAGAAGTGACAGAGACACAAGAAATCAATTTGCCAACATCTGCTGAGCAATGGAAAAGACAAGGGACTTCCAGAAAAAAAAATCTGTTTTGGTTTATTAACTACTCTAAAATTTTTGACTGGGTCAACTATAACAAATTTTGACAAGTTCCTAAAGAAAACAGGGATACTAGTCACATTATTTGCCTCCTGTGTAATCTGTATACACAGCAAGAAGCAACAGTTAGAACTGAATATTGAAAAACTAACTGGGTCAGGACTGGAAATGGAATTTGAAAAGGCTGTATATTTTCACCATATTTATTTGCTGAATAAGTTGAATATATCATGTGAAATTCTAAAACAGATGATTTAGATGAAATCAAAATTGGTAGAAATATCAATAAATTTAGATATGCAGATGATACCACTCTGATGGCTGAAAGTGAAGAATGGCTAAAGACTATAATGATGCAGGTGAAAGCAGAAAGTACAAAAGCTGGCTTGTTGCACAACATATAAAAACCTAAAATGATGTCATGTGGTCCCATTGGTTATTTGAAAAATAGATGGGAGGGAGTGGAGGCAGTGACAGTTTACATTTTCCTGGCTCAAAGATCTCTACAGATCATGATAGCAGCCACAATATTAAAAGGTGCTTGCTTTTTGGAAGGAAAGTTATGGCAAGTCTGGTCAAGATTTTAGAGAAAAGACATTGCATTGTCAACAAAGATCCATGTAGACAAAACTGTGTCTATTCCAGTAATAACATATGGTTGTGAGAGTTGGATTATGAGTAAGGTTATCCACCAGAAAAGTGATGCTTTTGAACTGTAGTGCTTGAGAAAACTTTTGAGAATCCTGTGGTCTAGAAGAAGATCGTATCAATCAGTTCTCAGGGAAATAAACAAATATGTTCACTGGAAAGCCTGATAGTAAAATGAACCTCAAGTAATTTGACCACATAATGCAAAGACAGGGTTCATTAGACATAACACTGATGCTGGGAAAGAACAAAGGTGGTAGAAGAAGAAGATCAAGCCGAAGGAAAAGAGAGAGCCTAAGATGGACAGACAGCATTACTGCTGCAATTAAGATCAATTTGCAAGAACTAAAAAAAACAATTTTTGACAAACGTGTGGCATGATGACGTCCTTGAGGTCAGGAAGATCAAGCTCAAATAAATGACTAAACAATAAAAACAAAAACAAATTTGATCAAGATATTTTCAAAATGAAACAGTAATTACATCAAATGCAATGCAGTGATCAAGGGCAAAATGCAAAAGCAAATACACATTGTATTCAATTATATTCATTTATCTATATCTATCTGATATTGTTTATCTAAATGATATATTATTTTATATATCATTTAGAAGTTCATTCAATTCATATTAGAAGGTATTACTATTTACAAAGATTCCACTATGAGGACTTGATCATTAGATTGTCTGTTTTTATAAACCTGATTGAAAGGGGAAGAAATAATGGATGGTAAGACCTTTTTCAGTCTATTAGCTATAACGTAGGCAAAGATCTTTACATTAAAGTTAATAAGTGCTATAGATATAATTGGCCAAATTTATTGAATTAACATTAGCCATTGAGATGGTCTTCAATCTATTTAAATAAATGATTACAAAATTATTTACACTAATGTCATTAAAATAATAAGCAGAATGTTTGCTAAGATTTTGATGAAATATTTATAGAATTAAGAGGTAAATATGTCTGGGCCCAGAGATTTACTTTTTTCTAAGATGATTTATAATGTTTATCATTTCAGTTGAGTTCAAGGGTGTGTTAAAAGAGATATGTTTTTCTGAGTTTAAAGCTGAAAAGTTAATTTGATTAAGATATGACAAAAACAAAGTGGGGAATTCATAAAGGTTTCCTCAATGTGTACCGTAGTAATGTTCTGCAATTCAGAGACAGCCCTAACATGGTACTGCACAGTGCTGTAACAGGAACACATGCCGCACTGTGTAGGGCTAGCTCTGCAGCTATGCTGAATGCTATTGAGGCAGTACAGGGGACAGGCATATGCTAATTAGCCATGTATTCCCTCTTCTACAACCACCTCCAGAAAGGCATCTAGACAACAATTGATTCATGAAAGTACTTGGATGTAGATCAACATAGCCAGCCCCATATGGCCAAAGGGAAGTGTTCATCACCTGAATGGAAAGTAGTATAAAAATTGGGGGGGGGGGCACTAGCCAATAGGGATTATTCTAAACACTAAACTCGAGTGCCATAATGGCACCTACAACAGTCCAAGGATTGGGGTTGGGGGACCACTAGCCACCTGGGATTACTCTAAAACTGAGAATCATAATAGCACATACAGACATACATGGATAGGGGAGGGGAGACCAACTAGCCCCAGGGATTAATGTACACTAGAAAGTCACAACAGTGCCTACAGCATTATGGGGAGTGGGGGGTGGAGGGAACCACTATCCTGAAGGGATACTACATTTTTGCCATAACACCCCCTACAGCAGTATGGGGATGGGGACAGAGGGAATCACTAGACACCAGAGATACTACACTTGTGACTTAATGGTACTTACAGCAGTATGGGGATTGAGAGTGTGATAAACACCAGGGACCACTCTAAACTCTTGTGCATTAACAACAATTAAACTACTATGGAAATCTGGGATAATTCCGAGATAGGTTTGTTGACTGTTGTGTGTGAGTGTTTGAATGTGCTCTTGTGTGTGGGCGGTGCTTCTGTGTGTGTTTGGGGGAAGTGATGGGGGATGATGGCTATGCCCAACACAATGCTGCCTTAGCAGTCTACTACCATGACATGCAGATCAACAGTTATCTGCCTATCACAGTAAAAACTGTAATTCAGAGGCATGGAAATTAGCCTTGTCTTGGCTAACATGTCTCTGAATTGCAAAATACCACATTTTAGGAGAAAGGACATGTTACAGCAAGCCATACAGCTCGCACTAGGCTCTTCCTTGAATCCCTAAGAAAGTCATATGGTTTAACCAAAAGTACAGCATCTATCTTTAACTCAGTCTTATACTGTTGACTAGAAAGAAGCCCAACCAGAGAGCATTTTCCCTTTTGAGACTTGTTATCCAGAGCAGCAGCTCTGAGAGATAAAGAGAAAGAGTGAGATTTAACCACGAAGGAGAAAACAAACAGAATGTATATTTAACTCAGTCTTATACTGTTGACCATCAGTCTGTGCTGGTAAATCTCTCTGGATTTGTTTGCCAGGAACAATTTCCAGTTTCTCCTTCCAAGTCTTCTTTTTTATTTAAAATGAGCTATTTATATCAGTACTTTAGACAGTAATTACACAACTTTTATACAAGTTGATCATTTATATGCTTCCAAATGCACAGCTGATCCCTCAGGATGAAGCTATTGGTTTCATATCTACTGGATATGCTGTGTACCTGAAACAGGACATCTGCTTTGCAGTGGGACAAACCTAGATGTGCAATACTTTATTGTAGAATGTTTGCAGCCCATTTTGAACAGTTAAAATGCTTGCCTTTGCTGACATTTCTATTAGTTTCTCCAGAACATGAATTGGGTTGCAACCATTTATAATGCTGTTCTTCCTACTATCTCTACTGCTCTCATTTGCCCCCTTAAGTTTTGGGAATGACATGCAGTGTGCTGCATTCATTTTATGACATTTCTGTTACATTAACTTTAAGCCACTTTTATCACTCCTTCCTGTATACCCTTTATTCAGAGCTCTGATATTCTGTGGGGTTTTAAGCTTACCTTTCTTCTGGAATAGTCTTACTATGATTTTCAATAAGATTTGTTTTGCCAGGCAACTCAGAAAAATATTTCCTTTCTCCCTAACAGAAACTTCCTTAGTTTTTGTTTCTTTGGCTTAGATAGGGTATCATGTACCTGAACTGCAAGTTTAGAAGACAGCTTACTACAGTGTACACTCTCTTTTCTGTGTTTTGACAAAAACATGTAAGTTTATTTAGAATCCTGCTGTAGTCTGTCAGTTCAGGAATACTTAATATTGTGCATTGTCATTTTACAATTTAAAATCCTGTTCAGTATTTTCCATAAAATGTCAGTTTTATTTTCCTCACTCTGCTAAAAGTGGCATCTTCCCACCATGCCTTCTTAAAATTTAACTTATTATCCTGAAGGTCAGCTGTCTCTGGAGTTTCTTCAAGGTCAGATTGTCGGGGAGTAGAAGGCATTGCTTCTCCTACCACCACAGTTATTGGGTTATCAATGTTTAAAACTGTTATTAGAAAAGATAACTCATACCAGTATACTTTAGTGTCAGTTTCTGTCTACATTTTATCTATTTTTCTTTTTCACTTTCTTTATGAATGTGATGCATAGAACCCTCTTCCTTTTGCTTAGAGATAATGTAATCTGGATCAACAGGATCATCATTATGAGAGGTTCAATGTTATTTTATCATTTAATATGCACTACTTTCATTTTTTTCTTAGCTTACTCATGGGAATAACCATCTGTTTCAAACTGACTGTACATTGCCCTCTCAGTTTCTTTTTATTCTCTAGGTTGCTGACCCCTCTATAAAGGATCTAGTTTCAATTTTAGCTTTTCCTTATTTTCAGATAATTACAGATATCTGTTGCTTAAACTCTTCCCTTATTTGAGGTTTCTGTATTTCACAAACAGAAATAGGTTTAGAAGCCTGGTCAGACACTATTTCTCTCTCTATTTAACTACCCTGGTGAAATCTTTTTTATTGACATACTTTCCTTTTTAACACCCACCTGCTGCTTAGAATTCACTGTTTCTAGAGGTCATTGTTTTAGCATGACAAAAAGTTTAGACCACTCAAGTTTGGTCATTTTTTATGCTTACTAACTTTACTCCATTAGAATACATTCCCTCGGTGAGTGATTCCTTCTCTTCAGCTCTGCTGGTATCTTTTACTTCTTGCTTTGTATCATTTTTGGTTGTAATAATAGTTTTAATTCTCTGCTTTATAATGGCTTCAGGGTGTAAAGGCATGTCTATCATCTACTTTGCATCACTTCCAAGCTGCAATATCTTAGTGTGTAAGTTTTTTCTTCTACTGGTCATGGTCCTATAAGGTACTCTGTCACAATGGGATACACAATTTTAGTGGATAAGTTTCTCTCTGTCACAGATTCTCTTCTTGTAGGCTGCACAATCATATGGGCATGATGGTTTCTCTTATTAAGTGTTATGTAGTTTATTTCTGTTGTTAGCTCATGGCAATTGCCTATATAAGTTCATGTAATGTGTTGCTTTTCTCCCTTGGCCTCTGCTAAAAAGGGGCTTTCCATAGTCACATTTTCCCAGTAAACAAAGGTAAATAAAGAAATTGTGTGTGTTATTCTGATCTTTCTCTCTGTCTATAGACAAATATTGGTACCTTAAGAGCTTTCTAACAGTATGGTCTGGTCTTTGTTGGATTCATACATGCTAATGTATGTGCCTTATGATTGCTTCCCATTTTCTCTAAGTTAGGCAAAGAGATTTCTATAGCCTCATTCACCTGCTGATTCCTTTCCCCTACTGGGTTGACCATCAAGCTACCTTTTTCCCATTGTCTACTTGAAGCTGGGAAATATGTTCCTATTACATGTGATGTACTAAAATGGGAATGACAAACAAGGGATAAATTACATCCCTAAAGCCACTTTATAATATAATAGAAGACTCTTCCCTATGACCATGAATCTATACCACTTCTGCTTTGGTAATATTTTCTTTTTGCATGCAAACAGCTTTTTTATAAATGTTACCATACTGCTTGGGACAGTTATCTGACATTTATTAACACATTGCACTTACTTATTTTTGTAGAAGAATAGAAACAGAAGACAGTTTCAACCATTCTGGCAGAAAAACTCATCATACTCCAATGTCAATAGCATCATGGTTTTCAGAGACTATAGTTTTCACAGGTGCAACAGCATTACTATCATTAGTAAAAAAATCTAGCTGTGTGACATATTTTTTCCACATTTTAAACAGGGTATGTCTACAGATGTTTGCATTTCTTTTGACACAGGTATTACTACAGGTCTGGAATGTAATCAACATATGTTGATAGCTCTTTACTGTATCAACATTTATCACATTTGCAGTCATGGCTGAATTGCTTTAGCTCTTATGATATGGTTTAAACTGTAGGAAGCTGCTTGCTAGTTTTTTTTTTTTTTTGCTCCTCAACTTCTGGGAGCAGCACATCACACTAGAATTGCTAGCTACAGCTCTGCTCAGACCTTTGGCATTAATATCTTGTTCCAAAATGCCTGTTGCAATCCAGCAATTTGAAAAGCTATAGACATTATCTATTTACATTGAGGTCACTGTAATACTGCTATAGACATTACAGAGAGTTTATTTACAGAACTTTTTATACATTCTAGGGTCACTTCTTCAATTCTAAATGGTGAGAATCACCATACTATACTATTATACACACACACACACACACACACACACACACACACACACACACACACACACACACACACACACACACACACACACACACACACACACATAGATATTTGTGTGTGTGTGTGTGTGCGTGTGTGTGTGTCTATATATACATATGCACATATAGGGTCATAGGTTCATAGGTGTTTACTGGGCTAATGACCACAAGGGCCTTTTTAAGCCTAGCCATGCATCCCAAATGTCTGATAAGTTCTAATACCCTTGATAAGTGTAACCAGGAGCTTGGGAGGTGATACATTTACAAGAAGGAGCCTAGGAGATGAACCATTTACAGGCTGACTGTGTCCACTAGAGACATACGTGAAAAACACAGGCTACATTTCCTGTTCCCCATCTAATTGTCTAAGTTAATCTTGAATTGGGTTAGGAAGGAACTCTACTTCACGTGGATGGGGAGCCTGTTGCAGAGAAGGGGTAGTCTCTGGGATACATACCTGTCTCTTTCTTTCACATGTTTCATTTATTATTTAGCTTCAGTATGTCAGATGCTTTGGAATGGTTTGAGATCTAAATAACCAACTGCAGAACTGCTAGCAGAATATCATCAGAAGTTTGAGAACCAGCTGTGGAGTGAGATGAGAAAAAAGAAAGAGGCAACAATACTCCAAGAAGAGGACACAAATAATACTTTAGAGAAGTGAATGACAAAAAGGAGTGGTCCCAGAACTGATTCTTGATGGACTCTGTTTGCAAATGGCCTCTTTGTAGAGGTGGGCTCCCCAGTTCTATCTTCCTGGAACCTGTTTGGGAGCCAGCTGGCTATCCACTAGGTTACATAAGAGTTTGCACCTAACCTCCTAAGTTTGTCGACAATGCCCAAGTGGAGGATTGTGTCATATGTGTATACACATACATAGATATATACACACATATGAATAAATATAAACACACACACACACACACACACACACACACACACACATATATATATATATATATATATATATATATATATATATATATATTCATACATACATATATTCATACATACATATATTCATACATACATATATTCATACATACATATACACAAATATTAGAGACACAGACATAAATTTAAACACATACATGCACAGAGAGACCAAACACTATTGCCACCAACATCCCCATAATCTTCACCAAGTCGACTGTAGTTTTATATATTCATACCAAACAGTCATGGATTTCTGCGTACATCATGAAAGTGCAAGCAAAGCATTAACACTAGCAGGAGAGTGATAGGGAATTTCAATACCCATTTACTTTCCTAGTATAAGCTGTGTGGAAAAATGTGCCAGAAATAAAGTTTCCCTAGCACAGATTTCAGAAGTAAAACCCCATACATGCAAAATGACAAACTGTGGACATGTACATTATCCATTTACAGAAGACCAAAGACCACTGGATAGACGTAGAACTGAGTGTAAAAGATGAGCAGAGCCTAGAGCAATTTAGCAAGCTGGTCTCAAGTAGTCTGAAGACACATGGACAAAGCACATTTAGAACCTGCAGAGAGAGTCAGAAGGTCAGTGACTTATTCAACAACTGTTTCCTCCTGGAAATTGTGCTAATTGAATTTGTTTATTCGTTTATGCATTTATTTATTTATTCATCCAGTCACTGGTGCACAACATAACACAATTTATCATTGTATACCCCAATTTCTCTAAAGGCGCTGCTTCAGTTAACCAGTTTTAGAAGATGCTGCCTGCCAGGTTCAGTTTGCTCTGAAGCACTCCCTCTGCCTACCCTGTCATTGTTGAACTTCAGAGTTAATCCATCTTGCATACATAATGTGATTCATTTATACTGCACATTGTAAAATTCCATTAGTCTGTTTTTCTGTGCCTCATAGGTTTGGGCAGCATCCATTTTTGTGCATCAGTTGAGTGCTTTATCTAAAGCATCTTTGATGGCTGTTCAGCCATGGCTTGTTTACATGTCCCCCCTTCCCTATGAAATTTGTGGCAGATATGTTCACAGCAGTAGCCCTACTCCATGCTGCCACTATTTTATGGACTCCAGTCTCTGATCCTTGGAGAGTTTTAAACTTGCCCAGGGCAGAGGAAAAAGGTAAATAGTTATCTTCAAGGGGCTATGTCAGCACTGAGCCCACTAGTATGTCATAAATGTCCATGTGCTTTTTTATTATTTAACAAGCTCCCTTACAGTGAAACTGATATTACAAAAAGAAGACTTTGTTCTAACTACTTAAAATGTAAAATAAAGGCATGTCAGACATTATGGGTGCAGTTAACGTCACTGTAGGATGTTTTTATCATTATCCTTAATAACTTAATTTCTCATTCATCATCTTCTCTAATAATTATTCTGTTGTATAAACATCAACATGAGAATATTACAAGGCATCTGATTCTTCATAGTAAAAAGGAAATCCTGTATTAAAGAGGATTTATATTTTTACTTCACGCTTTCTGTAGTTTTGTCACAAATTCAAGATGGTCTGCCGCGATGGACTGGCAAAGACAACTTGCTATAAATAGTAAAACCTAAGTCATCCACTTCAGGAAAGCATGCCTGATTTCTTATTATCAAGTCATGGACTTATGATTTGGAAAAAAATGACAGAATGCATATTTGTAACATTTTGTTCTGTTTCCAAGAAAATGTTTATTACCAGGGTTTATTCACCAGATTTAACATTTCGGAACATCTAACATCATACTATTTATAATAATGATGCCAGTAAATATTATTCATGTACAAAAAGATAATAAGATAATATGCATTCATTATTCCTAAAACATTATATATATATAATGTATGTATGTATGTATATATGCATATATATATATATATATATATATATATATATATATATATATATATATATATATAATGTATGTATGTATATATATGTATATATATATATATATATATATATATATATATATATATATATATATAAAATGTATGTATGTATATATATATATATATATATATATATATATATATATAGAGAGAGAGAGAGAGAGGGAGAGGAGTACTCCATTACAGCAAATGAAGTACAATGCACAATGTCAACAGCAAGTTGGTTGACAGTAGCAGACGGTCGACGGGTCCACGAAATTGACAATCCCTGGGTAGGGGAATATCCCTTTTCCCTGGAGAATTGTGCAAACTCAGAATTAGAATATATAATTAACAAGGGCTATGGGAGGTGTGTGGGGTCACAACCTCAGATTGATGGAATGGGTGCCTGACCCCCTGCGAAAACAATTCTTTTTGGTTTAACCTGCTCAAGAGTAATCCTCATAGCACTGGTAGTGCAAGCTGAAGTTTCAATGTTTTGACCCACCTGCTGTCAATGTTATACTCTCTGCGATGTGCATACACACACACACACACACACACACACACACACACACACACACACACACTGTGTATGTGTGTGTGTATATATATATATATATATATATATATATATATATATATATTTACACATACACGTCTGTGTGTTTGTGTGTGTAAAATGGGAAATGGGATCCATTACTGTATTCAAAATGAATTTTGTTGATAAACTTTTTAAAGCAGATGGTCAACAGTAGTGTGAGACAGCACAAAACCTGGGGTGATACCTCTCAACTGTCTAGATTTTCACAGAATGTCCAGATTTTTGACTCATATTTTTAGTCTGCTCCTCCTAACATTTTTGGTTTTCTGGCAAATCACTGGAATGATCTGAGGACTGAAGTCACTAAATAATGATATACATTTAAGTTTCAGACTTCAAATCCTTCAGAAAATGCATGTTAAAACAAATCCTGTTACTCTAGCAACTGTCTAAGTTTATAAGAGCATTATTTAAAATCTGCCCCTATTTTGGAGCCTTTGTCCCCCCATTTTGCAGGGCCTTGTCCAGATTTCTTACACTAAATGTTTGAGAGGTATGCCTGCGGTTGAGGAATATGTCCTTTCCCCTGAAAATTGCAAGATCTTAGAGGAATGCATAATTTGCATATATAGTCAGTTTTCCTTTTTCGATTATTTTATGTTGGCATTAAGCATGTTTCATTATTTGTAAGTATACCCATATGCAATTTATATGTATGAATCTATAGCACCATGTCCTGATTATCAGTAACAATTCACGTTCTTATCACTTCAGTAGAACTGCTTTCATCCACAAATACAAAATTAAATGTTAGCACAGCATCTCACATTATCAACTTAATTTAAGCTACAAATGTAATGAACTGCACCATTCCCTTCCCTTTTACTTTTTCTGATATATGCAGACTTTCTGAATCTTTGATCTGCATTATGTGCATTTCCACCTACTCTTAGGAGCCAAAGGAACATCTATGTACAATTATTAAATCCAGAAGTATTTAAATTATTTAAAAGTAATAAAGAATTGCATGTATTTTCCCAAATGACTGTTCACTGCTTTGTAATTCATTCATCAATTTGGTTAAAATAACTTAAGCTGAGACAGATATATTTTTTTCTTTGTGCATTTAAACAAATCCATGTAGACTTATTTATACTTTTCTTTATCAATTTATTAACTAAGTGGGTTGGCTGACTTGCACTGCATCATTTCATCCATGACTAGGCTGTAGTATAAGTAGGGAATGTAATGAAACAGCTGAATAGCTACTCATTTCACAGAACAAAAGTCACGGTAGCAAGCATAATAAATTTAGAAAACAGCTGCATTTTTCAAAGGATTTTAGCATTTGCTTCAGTTAACACTGATGGTCTTGAACTAACTTCAGAAATAGTGTTATAATATAAGGAGATTCAGGTATGCAGAACAAATGACATTTTATTGACTTATATATTAATCATGTGGGTGGATGAATCCTACATGATACTTTTCACTTGAGAGCCATACCACTACCAGACGCACAGAAAACGTATCATTATTGCAGGGTTCAGAACAAGATACAGACAGAACAATGTTACACGATAGTACAGACATAAAGAATGGTTTCTTTCTTTCTTCATTTGTTTATTTAACTTTATTTCCTGACTAAATCAACTGGCCCAAAGACCATTTCAGGTATGACTCTGGCAAAGAGGCAATAAAAACCTTTCAAAACAGTATCAACAAACAGATTACTTACCAAGTTTCTTTTCAAACCAGATATTTACATGCATTATAACCAATATTTACAGATCAATAACAAAGAAAGTTATGCTTTTCGATGAATGCTATTTACCCACATCACTTCCATCTGTACAAGGGTAATAGCACTAATGCAGTTTACTATTGTGATTTTATATGGAATCATAGAATAATAGAAAATACAAGGCGAAGGAGCCATTTGGACATTTATATTTTGCAGATACCCACTCTTAAACATTTTTCAAGGAGCAATAGGCCAGTTATGCTGGGTGTGAATTTATAAATACCCATCCAATTGTCCAATTCTTTTCTAAAGGAGAATAGTGTGTCATCTTGCATGATCCTGATTGGGAGTTTGTATCAGAGAAGGGGTACTTGTTTCCTGACAGATCTGTGTCTCTACCACAATTTGTTTATTTGCTAAAACAGGTTCAGGTCTGTGGTCATAGTATTTGCTGGACTGTTTGATTTGTATAGATATAAGAGGTCTTGGGCTGCTGGATCCCTAATGACCCTGAAGGTAAGACGCAGATCATCCTTAAGGAGTCTAGGATTCCGAATAACTGAATGGAGGGGCAAGATCTCCTGCCTGTCTTAGCAGCTCTAGTCTTTTAGGACTATTGTCTTTTCTGTCAGGAACCTTTTCTGGTCTCTCTAGTGTCAGGTAAGATGCACCACATAGGGAAGATGGGCCTGATCAGTGTGCAATACAGACGCATAAGGACTTCTCTGATTGTAGAGGAAATACCCTTTGCAATCAGCTGTGCCAGATAGAAGGATTTTCTAACTACTGATGATCAAAAGAGAGGGAATTATCTACCCATGTACCAAGCTCTCACAATATTTTCATTTTGGGGAGGATGTTGTCTATACTATGATTTGGTTGGCTATGTGGAATTGTTTACCAAATGCAACAATATTGCATAGTTTAGCATTTAGTTTTAGCCTGTTTTCTGTGCAGCAGCTATTAACATTATAGGTTCAGGTTGTAGTGTCTGTATTTCAGAAGGAGATTTCACTTTAACACAAAGTTTACAATCATCTGCAAACTTGGTTAATCAGAGATCCCCAGTTTTGTTTGAAAATCAGAGAAGGATATGCTGAAAAGCAGTGTCCCAGAACAGATCCCTGAGGGACTCCGCTGGTTGCCTTCATGTTCTCTGAAGACATGGCCATCACCCTTACTGTGTGTGTTCTTCCCCATCAGGCAATTTGTTACCCACCTAGCTACATAGTGATCATTTTAGAATGCATTTAGCTTGTTAATTATGTTAGCAAGTGGCATGGTATCAAATGCCTTGGCAAAGTCAAGATATGCTGTATGGGCACCATGACCACAGTCCACAGCTTGTATTACCTTCTCATAAAAATTACCTGATTCATTAGACAGGATCAATGCCTAACAAAGTCAAATTGTTGAGGATCAAGTCTTTTTTTAGTATTGTAGCTTATCAGGTCAATTATTACCCATTCCATGGCCTTACAGATGAGGCTCATCTGGGTAATGGACCTTTAATTTCTGGGGTGCATGGTAGGGTTGCCTTTGTGAAGTAGCATCACAATTGATGTGTGCCATACCTCAGGAACACAGCCTATGGATAACCTCATGATGAACAGCTGTAAGAGCAGGTCCATCAGTGCATGTTTAGTGAGGTTCAGCAGGCAGAAGGGTGTGATTTCAGGTCCCACAGAGAAAGTACTTTTTTGTTTTGAAGAATTATTTTGCAGGTGCTAGTTAGTGATGATAGGGACTTGGAGATCCTTAGCAATGCATGGATTTTGCATAGATGTCTCTGGGGTGAAAGTTGCATTGAATTTGTTTGCTAATATATTTGTGATATATACTGAGTTTGAGTAGGTAGTGCCATTATGAATACGTTCAATCTAATGCTGGGTGTTGTTGTGCAACTTGCTGACATACATAAATAAGGCTTTGTAATTATCCTTAGCTTCCTTTGCCAGTCTAAGTTAATGAGACACCTTTGTTTTCCTGATGATATTTTTCAGTACCTTAGATAACTTTTTGATGTTGACTTTGACTTGTAGGTTCTTACTTTTGCTGTATATTCTAAAAAGCTTTGATCCTTTTATTGCATTGTTTATTTATGCATGTAGACTGTTGTTGTTGTTTCTTTCGGCTTATCCCAGTTAGGGGTCGCCACAGCGGAACTGCGGTCCGCTAATGTTTAGTAGTGGATTTTTACGTGCCGAGTTACCAGCCCTGACGCACAACCTTCAATGAAGGCACGCCCATTCACGCATGCCTCCACACAGAAGACGCTCTAGCTGAGACTATGAGGCTGATTTGCCATTTCACTTCCCCCATTTTGTTTGGTTCTGGTATGGACTGTTAGATTAATACAGTTTTCTTGATTAGCATAGAATTTATATCCATAACTACTAGCTGTGCCAACATTTCAAGGGATACAGATATACATAAACTTTGTGACTTCATCGTGAAACTGTAGTAGAGTTGTAAATTTGAACTCTTTGAATACTGTGATATATTTGGAAGAAGAAGTTTGCCAGTTTGTGGTCAGATTTGACTGGGGAAAGCTAAATCAATAGGATAGTGCATGTAGGTGTTATATTTGTAAGGATTAACGTTCTCTATTGGACTCATTGACTATTTGAGCCAGGGTAATTCCTGTATATGAAATCAAGAAATTTTTGGGCATAGCATACATCTGAGATATAGGATGATGGAGTTTTTGTGTACTTGAAGTATATCCAATATATTTAAAAATTGGACATGCATTTCAGAGGTCATCAAGGGAAATCTGTGACATGCTATGATCTAATAGTTGATTTTATTTGCACCAAGTTAAATCTCAATAAGTCTAGTTTGTGAGTCTCTAGGGAATCTGCCTCAAGATAATGTGGTTTTTAACAAACATGAATACTTCATCACTTCCCATCAGGTCTAAAGGTATAGTAAGTAAAAAATCCTGCTATAGAGGAGATACTTTTTGCACTTTTAAACCAAGTTTCAGTAATAACACACATACAAATGGGCTCTAACTGCAGAAGGGCATCCAGGTGAGGCAACTTGTTATTTTGACTCCTAGCACTGAACAGCAGCACCACCTTGATAGTGTCTTGTTTGTTTTTCAGGTTGGAAGATCCATTACCTGCACTCTGCATAATAAAGGCAATATGATGACAGCAATGATCAGTATGCTGAAGCTCTGGAATGAGAGGTCAAGGTCTCTTTGGCAAAGCAAGTAGGGCTGACTCATCCCATACTGGCACATACTGAAACTCTCCACAAGTAACACCAGTTATTTAAATTGGTTATCTTGTTTTTGTCTTTTGGCATCATTCTTAGAGAAGGAAGGATTCTGCCCAATGCCAGAGTCTTTCCTGCAATTGAAGCTCAGAAAACACTTTTCTGCATATCCCTCAGGGTTTTGTATGCTAGGTCATCTATACCCACATGGGCTACCATGTAGTTGTCATACTGGTTCATTTTAAGGGTCTTGATCAAAATTAATCTTTAAGCTTATTCCAGCATGTGTGCACTGATTTCAGCCCTCATAAGTCTTGTAGCAAAGGCACCAAACAAGCCTCAGTAAATGCAATATAGTTGAGCTAAGAATTTAAAGAGGCCAATAAAAAAGTTTTTGGCTTCAGTCAATAATGCCACATTTCTAGAAACAGCAATACTTTATCATCTCCCATAGATTAATCACTATTATCTCTCAGATTGCCCATAGACTTGAGCAAAGCTTTACTGTAATAGTAACCAAGATGCATATAGTTACAATGGGAGAACAGTAAATACTGTATGTAGAAACAGCACAGTGCTTATGAAAACAAGCAGAGTTAGCACAGGGGAAACAAACCAGCACTTAATAAATTGTTCAGGTGACTGTAGAAATACAACACCCTAGCTTCCAGCACACATGAAGTAAAATAAGTAAAAAATGTTTAAATACCCTAAATGTGGAAGAAATCAACAGGCAACAACAAATGCAGAAGAAGTAAAGTATTATCCTGCTTTTTGGTCTTGAAATAAGGCTGTCATTCCTCCACACACTCCTAGACTACTGATGAAAGCCTGCAACATTGGGTCAGGGGAACACTAGCCACCAGGGAATACTTTACCTATGTTGGTCAGGGGAACACTAGTCACAGTGGAGTACTTGACTGATATGTGTTGGGGGAACAATAGACAACAGAGTATACTATACTTCCATGGGTCGAGGGAAATTCTAGCTGTCAGGGACTACTTTAACTACATGGGTTGTGAGGAACACTAGCCACCAGGGATAACCTCTTGCTCCATAACAGCACTTGCACATAATGGGGATGAGAAGGGAACACTAGATACCAGGAATGCTATCTATAGAGTACCTTAAAGGCACTTAATTAAAAAATAAAAAATAAAATGTTGTATGGGGAACCACTAGACACTATGGGTACTATTAAATAGTGTGCCTTAACGTCACTAAAAGAGCATCAAACCCTGCTCCCCTGCCACAGTAAACCTCAGTAACAACCCACTGTCTCAAATGAGAAGTTAGTGCAACAAGGATTTTTTTACACATATACTGAGGATCTCTGGCATTATTCCATGCCTGCGACAGTTTGTGATGTATGAGACAGAGTTATAGCGAACAGTAGACGTACCTATCAACTTTGTAGCACAAGGCAGGACAAAGTAAGGGACAACTGCTACATTTGACTTAGAAAGTTGCTAGTCTAATAGCTTTTACCCAAAGATATGAAGTACAAAACACTAATGTCTGGCATTAATGACAGACTACATTCAGATTTGATTTTCAAGGACAGGAAAAAGCTGACATCTGTGACATTCTGACAACACAGGGGCAGGTATGGGGTATGTGGTGTGTGTGTGCATGCGCGTGTGTGTATGTGTGCCTTTGAAGGTGTGCATCATGTGTAAGAGAATGCATGCAGTGGTCTAATATGATGCAGCAACCACCACTGGTAACTACTGAAGCTAATGCTGATCTGCACTCGCAGTAGTCAACAGTGATTCAGACACATGGAAATTATCTGATAATGAGGCCTTTCCTCAGTGTGGTTAATGTGTCTTTGAATCAGAAATCTCCATATCACAGACACAGTTTGTTTGTTTTTATCCTGGCCATTTTCGGGAATGCTAGAGTTCTTTATGAATCCCAGGGTTGGTTTTGTTAAAGGGGGTTGGGAAGATATTCTTCTTTCAGTTCATTAATACTTTTTAAAATGATATGTGTATTGAAGGTAAGATCTTGAAATATTTTATTGGTACTCATACCTCTAACTGAGTAAGTTTGGTTGCAGAGAATGCTGGTAGGTCACTTTATTTATAGTCTGTGTACCAGATGAGTGTGATGGTCAGACAACCCTTTTTAGTTGCATTCTAGGTCCAAAGGCAAAGATAAACATAATTGTTAAATAAAAAATGATGTATATGAATAATATTGAATATTAATACAAGATTTATAAGATCAAAGAGAGCTGCTGCATAACAAAAGTGATGTAAGTATTAGTAGAGGAAATGGAATGAAGTAGAGTTTGCAATTAGATCGAACTGCAAAGTCTAACATTATTAATAATGTGGTTGACCAGATGCAGCAAGTTGTATTGAAGTCCTTGATTACAGAATGGTTTAGAATGTGTTAGAATGCTAACCTTTGTCAATAAAACATAAAACAATCCACTTGCATATGAAAATACATTTTAAATTCTTTCCAAAATTGAGGAAGATTTGAAATCTAATCATATCTGAAATACTTCTTCCACTCTTTCCAGAATTCCAGTTAAAAGAGGAACCTGTTAAGTTACATGGTATTATGATTTTTAAGATGGTGGTTAGCAGAATAAGTTAGAATTTTACTGCAAAGAGTAGACAACAGGCTTAAAAGAAAGGAGGCTGCACCAGCTAGTGGCAGGCAGTAACATTTTTGGACAGAAATACAGTGGTATTCATTGCTATGTGCCAGATAAATCAGTTTTGTTTTTTTTTGTTTTTTTGGGTTTTTTTTGCTTTCTCTTCTCTGCCAAATGGAGGTACTGACACTGGTGCTTGGAGAAAAATGGGGAGGTCAGATTCCAGTTTTGGGATGAGACTGTTAAGAGTGATTACTCTTTGGGCATATTCAGTGAGAAAGGTGCAGATTTTTTTTCAGTGAATTTTAGTTGATTTAGCAGTTTATTGGACTGTTCAATGTGTGCTTTGAAAGAGAGTGTTTTGTCTGTAATAAAACCTAAATGTCTTTCCTCTGAGCCAGTATTGTGTGGAGAACCACTGTAAGGACTAATATGAGGTTGTGGGGCTTTAGGCATTTGTTGTACTGTATAGTATAACATCAGATTTATGTGTGTTAATTCTAAGTTATTTTTAAGATCCAATTCCAAAACAGGGAGAAGTCTCCCTGCAAGGTTTTAGCTTTATTGGTGTCTTTTATAATGCCCTTTTTAGCCTCTAGATATTAACATTCTTTTTCCAGGTCATGCTTTGTCTCTGATTTTAATCTGTGTTTTTAGACTACCTGATAGCCATTATTAACTGATTTATTTATTTTTTAAACAGAGAATCTCTGTTTTTGTAGAAGAAATGCGTTACCTTGAATGGGTAATAATATATTATAGAAGGCTGAAATTATGTTATCGTATCTTGACAATTATATACCTGTTTGCATTTTATGAACTGTAGCTCTATTTCCCATAGGCTTTCAGTAGCTACAGGAAATATATTGCTTAGTATGAGTCTGGGCAATGTTTTCTGTTATAAATGTTCAAGTAGTGAGAACTGGGTGATGGTCACACAGTGCAGGAGGGAGAATTTGAAGAGCAGAAAATGTATCAGATATGTTTATGATACTACACCAAGGAGTGAACTTGTGTCTGTCATAGGACTGAATCTTGTACCGTCTCTCATAAGCTGGACCAGGGTTTTCCCTGACATATCCCTGTTTAGTTATTGTGCTATCTGGATTCTAGAGTCAGTGTTTACATTTCCAGTTATCAGGTTATGTTGTTTGGTTTAAGATAGCAGGGTGTTCAGGGTCTTGGATTAGATTGGTGGAAGATGGGAGTGGGAGATATACTGTGACAATAAATAGTTTTATGTTACCAAGCATCTCTTCTGTCATTATCACAGGTGGTATCAATACTGGCTATTAGCTTAGAGGGGATGTTGGCTTCTTTATCAGCTAATGTTATTACACTTTTCCTGATTCTCTTATCTGGCCAACTGTCTGAAAAGATGTTATACTTCACAGTAACACAGGGAGTGAGCCAGTTATCTGCCTTCAGCTGATATTCAGTTAAGAATGTTATTTGGAGGATACAGGTGAATAACCGCAGTTTCAATTGTACCCATTTGCTGTTTAGGCTTTGTAGGAGGATACAGGTGAATAACAGTTTCAATTGCACCTATTTGCTGTTTAGGCTTTGTAAGTTTATAAACACTAAGATTAGCCTTTTTATTTTTTATTGTTGACTGATAAGCATTTCAAGGAAGAGTTGGAATTATTTTTCTGTGGTGTATAGATTAGAGAATGGACCTGGTTTGAACAGGTTTTCTGCAGCTTCTGCTGTGTGGAGTGTGACAAACTGAAATGCTGCCAGCCCAGCTAGCTGGAATTTTGTAAATAATTATATGTCACTTGAAAATATTAATATGATCTATATGGAAATGTGACACAGCCAGACCAGCTATCTGGAATTTTCTAAATAATCATATGTCATTTGTGAATATTAATATGATCCATAGGCTTCTCTTACTAATGTAAGAGAATATATGGTATGTGTATATTAAACTACTGGTGCAGAAGTGTGTGTTGAACTGTATGTTATGTACAAAGCTTCAAGAATGTAACCACAGTGTACCTTGCTGAAAAAGAGCAGAAATGTATATAAACTATATACCTGTGCAGATGTGTGTTTTAATGGTAGAAGTTGGAACATACAGAGTTAACTTGCAAAACCTCAAGAAAATAAGTTGAAATTGTTTACAACTGTGCTATAAAAGTTAGTTAATGCGAAGAGACACAATGTCTAGAGTTGGAGGTTTTCCTATTGCCTTGAAACAGAAATAATTGCTAGGTTTCAAATGTAAAAGTGTTTAACTGTTTTATGACTTCCAGTTCTAGGAAACTTCTGAGAGATATGTACCTCTGACAAAGAGGTGCTAAATTCTAAGTTTCTGTTAGCCTGGGAAAAGAAGGCAGGTGACAAAGAGTGATGTCATCCAAGCTAACCCAGCAGTAATGTGTATTATTAATTTAAGAACTATCTCAGAGAGTGAGTCTGTGCATTTTGTTTTTGTCTTTGGATCTGACAACATCCTCCCATCAGCACTTGCCTTGCTAATAGTAAGTAACTCAATTAAAATGATTTCTTTTAGATATAGATAGAAATATAGAGAAGATTAGTTTAGATGTTTTCTGTATTTATTTGAGACTGTCCTGCAATGTTATTTTAAATATTTCTTGTAATTCTGACCTCTGTAGTCACTGTGCTGAGTTACTGAATATTGTCTTGTTCTTTTATTATTTATTATTAAATATATTTAAATCTTTTAATTGTTGTTGGTTTGTTTAGAGTACTTGCATATGTATTTGATGACACTGTATGGGCCAGTCCAATTCACCCTTAGTCTTGGTCACACTTACCATTTGGATAATAGTAATATTACACAGTAGAATTGGTCACCCTTTGGGAAGGGCCTTAAAGTAGCTGATAAGGGGTTCTGGTGGCAGTGCTAACTACCTTATGGTCTGGGCAGAAGGGGGCATAGATAGTAAACCTGTGCCAGCCTTTCCCAGGTGTGTGTTTGTGTATAAATTGAATCTCAAAGTGTGTGTGCGTGCGCGCGCGCGCGTGTGTGTGTGTGTGTGTGTGTGTGTGTGTGTGTGTGTGTGTGTGTGTGTGTGTCAGCTACGTGGGCAGGGAAACAAACCACTGGTTGGACAGAGAGAGTGCTGGGAGGACTTGGCTTGGAACTCTGGCTAAGGACTCAACTCTATAGCAGTGCCAGTGGGGAGTCTTACTGCGGATCTGGAGAAAGAGGGAGAAACCAGCCCCAAACTGACTGTGATCTCTGTGTGCTCTTAAGGAAAATTGTACTTTACTGTGTGTGTGCTTGCCATCCTCCTAATGTGGACATCCCTCACTGGTGCTAGTGGTGAGGATTGAGGCTCCTTGATTACTGGGCCAGTGCAGGGGCATCATATGGAGTACTGAACTGACCAACTTTAACTTTGTGTCTCCAGTTTGTACTATCAGTTGGACTAAGCAGATAAAAATAATTCTGTACATTTTAAGGTTGAAAGTGGACATTTTTGATACTCTCTTTATAATGCTAGCAAAGCTCCATCTGTTGATGGCTGGAACCCTCCACCTTATCCTGTAATAGTTAGTTTTAATGGCTATATTTTGCTGTTTGTCTTGTTTAGCTTCAAGGAAAGCATAAACCAGAGGCTAGATTAAGCTTAATTTGTATGTTGATGAATATTTTTATTTATTTTTTATTTTACATTTGTTGACCAAGATAGTCCAACTGGATACATGTCCATTTTCAGCGGAGGCCTAGGGAGAAAAGCTCCAAGGAATAACAAATCCAACATAACATGTCACATATTACAAATTACAAATAGATTATTTACAGAGATTAGATGAGCAGACAATACAAATTGCATATAGAATATTTAGTGATTAGAAGAGCAAACATTATAACAGTTCCTCAGGTAAAGTTATTCAACGAGTAAAAATTGGATTAAATTACATAGTAGGCTACATAGCAGATTTACACATTCCAGAGAAAGGTTAACCAGGCTTGATACAGTGACATGAAAATGGACATGTTAGTGAAAGAAGAGTAGATTGCTTAGAAATGCGGTGGTAGAGAAAAGGAAAGGAGAAGAGAGAGGGAAAATCAAATGGGTAGAACCGCTGCGGTAAAGATGAATCAAATGCTGTGATAAAGATTGCCAGAAATAAATATTAGCAACCTCAGATATACAGATGATTTCACTGTGATGGCTAAAAGTGAGGAATAGTTGAAGAACTGGATGATGAAGGTAAAAGTAGAAAGCACAAAAGTTGTTTGGTTGATCAATATCAAAAACTGGAGTTGTGTCATCTAGCCATATCAATTCTTAGCAAATAAATGAGGAGGAATTGACAAAGTTTATTTTCTTGGGCTCAAAGATATATGTAGGTGGTGACTGCAACCATGAAATTAAAAGGCACTTGCTTTTTGAAAGGAAACTATGGAAATCTTGATTAAATTTTAAAGAGCATAGAAGTCACATTGTCAGCAAAGATTCATACAGTCTAACCTATGGTTTTCCCAGTATTATACAACGACCCCCCCCCCATTAATATTCCAAAATGTGCACGCTGATTAGTCAGCATGCCCGTTGTAAATCAGACTTATACTAATGGAAAAAGGTCCGGTCGTCTGGACTTTTTCCATTAGTATGTCTTTTTTTTTGTGGGTATTGGACAGCAACGGAGAACGGAAGAGCTCCGTTGCTGTTATCTCGCTATGCTAAACGAGTTTAACATAGCGAGATATCTTTAAAAAAAGCAACAGAGATCTTCCTTTCTCCGTTGCTTTTTTTAAAGCTGTCTCTCTATGTTAAACATAACATTGTGGAGTGCCACAAGGCTCAATACTGGGACCTCTCCTCTTTTCTATTTTTATTAACAAACTAAATATGTCCCTTCCTCAATCCATATGTATACAATATGCCGATGACTCAACTCTGATATGTTCAGCATCCTCCCCAATTACGCTCCAGACCACTACACAACAAGTCTTCACAGCAGCTGAAAACTGGTTCTATCAGCATGGCCTCTTACTAAATCCCAAAAAGACTAAATTATTACTTTTTACCCCATCACAGAAAACTTTGACCTTTACCTTCAATATAATGTCAAACAATGGCACAATAATATCCCCTGACTCAACTACCAAACTTTTAGGTGTCACAATAGACCATAATCTCAACTTCGATGTCCATATTAACTTAACCATCAAGTCAGTCAATAGAAAACTTGGATCTCTCTACAGGCTCAAACCCTTCCTAACTACCTTAGCCAGAAGTACTTTAGCTCAAACACACTTGCTCTCTACCCTTCTTTATGCCTCACCTATTTTCACAAACTTATCAAAATCTAATTTCAATAAACTAGCAGTATCTTATAATAATATTACAAGATTTGCCACAGGTGCCCCTTTTAGAACCCATCATTGCTCTAATCTTAAACAACTAGGCAGGCTGGAACTACAAAATCAAATACGACTACAGCAACTTACCATCACCCACAAAATCTTCTATCAACCTTCTAAACACCACAATACTTAGTACCCTTATTACTCCTTATAGAAATCTATCGTCCCTGCGCTCCGCTACAAAGCTACTAGCAGCACCCTATAAATCCAGCAACAAAGCTGGAGACTGTTCAGCAACTGTATTGCACCTATCTGGAACAAGCTCCCTCATGAACTCACCACTATTATTTCTCTACCCACTTTCAAGAAGCAGCTAAAAACTCTGCTTAAGTCTCAATGGCTCTGTCCTTGTACTAACCCTGACTAAACTATTATTCCCTCTACCCTTTTCACCCCCTCAAACCTTTTCTAGGTTAGTATAGTATTTGTGTTTGAACCTTCAAAAATCAGTTAAATCCTGTGCTTAATTCTTATTAGCTCTGTCCTTTACAAACCTTGACTAAAACTTTCTATTTTCTCACCCTTTATATTCACCCTTAATTAAAAAAATAAATATATATATATATATATATATATATATATATATATATATATATATATATATATATATATATATATTTATGCTTGCTTATTTTCACTATTGTAAAGTATTTTTGCTAGTAATACTTATGAACCAGTTTTTTCTCTGTAACACCTACTTTTGTATAATATTTCTTATTTGAATGTATAACAATTCTTGATTTTACTAACCCATTTTATTGTGGAGCTTTTCTCCTCGGGCCTCTACTGAAAATGGACATGTATCCAGCTAGACTAGCCCCGTCAACAAATGTAAAATAAATAAATAATAGCAAGACAGCTTTAAAAAAAGCAACGGAGAAAGGAAGATCTCTGTTACATTTTTTTAAGCTATCTCATTATGTTAAACTCTTTTAACATAGCAAGACACCTTTTAAAAGGCAACGGAGATCTTCCTTTCTCTGTTGCTTCCACACACAGCTCTGATGTACTGCATAACCATATGCATGAGCAGTACATTAGAACTGCCGCAGAATATTGGACAGCTGTGGAAGGGCAGCAAGGAGGCATTATACAATGCCATTATTTAAGAAAAGTAAGTATTTTTTTTCTGTCATTGTATAATAGCAATAACCCACTTCTGGGTGTGGGTAATGCTGGATTTACCCATGGTTGTCTTTGTTTGGCCACTCGGGCTTCGCCCTCATGACCAAACCACACCAACCGTAGGTAAATCCAGCATAACCCACACCCAGGCATGGGTTATTGCTTAAATAACACATGGCTGTGAAAGGCAGACTATGAATAAAACTATGAGCCTAAAACTAATGCTTTTGAGCTGTGATGATAGAGAAATCTTTTCAGAGAATTGTGTGGAATGCAAGAAAGTCAATTCAGTAAATAGTTAACTTAATAATTCCAAACATTACACTGGAAGGCCAAATAGTAAAACTTAAATACTTCAATCATATAATATAAAGACATGAATCACTAGAGAAAGCACTGTCACTGGGAAAGACTGAATCAAAAGAAGAAGGGGGCAGTAGATGACAAGGTGAGTAGACAGCATTACTGAAATAATGAAAATGAATTTGGAAGAACTTAGTGAAGTGGTTCCTGATAGAAAGACCCAGTGGGCTGAAGTCCTGGAGGTCATGAAAAAATGGATTCAAATAAACAACTAAACCCCAACAACAAAGTTGCTTATTGATCTTTAACCTCATCTGGGTAGTATGCCCAGTGAAGTTGAAAATAATCTGAAGGTAGAGTGCCAGGTGCATGCCTGTCTGGACATACTCCAGTATACATGCTATGTCTTCTGTTACACTCTACTCTGGGGTGGGGGGGGGGTTGTATCCACATGAAGTACTAAGCTGCATGAACTTTTCTTTTTTTGGAATAACTTTTTAGTTCCAAATCACTGCTGAACCTTGAGGAAATGCATTCCTAAAATCCCTGTTTAGTAATGGGACGAATTTAAAAGTACACGATAATCAGCTCAATTGCATAAAGTCATGCTTATATTTCAAGGATCCAAAGAAAGGGGAATAAGAGAACTGTGAGGAAAATATATATTTGTGAAAAAAAATAGAGAAACTAAAACTAATCCCAGTGGAGTATAAGCCTGTACTACAATTAAACTTCCACAAGTCCATTCTGCTCCTAAGACCATATGCCACAGGTCTCACAGTAATTGTATTTAGCTTGACGGCATACTCCCAAGGAATATCACCCATTATCATAGCACTAATGTAGGCAAATAGTTTTAGTAATTAGGCAACATGAAAAATATATAGTATCATATCTATAGCACAAAGGATTATTTATTTAATTTTATTTATTTTACATTTGTTAACCAGGTAGTATCCGGCTGGGTAAGTAGCCTATTTTCAGCACAGACCTGAGGAGAAAAGTTCCATAACAACAGTATAAAAGATTAATAAAATTTTACAATGATTTACAAAGACTATACAAAAAGTTTAACAGTTGCCTACAATCATAATTTACCAAAACAGAATGTAAACAGAAAACATTACATTTCCTAAGCCTTACTACAGACAGTAATATGAAACTCATGATATAAATAAGTAAAATAAACCACTGTGGCACTTTCATTTGCTAGAAGTAAGACAAGGAGAAGATAGCAGGAAAGTAAAATTCGATTGATGGCATGAGAAACTAGCCAGGGGTATTCCGGGAGCATAGCCATTGTTGAGTAAGATATGCTTTTAGGAATTGTTTGAAGCTATGACTATCGGTGTTTTTTAGGATATTCTGGGGTATTAGGTTCCACTGTTTGGCTACTTTATAGGAAAAGAGAGCGTCACCAAAGTAATTATGGGACTTTTTTACTTTGAGTATAAGTTTCTTAGATGATCTAAGGGTCCTGGGGTTGGTATTTAGTTGCACTAGGTTGGAGAGTGCAGGGCAGTTTTCTGGTTTGTGGATAATGGAGTGGGCAGTGGTGAGCTGACTGAGTGATAACAGATTGGGAAAATCAAGCCTGTGTAATTTTTGAAGAGTAAGGCAATGATGGGTCCTGTTGGGTATACTGGCAGCAAATTTTGCTATTTTGTTACAGCAGGACTCAAGTAGATATAAATCAGACATGCGCAGGTTAGTGAAAAGTTGAGAACAGTAGAGGAGACAAGATAGGAGGTGGGATCTGGCTGTGGCTAGTATGGTGTTTTGAGTGAGGTAAAGTTTGGCCCTATATAGTGCACCAAGTCTGATGTGACCTTTTTTAATTGTGAGTGATATGTGTTTATCGAATGTTAGGTTGTTGTCTATTGTGACACCAAGTAGTTTTCCTTGCTTAACTGGTTCTATTATAGTGCCATTAGTGGAGCAGATGGAGAGAGAAGCATTAAGCTGTTAATGAGCTATTCCCTGTAGACGAAGGGTACATGGTTTGATTTCTTCAGCCTCCATTGGCCTACTGTGTGAGTTTGAGCACAAATTACTTAATCAGACAGTAGTCACAGGTTGCCCATGAAAAGGGACACTGATCAGTGGACTTATCAGATTAACAAATAGATACAAATATAGTGTTTGAATGTGCATGGTTTCTAGCTTTTATTTTATTCCCTTTATAATTGCTACATATAAATCTCAGTATAGTTGATGAGTTATGAATATTACTGATTGAGTGAAACCTTTTCTAATTCTAGTAAAATCTTTTGTTTGGAGGGTTATAATATCTGGTCTGTGAGCTTGACCTAATTATGATGGTAATTATTCCTCTCAGATTGAAGAGTTTTAGAAAACTTTACTGAATAATTTGTTAACATCCACAACACTGTTTGCTTCTTAAATACACAGATGTATTGCACCAGTAGCTGCTGTAAATCAGTATTTGCCAAAACTCACATTGAACCCCAAGTATGATCACTTTAGGCACCTGTTACTGTGTGAAAATATACTTTCTTCTTCTTTACCAACAATACTTTATAATTTTCCTACATGCCTTCTTTATCATCATTCATACTTACTTATGTATGTATGTATGTATGTATGTATTTATTTATTTATTTATTTATTTATTGACATTTGATTGCTGGGAAAGTCCAACTGGGTAGAAACCCATTTTCACCAGAGGCCCCGGGAGAAAGCTTCTAAATTATTAAAACATTTTAAGAAGAATAATTTTACAATCTTCAAAAAGAAAACAAAAAAATCTGCAGCTTCAATAATAGTAACAATTTAGACATAATATAAAAACATTGCTTAAGAATCTATACAAGATATATGACAATCATTTAATATTTAGTTAAATTTTAGACAGTGTGTAGAGAAATTAAAGGTAAGTAAGTCTAAAAGAAACAGGAATTATAATATGAAGTGAGGGAAAAACAGTCTTATGGTATTTAGAGAGAGATTCAGGGAAGATACTTAGATAGCAGTAAGGAAGTAAGTGAAGAGGGGAGAGTAAGGTGGTATAAGAAATGAAAAGGTACTTTTTCACATTTACAATAGGGATATTGTTTATCCTGGCTTTGAACAAGAACAAAGCCAGATTTTAGCTAGGAAGTCTTTTAGAGTGGTTTTGAAAGATGGGAGGGAGGGTATAGGCCTGATGGATACAGGTAAGGAGTTCCAGGCCTTAAGAACCTTGTATGAGTACAGATAATGCCCAGAAGATTTGCTAGGTTTGTAGACAGACAGGAGTTTTGGTCACTGGATCACAGTGACCACCTGGGAACATAGTTGTGTAGAATATCTTTTAGCACTGGGCAGGCAGATGGATACAGAATCATTTTATATGTGGTAAGAAATTGCATATGTTAGTTGATGTGCCATTTCTAATCAGTTTAGGCTTTTTAGAGCTATACAGTGGTGGGTGCTGAAAGGGGTATGTGCTGCAAATTTAGCAACTTTGTCGCATTATTCAGGTTTTAAGTTTTGTAAACTCTGGCGGTCAGTAAGGATGGGAGCACCATAAAGAAGTGTGGGGAGGAGATAAGTAGTAGTGGCAAGTATAGTTTTAGTTGTGTCAATGAGAAAGTTTTTGGCTCTGTAAAGCATCCCTAGTTTTTCATGAGCTTTCTTATGCAATTTTGTATATGCACGACAAATGTAAGATTATCATCCACTATTACCCTAATAGTTTGATATGAGAAGTGACTTCAATGGTTATATTATCAAAAGAGAGGACTTTAAATTTTGTTTTTTGATGAGAGAGAAATTTGGGAGGAAAAAAGTACTAGTTTGGTCATTTTTGGGTTGAGCATGAGTTGTGAGTTACAAAGCCTTGTTTCAGTGGATGTTAAAGCTTCCTGATTACTTTTTTGGAGGTGTACCATGTTGTCAGATGTGCAAATAAGAGTGCAATCATCTGTGTATAGTATTAGGATGGCCTGTTGTGTGGAACTATACAGGGTGTTGGTGAAAATGTTAAAGAGGAGAGGACCAAGGATAGAACCTTGTGGCATTCCAGTGGTGACTGGCAGGTAAGGAGAGAATATGGAATGCCATTTTACTGACTGATACCTATTGGACAGGTAGCTTTTGAACCACAGAAGGATGGGCTGAGAGTCACCTAGTGAGGACATTTGAAGTAGAGGTTTGCTGTGACAAACTGTGTTGAAAGCTTTAGACAATTCTAGAAATAAGGAAGAGACTAGTTTGCTATTATCTCTAGTTTTATTGACAGCATATGTATAGATTAGAAGGGTGGTGCTAGTATTATGGGAAGGACATAAGTCATGTTGTGTAAGGGATAGGAATTCTTCCGGCAGAAGATAATCTAGCAATTGTTTTTGAATACATTTTTCAAGTATTTTGGTGAGGGGAGTTAAGACTGCTATAGGTCTAAATTTATTGTCTATTGTATTTCCTCCTTTGAGCAGAGCGGTAATGTGTGACTTTTCCCAGAGAGAGGAAATGTGTGATTCCTGGACTGACTTATTTACAAGGACTGAGACAAGATGTGCAGTGTTATTGGCTGCTATTTTTGGTACTTGCTTGGAAGGCCATCAGATGAAAAAGAGCATGGTTTAAGTTTAAGAGTAGTTTTATATAGGATGTGGACACAAGTTTGAAGGTGAAAGTAGATATGGTGATATGCAGTTGTTGGGTATAGCTGGGATTAGATATTGAGGAATCCTTTGTTAGAGATGCCTATAAAAATTAGAGCTAAACTGTATTGCAGTCTCAAGTGGTGAGTTATCAGGAGAGGGGTTTCGGTTGAATTTTTGGCCAGGATGTAAGATTTCTTTAATGGATGTCCAAAATTTTTTAGAGTTGTATTTAGTATTATTCTGAAAGTTATTATAGTATATTTTTGTCTTCATTTATTTGCTTTTACTATGATTGTGAAGCATTCTAAAGTTTTCAAAATATTCAGGTGTCTTATATGTTTGCCTTTCTTTCCATGTCTTTTCTCTATCCTGCATTATTATCCTACTCATTTTGGATAGACAAATTGCATTATTTGTTTTCAATCTCTTCCTTCTAGGAGGTGAAAGGCTTTTTAGGATATGTTTGTGTTCTGTTCCTACAACAGGTAGATCAATTACTGACACTGCAGTGAAGCACATTCACATTTGGTGCAGAAGGTTTTTGTGTTCTATTCCTATGACAGGTAGATCGAATACTGACACTGCAGTGCAGCCCATTCACGTTTGGTGGAGAAGGTTTTTGTGTTCTGTTCCTATAACAGGTAGATTGATTACTGACACTGCAGTGAAGCACATTCACATTTGGTGCAGAAGGTTTTTGTGTTCTATTCCTATGACAGGTAGATCGAATACTGACACTGCAGTGTGCACATTCACGTTTGGTGGAGAAGGTTTTTGTGTTCTATTCCTATGAGATTTAGATCGATTACTGACACTGCAGTGCGCACATTCACATTTGGTACAGAAGGTTTTTGTGTTCTATTCCTATGACAGATAGATTACTGACACTGCAGTGCACAAATTCACGTTTGGTGCAGAAGGTTTTTGTGTTCTGTTCCTATGACAGGTAGATTGATTACTGACACTGCAGTGCAGCACAAAGGGGATGTTGTTCTCCTGAGTGTGTTGTCCTTCAGATGAGACATTAAACTGAGGTGCCAACTGCCTGACTTGGTTGTAGCTCAGGTTGAAATAAAAAATTCCACTGCACCTGTCAAAAAAGTAGGGGGGCCTTTATTTATACAGCAAAAAAGAACTCTTATTTACAACATATTTAGAGATTTTATAATATTTACAATTGTACAAATATATAGCTATACAAATATATTTACACATATTCATAATTTTCCTTACAGTCATGCTAAATGTTCATCCCATTTGGTCCCCCAGTCCTTTTTCTATAACCACCCTCTGATTTTACTTAATATTGCTGCTAAAATCTATTTACCATTAAACATAATTTAATTTATTCTTTCATTCTGTATAACCTATATGACATACAATAATGTTTCATCTATTCTTTTAACATATTCTTTACTTCTATTATTATAATATCCATATTTATTTATCCACTTCTTTTAGATCTCTGAAAAAATCTTCTTTACATAGCTTCCACATAACTTTTTTACTTTTTTACATTTCAAAAACACATATTCACTAGTTTCTTCTTCTTGACAATGTAAACATATTCTATCACTTTTCTTTTTATATGGCAGATTTCCTTTTATTGGTAATTCATCTATTACCAGTCTCCACAAAACTTCTTGACATTCTACTTTCTGATTACACCAATTGTTTCTTATTTTAAAGCTTTAATTTTTCATCTGTTAGATTTTCCCCTGGTTTTATAAAGTAATGTGCTATCATTATATTCCTATACCATACTTTTCTTTCTTTTTCTTTATCAACAATTTTCATTTTCCACAAAAATACACCACTTCTTACCACCTATAAAATTATCCAGAATCCATCTGTTTTTCCAGCATTAAATAACATTTTACACAACTATGTTTCTAGTCGGTCATTACAATCCAATAACCAAAAAGCTGTATCTGTCCACAAACCTATCAAAACTGCTGAGCATTGTCTGTACTTGGATCATGTTGCTAAGGCCTGGAACTTCTTATCTCTATCCATCAGGTTACTACCCTCCCTCACATCCTTCAAAACCATTCTGAAAGACTTCCTAGTCAAAAATTGGCTCTGTTCTTGTTCAACATCGGGATAAACTATATCTCTAGATGTTGTCAAATACCTGTTCAATCCTTACATCTCCTTATTCTCCCTTCTTCTTCTATCACTTTCTTACTTCTATAAATTTCTCTCCCCTGGCTTTTTCTTTAAATATACCATAAGTCTGCTTTTTTCTCACTTTATATTACAATTCTTGCTTGTATTATACTAACGTACCTTTAATTTCTCTATAAACTAGTTAAAATTTCTCTAACTATTAAATCATTCTCATGTAACGTGTATCTATTCTTAACCAATGTTTTCACATTATGTCTAATTTAGTATAATTATTTAAACTGTATTTGTTTTTTATATTATTTGTAAAGACTTTAAAACTATTATTCTTAAAATGTTTTGTCATACTTTGGGGCTTTTCTCCCAAGGCATCCACTGAAAATGGGTACCTACCCAGTCGGACTTTCCTGGTAATCAAATGCCAGTAAACAAATACAATAAATTAACAAATAAGTGGCTATCCTTTCCTTTGTCATTAACCATTACCTCTTCAGACCCTAATAATTAATGATGTGTTCAGAGTCCAGACTTTGTAGAAAATGTCATTTTTAATATACCAATATAGGCACTAATAAGACAAAATTATATTACAAAGTATGTCAAGGATTCTACTGAAAAGCATATTAGGAGTCATAAAATATTTAAGGATTGGACAGGAAAAAACAAGCATGGGCCATTAAGACTTAACATATTCAACACATAAAGCACAGATTAGACAGGCTTATTGCCTCTTTCTGACATAATGCTAGTTTATGAAATATTATTTATGCATTATTTACAACAGTGGTTATAGAACAGGTGAGAAGACAGAGTGAATGGCTAAAAGGTGAAAGCAAGGTATTGATAGCATGATATGGGCTGAAGCAAAAGCGTAATTGAATAAAGCAGTACTTTTCAAATAAGGACACAGGAGAGAAAGTAATTCAGAAGGGAGGGTAGTGGGTCAAGAGAAAAAGATGTCACAGAAATTTAGCTGGACAGCAGCAGTGCTAATTAGGAGTTGAGAGGAAGTGAGAGAAAAAGCGGTGGTAATGGAGTGATTGAATAGATATGCAAGAGTAATTGGGGGTGCTGAAAAAGTCAGAAAGTTGGTATTAAGTAAATATACAGCTATATCCAAGTGATTTCCCAGTGTTTATCATGTTCATTTTACTTTGGTTACTGCCTTTTAAATGCTTTTCATTCCTATTATGAGTAACATTCTTCTCACAATTTTTTGCTTTATGTTGTATGTTTCTTTATATCAGCTTTGTTTTAGAAAGCCTCATTATAGTCTTCAGCCTGATTATAATAGCACAGAGAAGTATCTGCCTGACAGTTAAACAGCAAAATGAACCTCTAATTTTAGTGGGGTTTTTTTGATATTCCGCTAGTGCATTTTTAGTTCATTTTATGTGCATTTAAATGATGGGCTTCTGTGTTTTTTAATTATATTGCTGCATTTCATGTGGATTCATAGGCATGGTGCAAGCCAATTAAACTGTATTTTAATTTTTTTTTTTAATTAGGGCTACTGCCATATAATGCAATTTCAAATGTCACTAAGGAAAAAAATCTTCGAAAGTCAAATGGTATATGTTGCAGTAACATTATTTAGCAATAATGTTCTTGTTTATAATTGAAGCAAGTCTTTTTGTAGATGATGCAAAACAAATCATGTTATACAACAAAGCTCTGTCAACACTACTTCAGACAATTACAAGAAGACAACAAAGAACATCCCAATTTTTTGAATAAATGAGTGGACCAAAATGCAGTATCTTCATGAAAAACAAAATACAGAAGAAACATAAAATACATATAAGAAATGTAAGAGGTACAACACAGGTCTAAGGGATTATATAAGCCTAATAATGTACATCCATTACCAGAGAGTAGTGTGTTCAGACAGTTTTGGTTACTGACTTCTATTTGATAAAAGACGTGAGACTATTTCCAGGTTCATTTTGAATCTGGAAAGCTTGGAATCTAGTCTTACCTCCTAAATGACTGATTTCTACTAATAAGCCCAGCAAAAGAAAAAAATCTTTATTTTAGCTTTGATGTATATTGCTGGGGACATTTAGTATATTTTGAGATAAATAAACCTACATATTTAGATGGGTGGTACAACAAATGTGGATGGTACAGTTTAAAACTGAGTGTCAGACCAGGCTGCTCAGTGGTTTGTATTTTAAAACCTGAATGCAAGAAATCAGTGATATAGGTTTGATCTAAAGGATACAGGGAGCCAACCTGCTTTCTAAGACATTATTCAGATGTGTTTTTTTAATGAAGCAAATACAGCCTGCATTTGTAACTAAGTAGCATTGGTGCACCATAGAGCATTGAAGTGAATCTTGTAGCTAGTAGTATGTAAATCACTTGCTACTCAAATTAAATGAAGAAATACACGGATAATATAGTCCAAGATTCCACTGGATAAGCGCTTTCAATCTTGTAGCTAGCACAGGAAGTCAGTAGTCTTACCTCTGAAATAAGAATGCATCTGTTTAGGGTATTTATACTTTAAGAGGGAAGAGAGTTGTAATGTACTTAAGCAATAATCCATGACTGTGTGTGTTTGCATATCAACATCTAGCCATAGTTGCTATGGTTTGATCACAAGGGCGAAGCCTGCATGATTCAACAAAGCCAAACATGAGTAAATCCTGATATACATACAAACAGGAGTGTATTATTGCTTTTATACATTGTCATTATTTAAGAAAGATATTGCTTATCTTTATTAAATAATGTCTTTGTATAAAGGTACTTCAATCTTTTGCCGTGTTGTCTTCTGTAGGCTGATGTGCATGCGTATGGGACTTGAATTCCAACTCTTGCACAATACATCCATGCAGTGCAGGAGAAGCAATGGAGAAAAGAGAATATCTGCTGCTGTTTTTTAATGTCTAAAAAGTTATGATTTTATGAGGGACAGTGGAGAAATATAAGGAAAATCAGGTATGTTTCTGCTTCTTTAGTTTTGCAGAATATACCTGATTTTTCTCATATTTTTCTGTCCCCCAGAATATCTCAATAGAATATCTGGTCACTCAATGGTATTTCAATGGGCAGACATTTTTCTATTGGTATACGCTCGATTTACAAAGGGCACAGTGGTTGAGCTGTTGAATCAGCATGCTCATATTTGAATAACAATGAACAGTCATTGCATAATATGCATTAACAGATGACTGTTTACTGTTGATTGCACTATCTCCAGGTCACACTGGAAGGCAAGAGTGGGATCTAGCCAGATACTCAAATGTGGAGCATTTAAATTAATTATCAATCTGTGGCTATTAACTGTTTATAAGGGATAATCTGAAAAAACCTAGGTTCCCATGAACATGTATTTACTTACTTTGAAGTCCATCTGAGGCCTTTGTTAATGAGCCCATTATCAGCATAAGAGATCCATTCTGAAGATGGAGAATATTATGCTAAGAGTCATGCTTCTCTAAGCAGGTTATGAGCATACAAAGCTGTATTTCATGTGAGCAAATCAGTAGGGAAGATGTTTATGATTGCAGAAAATAACAGAAGTGTAAGAAAAGATGCTTGGGGTAATCCAGATGCATTGATATAAACAGAGAGAAAGTCCTCCATCTTTACTTTGATGTGCAGTTTTGAGATATATTAAAAAACAGGGAAATAAGGTGAACAAAAGTAGAGTAGTCAGTTTCATGGTGCAGAAGGACCCCCCCCCCCCGACTCAAGTCCCAGTGACATGGATTTCAGTAATAGGATTGGGTGCTCAAGAAGCCTTTCAGGAAAGGAGGGAGTGAGCAACTGATGGTTACTCACAAATCTGAGAATAACAGAGATGTGGGGAGTCCCACCTCAAGGAGCAACACTTGACAGACGGCATGTTGCAGCATGATCTGTGGGCTCATTATGAGACAATGTCTCCCATGGAATGCTTTAGTTAGGTCAGAGGTGCATAAAAGGGTGCTCCTATGTGGCCATAGCATACCACACATTGTCCCACCACTCAGTAGCTAACAGAAGGCAAGTGGAGAATAGCATTCACGAAAAATCCCTGCCTTAATGGATAACAGCATGCCAGTGTCCAGCTCCTCATACATACACACACAGAAAGACACACAGGCAGACACACACACACACCCACACACACCCACACACACACACACACACACACACACACACACACACACACAGACACACACACACACACACACACACACACACACACACCACACACACACACACACACACACACACACACACACACACACACACACACACACACACACACACACACACACACACATGCACACACACACACACACACACACACACACACACACACACACACACACACACACACACACACACACACACACACACACACACACTCTGGAAAGGGAAACTAATGAGTCACTGGGGAACTAGCAAAAGAAAATAAAAGAAGCACATCCAGAGGTTTACTGACAGACGTGGCATGAAAAGTACTCCTGTGACTAAGTCATGTTTTATGATAGCAAAAATTCTGCCAAAAAGACAGACTAGTTATATGACAATTTATGTTTTTGTATGGCCTAAACTTTGATTTACTTGAACCATTTAGCCAAAAATTATATTATGAAACGCAATGCCCATGTTCAGAGATTCCCATGCACTGTGGTAAGTTATTACTAGTATTAGATGATTTTTTTTCCGCTTTCTGAAAACTGACATTGTTCAGCTTTTTCTAATCAGGCTGTTATCAACATCTGTTTAAGTAAACATTGATAAAGTGGAATGATACCAGGAAGAATACACCATGAGTATCCTATAATTTTTACTAAAACCATAATGGTAGCTATTGAAAAAGTCAACATTGTGAAACTGAAAAGTGATGTGGGCAGAAAATACAGAAAGCAATCTTGTATGAAGATAATATAGATATATTGTTATAACATTATTGAACATAAGCACAGAAAATATACTGTAAGACTCACCACATGAACGTAAAGGCAGAATAAAATTGTAAAACTTCCTTTAATAACAGTAGATAAGCGCTTTCACATACTAGAAGTACGCTTCTTCAGATCTTAAACATACTAAATCATTGCTATCTTTTATACAAAAACTTAAATCATGATTAAATCATTAAACAATTAAATAATCAATCTATCAATTAAGAAACATCTTCAAATAAAAGGGCAACGTAGGACTCCTATTCAAAATGAGTCTATTGATATTATACTCTGTTATAACAGGAAGTGTATTAAATATGAATATATATTAAACAAATGTCTTGAGACACATATTATAAAATCTATCATTTCATATATACCATAATTTCTTTTAAAAATATGTCTGAATTATATGAATTTATAAAACTTTTTAAGCTATTTATTACCTATTTAAAAAACATAATTCTAAAAATGTATATATATGAAGCCACAGTTCTAAGTAACATACATATATATAAAAAATCACTAAATGATGTAAAAAATGTGTATATATATATATATATATATATATATATATATATATATATACGTACATCTGACATATATATTTATATTTTTGACGTATATATTTACATTCATCCTACACACAAATAACTATATGTAACTGACATTATGAGCAACAAGTAAAATTCCAATAAGATTAAAACTAAAAAATGGCATACTAAATATTGTATTAAAACCTCGAAAAGGGCAGTAGACCATCATTTATGAGGTCTAGAATCCAGGACTGGTTTCAATGACAAACAATAGTTAAGACCTGGTGGGAGGTGTGCTCCTAACCTAAGTATCCATTTCAATTCAGTAGTGGCTAGAGAATTAACCTTATCTCCACCCCTCAAGTTAGGGTCAATTATTTGTAAGACCCTAAAACAAAAACTATGTTCAACATTGTCATTGATGTGTCTAGCTAAAGCATTTAGTTCATTTCGTTTTCTGATCTCATAAGTATGGTCATATATTCTGTCCTTAAGCCTCCTTTTAGTTAGTCCAACATAAAATGCAGTGCATTTCAAGCATGTTGCTAAATAAATCAAGTTCATAGTATCACATGTAGCATGAAACCTTGGATTAAACACATACTCTCTTGTGGGATGTATAAAGAGCTGTGTCTCCGTAATGTGTTGACACATATTGCACTTGCCACAGGAATACGTTCCTTTGTTTAAATCTTGCCTATGAACAATGGCTTGCTCTTTATTTTCATTAAAACAAAGTAACTGTTTCAAATTATTACAATTCTTAAATAAAAATCTTGGTTTATCACCCACAATAGACCTGTTTCATCCATGGTCAAAATATTCCAATTTCTGGAAATAATATTCCTTAAACCTGTTATGTCATTGGTGTACTTCATTAAATACATCACTTTACTTTTACCATCAAAGTTTTGGTTACTAATTTGTGGTTGTTGATAACAAAATCTGGCACTACTCCCAACACTATCATCCTTATCCACTAATGTTTGAGGTATCTCCAAAATACTGTTCTTAATTGTATGTACCATCATCTCATCATAGCCCTTATCTAAGAATAACAGTTCCATAATATCACATTGCCTTAATAATTCATCCCTTATTTTACATATTCTAGTCAATCTGATAAATTGACTCTTTACAATTCCCGGAAAAGTATGTCTGGGATGCATGCTATTGAAACTCAATAAGGTATTTTTTCAACAAGACTTTCTATAAAGTGTGGAAGTAATACTTTTCTCATTGGTGAATATAAGATTTACATCAAGAAAACTAATGTTGTTTTCAGAATGTTTCATAGTGAATCTTTAATTCACTGGTTGATTCTAAATATGTTAAGAAGCATTGAAATTCCACAGGTGTCCCTTCCCAAAGAATAAGGACATCATCTACGAACCTTCTATATAACTTAATTTTCTCAAAATGTGCTTCATTGAATAAATTATTCTTCTCCCAATGGTATACTACTAAATTGGCATAGGTATTAGCAACAGGGGTGCCCATTGCTACACCCCATTGTTGCAAGTAGTATTTCTTACCAAATAGAAAAACATTGTTTTCCAGAACTATTTCCAGCAATTGACATATTAATATTTGCTTATCCACACTAAAGTCAGTCTCACTAACAAGAATTTCTCTAATAGCTTGTATCCCATATTCATTGGGTATACATGTAAAGAGATCTTTTATATCTAACGTTACTAGTAAGGGATTACTGTCCATGGAACCAAAGTTTATTTGTTCTAAATCATTTAATAACTTATATGTATCCTTTAAGATGGTAAAAATATTATCAACTATAGGTTTTAATGTCTTCTCTAAAAAGATAGAGATAGTTGAAGTCACCCATCCTCTTCCCGAAACTATCGGTCGCATAGGTATGGGAAACACATTTTTATGTATTTTGGGAAGTCCCTTCATACACGGAATTAAAGGATGTTCAATGTTAAGGAAATCATAAACCTCCTTAGTTACCTGCCTGCACATTAAGAGATCATATAAACTATCTTGTACATTCCTATATACTTTTTCAACCTCATCAATGGACAATTCCTTATAGGTAGTTCTATCTTGTAACAAAACATTCATATTAGTCACATAATCTGTAGTATTCAAGAGAACTATCCCTCCCCCCTTATCAGCTGGTTTTATAACCACCTTTCTTTCATTACGTAACATCTCTAAAGAATGAACTTCAGAACTAGTCATATTAAAAAACTTTTTCCTCTTTTTAGTGGTGGAATAGTGGGAATAGAACTCATGTTCACAGATTTTAATAAAACAATCAACACTATGAGGCATAGATGGTATAAAGTTACTCTTTCTTTTATAAACAGAGGAAACATTTGTATTAACAGAATGTTTGTTAACGTTATTAAAGAACACTTTCAAAGTTACTGAGCGACCAAACAATCTTAAATCTATTAAAGTGTCGCTCAGCTTGCTTGGTTGAGACGGAATAAACCCCAACCCTATGTTCAATAACATTACATCAGATTCAGACAGGTCAATGTTGGCATAATTAAAAACTAAACAATTCAGTTCTTCATAGTCTTTTTTTGTCCATACCTCTCGCCCGAGAATTTTCTCTTTCTCGGACCCCTGCTGTGCGATCTCTCTCTCGCAAACATTGACTGCTTTATTGCATATGGTAAAAAACGTGTTTCTCCCTGATTAGTAGAGTTAGGATATGCACCCAACCTCATATCCTGAGCTGAATGCTTAAATGCTTGTTGATTTGGTGGTGGAGTTTCTAAACTAGGTAGAGATGAAGCATTAGATGTATCAGCAATTGGTATATTAGCTGGAGTAGAAGTAGAAATATCCTCAGTAGTAGAGACCAAACCCAGGCACTGTGTTGATGGAACGTCTCCTCCTGATGACGTAGGGATTACGCCAGTACTTGGTCTGGTTGTCATATCAACATTAGAAGCTGAATTACCCTGTATTCTCGGCCAAACAAAAATGTGGCAGAGAGCAAAATCATTATGATCTCTACAAAGTTTACGCTGTTTTGTATATTTCAACTTATTGCTATATAAATTGACCTGTGTCTGGATATTATCCAACTTATTCTTGCAATATTCTGATCGAAAACGTTCAAACAGATCTTTACCCAAAGTTTCAATTTTGAGCTGCAGTTCACTCTCTATAGGAGCAAAATACTCCAACAAAAGCTTAATGTAGTTAAAACCCAGCTCAATATTAAGATCTTGTCATTTTTTTAGTAACACTGGATGATGCTCACCAAACGTTGGCATGCAAAGCACTCACACGCCTCTTGGTATAACATGAAAATGCAGGCAAGCTTCAAGATGTCTCCTCTGCCATAAGTAACGCTGGAGTTTAAATAAGTCATTCTCCAACTCTTTGCTTAACTCATAAAACTCAGTTAGATTGTCATTGCTACCTTGGTTGGAATGTATATTTACCGGAATTCGAAAGTCCAGAGCCAATAAAGGGTTCTCTCGTTGAAAAATCAGATGGTCCCATTTCTGGTTCATGTCCCTCGTCTATGGGTTATAGTCCAATTCGATAGAGGTTGATTCTATAGTGTGGACCCTTGAAGACTAAAATCAAATGAATCACCATAAACAAAAAAGTCTCCGTGGGGTCCCAAAGAGTCTTGCAGTCAAAAGTAGTATCAAAGCACAGAAAATATACTGTAAGACTCACCACATGAACGTAAAGGCAGAATAAAATTGTAAAACTTCCTTTAATAACAGTAGATAAGCGCTTTCACGTACTAGAAGTACGCTTCTTCAGATCTTAAACATACTAAATCATTGCTATCTTTTATACAAAAACTTAAATCATGATTAAATCATTAAACAATTAAATAATCAATCTATCAATTAAGAAAAATCTTCAAATAAAAGGGCAACGTAGGACTCCTGTTCAAAATGAGTCTATTGATATTATACTCTGTTATAACAGGAAGTGTATTAAATATGAATATATATTAAACAAATGTCTTGAGACACATATTATAAAATCTATCATTTCATATATACCATAATTTCTTTTAAAAAATATGTCTGATATATATGAATTTATAAAACTTTATAAGCTTTTTATTACCTATTTAAAAAACGTAATACTAAAAATGTATATATATGAAGCCACAGTTCTAAGTAACATACATATATATAAAAAATCACTAAATGATGTAAAAAATATGTATATATATATATATATATATATATATATATATATATATATATATGTATATATATATATATATATATATATATATACGTACATCTGACATATATATTTATATTTTTGACGTATATATTTACATTCATCCTACACACAAATAACTATATGTAACTGACATTATGAGCAACAAGTAAAATTCCAATAAGATTAAAACTAAAAAATGGCATACTAAATATTGTATTAAAACCTCGAAAAGGGCAGTAGACCATCATTTATGAGGTCTAGAATCCAGGACTGGTTTCAATGACAAACAATAGTTAAGACCTGGTGGGAGGTGTGCTCCTAACCTAAGTATCCATTTCAATTCAGTAGTGGCTAGAGAATTAACCTTATCTCCACCCCTCAAGTTAGGGTCAATTATTTGTAAGACCCTAAAACAAAAACTATGTTCAACATTGTCATTGATGTGTCTAGCTAAAGCATTTAGTTCATTTCGTTTTCTGATCTCATAAGTATGGTCATATATTCTGTCCTTAAGCCTCCTTTTAGTTAGTCCAACATAAAATGCAGTGCATTTCAAGCATGTTGCTAAATAAATCAAGTTCATAGTATCACATGTAGCATGAAACCTTGGATTAAACACATACTCTCTTGTGGGCTTGCTCTTTATTTTCATTGAAACAAAGTAACTGTTTCAAATTATTACAATTCTTAAATAAAAATCTTGGTTTATCACCCACAATAGACCTAACTGTTTCATCCATGGTCAAAATATTCCAATTTCTGGAAATAATATTCCTTAAACCTGTTATGTCATTGGTGTACTTCATTAAATACATCACTTTACTTTTACCATCAAAGTTTTGGTTACTAATTTGTGGTTGTTGATAACAAAATCTGGCACTACTCCCAACACTATCATCCTTATCCACTAATGTTTGAGGTATCTCCAAAATACTGTTCTTAATTGTATGTACCATCATCTCATCATAGCCCTTATCTAAGAATAACAGTTCCATAATATCACCTTGCCTTAATAATTCATCCCTTATTTTACATATTCTAGTCAACCTGATAAATTGAGTCTTTACAATTTCCGGAAAAGTATGTCTGGGATGCATGCTATTGAAACTCAATAAGGTATTTTTCCAACAAGACTTTCTATAAAGTGTGGAAGTAATACTTTTCTCATTGGTGAATATAAGATTTACATCAAGAAAACTAATGTTTTCAGAATGTTCCATAGTGAATCTTAAAAATTCACTGGTTGATTCTAAATATGTTAAGAAGCATTGAAATCCTATAGGTGTCCCTTCCCAAAGAATAAGGACATCATCTACGAACCTTCTATATAACTTAATTTTCTCAAAACGTGCTTCATTGAATAAATTATTCTTCTCCCAATTGCATACTACTAAATTGGCATAGGTATTAGCAACAGGGGTGCCCATTGCTACACCCCATTGTTGCAAGTAGTATTTCTTACCAAATAGAAAAACATTGTTTTCCAGAACTATTTCCAGCAACTGACATTGATATATTTATGATTATTGAACATAACCCAATCCTACTGACTGAATAATAAGGTGATCATTAATAGACTTTTAACACTCAGAGTCAGAGCTACTAAAATATAAGGATTTTTTAAGCGTGTTATTGTTTTATAAGTCTTTTAACTTGTATTTTATTAAGGGTTTTTATAACACTTTTTCTATAATACTGGATTTTTTTTATTTATTTGAATTTCTCTTTAAGGATGTTTTGGTAAGTACTTCTTTTGATAGGACTATTTGAGATCATGAGATGATGAGTCTTCCTTTTAAATAGGTACTTAGAAAATTTATTCTAATGAAATTCACATAGTTAAAAGGACCATTATATGATTCCTCATATCGGAAATATTTTTTTCCCTATCATTTGAGCCTAACACTGTGGAACAGACACAGTGCTGCCCAAACTTTCAATTTTGACACTTTCTGCTATTCCCTGTACTGACAACTCCAGTGCTGTCAGCCATGTTTAAGCCAAGTGCATTACCACGGATCTGTACACAGTGTAGGGGCGATGCAAATGCTCAGTAATAACGCCCTACTGTTTTTTCCCTGTTCTCTGTGTTTCTGCCCAAGGACCATACATGAAATGCCCTTGCTTAGTTCTTTCACCCTGGAAATGCCCCCACCTACTGTGTATGCATCATATCCTTTTTAAACTTGCTACTGCATCCAATTAAAAGACGATGCTGAGAATCTGTAGGAACTATGGTGCTGACTTTTGTTGCTCAATACATCTAATTTCTTGAGGGATGTGACTGTAACTGCACATCATGAAGTCATTCTGTTCTGTGGAAGTGTTTTAAATGAACACAGGTATATTATTACTATTCTCCACTGTTTTTAAAATAGTTTACCATTTACCCCTTTTCCATCACTGTTTACTTAGTTTTTTCCCCCTAAGTTTCTGTAAAGCTTTCTTTAAGAATTGGTTATTAAAGTAAAGATCACATTACAGAGAACATTGCATAGTTCGGACCACTTTCAGAATGCAAGGGGTGGTGGTTTATAGTTAAATATATGGTTGTGCCTTTTCAGTTTGTGATGTAGCAGTCCTTATTAATTTATTTTAACCTACCTGCGAGCTTGTAGAGTCTAAAATGGCTGTAATGTTATGCGGTGGATTCGTCATAACATTACTGCCATGTTAGACTTTTCTGAGCTAAACTTTGTAGTTAAGAGAAAATAAATAAATAAATATGGGCTGCTGCAGCACAGACCAAGAAAGCACAACAGCATATTATATTCAACTATATGCCGTCCTCCTCCCAAGTTCTGAAAGTGCACAGAACTGACAGCTGTTCTACAGCATAATAATGTGTCAGTCTGACATTATAAAAAATTAAATAAATAAAATAAAAAGACTGCAGTGCTCTTTGTAATGCGACCTCTTGCGATCAGTTATTAAAGTAATGATTAATTTATGGAGAGCATTCCAGTCTTCCCTGTTGTTTTTTCTAACCTTGTCCAAATGAAACAATATTGTGCTCCAGAACAGTCAGCAGTTCCAACCACTTTCTGAACATCCTAGGTATACATATCAACTGTCCAGATTTTCTCAGAATGTCCATATTTTTGCCCCATATTTTTGCACAGCTCCTCATATAATTTATGTTTTTCTGGCAAATTATGGAGGACTAAAGTCAATAAATAATGAAATACATTTGCATTCCAGCATTTATATCCTTCATAAAATGCATGGTAACATAAATGCTGTTATTATAGCAACTTTATAAGATTGTTAGAACAATACTTAAAAAATATTCCATATTTGGTCCTTTGTCCCCATTATTTTAGGATTGGTACAGATTTCTTGTGCTAAGAGGTTGAAAGGTATGGGGGAAATGGCATATATTTGAATTTGCAGTTGTACCTTCCGTGCTGTAGAAGCCCTTATTTCATAGGTTCATAGGTAGGCACTAGGCAATCGACCCAAGGGCCAAAGTAAGTCTAGCCAGCAAGGTTCCCTGGCTTATGCCACCCAAGAAAGTTAATTTCCTGTACTCCTGTCAAGCAGAGCCACAGAAGTGAACCCAGGGTGTATTTCCTATTTCCCATCCACTCATCAAGATTTTTCTTGAAGAGTGCTAATGAGGAACTTTGCTTGACATAGATGGGTAGCTTGTTCCAGAGTATAGGAAGTCTCTGGGACAGGAATCTATCCCTCCAGCATGTCCTGTTTATTGTGGTGACAAGGTTTAGGTCCCCTAGAGCATGTAGCTCAGAGGGATTGGGATTTCTTTAGCTGTAGCATGTCCAACAGCTCTGGGTTTAACATAGATTTATATGTTAGGCAGAGATCTCCCTGGAGCAGGTGATATGCTACAGAGAAAAGCTGGAGTTTTTTGAGACAGTCAGTGTAGGGCATCTGTTTGAGGCCAGTAATCCTCTTTGTGAGGTACTTCCGTGGCCGTTCCAGCTGCTGCAGATGTCTTGTGAGGTACATTCCAAAAGGGGCATTGTACTCTATAATGGGTCTAATGAGTGCCGAGTAGAGGGGAACAATGACCTCTTTTTTCCTGGATGAGAACCCTTTTGTGAAGGGGTGTGCCACATAGAAGGATTTCCTGACTACTGTGATGATGTGATTATCAAAGGAGAGACTACTGTCCATCTGGGTCCCAAGGTCTCTTATCACACATTCAGCATTAAGTAGACTGGAGTTTATGTGGTAGTTCATGGGTACAGAATTTTTACCAAAGGAGATGACAATGCACTTTTTGGCATTGAGCTTGAGGCCATGCCTCTGACACCAGGCATCTGTCTCAGTGAGGCCCTTCTGTAGGATGTACACATCATTTGGGGACATGACTATGGCTCCTAGTTTGCAGTCATCTATGGACTTTGTTAGCCAGAGGCCTTCTGTGTTAGCCTGTACTTCAGAGAAATAGATACCAAACAGGAGAGGTCCCAGAACTGAACTCTGTAGTACTCCACTTGTCACTGGTTTGAAGTTAGATTTGGCATCTGCAACGTTTACAGTGTGGGTTCTGTCAGTGAGCCAGTTGGCAGCCCATCTTGTGATGTAGGGATTTATACCTAGTTTAGTGAGTTTATCTATAATTCCAGAGTGGGGGATGGTGGCAAAAGCCCTTGCGAGGTCAAGATAGGCTCTGTGTACTACCTTACCCTCGTCTACGGCTTTGATGACTGCCTCAAAGAAGTCAATCAGGTTCAGGAGGCATGATCTGCCTTTCACAAACCCAAACTGTGTGGGGTGCAGAGTTTGGAGGTTACCAATGTCTTTGTTTATAAGTTCCATGATGATACATTCCATGGCCTTGCAGACCAGGCTCGTCAGGCTAATATGGTGATAGTTCCCAGGATCAGTGGTGGCTCCCCCTTTGTGGAGTGGGATAACTGTTGCTGTGCGCCATTCAGTGGGCACAAATCCTGATGTGAGACTATGATTGAACATGGTGCTTAGGTGGTGAGCCAGTTTGTTCTGAAGTTCATGTAAAATGCAGCCTAGGAGGTTGGTCAGTCCCATGGATGCTGTGTTTTTGGTTTTAGAGAGTGCAGCTTTTACCTGCATAGATGTGATTACAGGGACTCTGCATTCTTCCTGTATAGATATGGGCCATTTAGGGGGAGAGTGGGGGGTAAAGTAACACTGAACCTATCTGCCAGGATGTTGGCAATATCAGTTGGTTCTGTAATTTCCGTGCCATTGTGCTTTAACTCAGAGCAGATCTGGGTGTTGCCATTGAGATTCTTGACATAGCTATAGAATGCTTTGTGGTTGCCTTAGAATCAGTGGTGATTTTGTTTTCATAGCAAGCTTTGGAGGATCTTATAAGGGATCTCAGCTTCTTACTGAGACTGGCCAAGGAGTTCCTCCACTCATGGGATTTTACTCTCTTTTGCAACAGTTTCTTCCTTCTGTTGTAGAGTTTGTTTATGGCATTGCACCACCAGATTGGCTTCCTTTTTTTGGAGGACAGCTTCTTGGTTCTGTTTGGGATAGCACGATCCATGCACTTGTGTAAGTGCTTATAGAGTGCATTTGTGTATGATTCAGCAGTCATAACTGTATTGTCCATCTGCATGAGTGTCATGAAGTTTGCCACTTCTGTCTTAAGAAGCATGAAGTTGGTTTTGGAGAAATTTTTTACCATGGTTTCCTTAATGGTGGGTGGGGGCGGGATGTGGATATCTAGGTTGATTAGCTTATGGTCGGATCTGACCAACGAGGAGTTGACTTCAGGTGTGGAACACCAGTCACTCATGTTGGTAATGACTAGGTCTAGATTATTGTTGCCCCTGGTGGGGGTGTGGATAAGTTGATCCAGAGCATTGGAATTTATGAATTCCAGAAAGCGTTGAGCGAAGGAGTTGGTACATGAGTAGTTTTCCCAGTTAATGGTGGGGTAGTTGAAATCACCTGTTATTAGGGTGTTTGGTTGAACCCTAATATTTTCCAGTATATCCAGAAAAGAGGAGTGGGAATGCTGGGACATGGTGGGGGATCTGTAGTAAGCTACAATTTGGATTACAGTTTTTCCCAGAGTTAGTTGCACTTGGAAAACCAAGTCTCTGTCACTGCACAGATGTCGATGTTCTCCATTTTAAGGAGTGCCTTGAGTGAGTGCATTTTGAAGTTTAGACTTCTAGCATTGAGTAGCATTACCCTCAGTTTTTGCTTGCCTGTTCCTGTTATGGTGGTGAATTTGTCATTTGAACCTTGCCTAAAAATGGCATGGTAGGGGCGGCAAGACCCTTAGCCAGTATCCGGAATCCCAGGGGCGACATGCACATGCCATCTCTGGCAAAGCATCGTGCTCTGTCGACCATGTAATCCCAGGCTGACAGATACTGGATCCCCTTAGAATGACACCAGAAGCTTAGCCAATTGTTGAAGTCAATAATTTTGTCCTTGCACTGCGGTATGCTACTCAGGGCTAGGGACATACCTGCCTGGGCTACAAGATCAGAGAGCTCTTCCATGTCTCTTTTCATGTAGTCCAGGGAGGTACGTCTCAGGTCGTTCACACCAACATGGACAATGACAGAGTCATATTTGTACTTGTTGTGGAGTGACCTGAGTGCATGGGTTATGTGGCGGATCCTGGCACCCAACAGGCAACTGACAGTAGCCTTCTCCTTGTTTAGCCTGGTGAGTGAGACATCAGTGTGTCTGACTATAGAGTCACCTATGACTAGTGTGTTGGGTACATTGTTTTGCTTACTGGGCTGTGGTTTATTGTCACACTGACTCTGTGGGCTATGTGTCATTTGGGTTGTGTTGGAGGATGGAGGTTGCTTGCATTTCTGCTTTGGAGATCTCTGTTGAGCAGATTATTATTGAGAGCATCTGCGAAAGTTTTTGTGTTTCTATGTGTGGATTTTGGTGGTGTAGGTTTAGTGGGACTATGTGATGAGTGTGGTGTGGTGCAAGTGTTTACCTTCTCCTCCTGACTGTCAAGTTCATTCTTGGTTGGAGAGAGCGTTACCTCCAGTTTGGCTAGATAAGTGCCTCTCTAACAGGTTGTGGTGTTGGGTGGTAGTATGAGAGGGTTGTCTGTGTACATGTGTCAATTGCTACATTGCCCCAAGATGCCCAGATTCATCATATAGACAGGAGAGAACAGTGGGAGCTGACCCTTGGACATGCCTGAATAAAAAACTACATTCCTCTAGACAAGTGAGGAAAGTGAGTATAAGGGCTGTTTTTTCTCTAAGCAAGTGAGGAAGGTAAGTACAAAAACTGTTTTCCTCTAGGTAAAGAGGAAGGTTGAGTGCTGTAGTAATTTGTAGCTTACTTAGTGCTAACAACAAGTTATGAACAAGTGCTGAGCATGAATAAGCAAATCCAAGTGCTAAAACTAAGAATCTGTACCCAGATCTTGTGGTAGACAGGCTACCTAGTGCTTACCACTCCCACTGATAAGCTAGAAGGCTTCCTTCCAACACAGAAAGGCTTTGGAGACTCAGAAACTTACAAACAGTTGGACTAGACTAGTTTCAGGAAAGGCAGGAAACAAGCTTAGACATTTTTTTGGAAAGTGGAAAGGGAGAAAGGAGAAACAGAAGATAATTCAAAATTAAGGACCTAAGTGGCTTGCCCTTCACAAATGTTCTCTCTGTATTAGGTAGAATGAACTAGTGACACTAGACTGGAATAGAGCAGGGATAGAGCTGAACAGATGGGACATTAGGAGTGTCTGAAGTCAAAATATGATCTCACTGTACTCAGTTGAGTGAGCAAATGAAATAGACCCAGACGAAGTGTTCAAACTCAAATTTACAGGAGGGGCTGGCAATTCCAAGGCCACCAAGATTAATACCACAACAAGAACAGGGAGGGCAGGTGGGAAACTAACTGCAGACAGAAAGAGACCACAGTATTCTATGAAACAATTAAATAGAAAAATAAATAACTATAGAGAGACACAGACCACAATATTCAATGAAACAATTAAATAGAAAAAAATAGACAGAAAAAATAAAATGCAGTAAAATCTTTAACACTGCAAGTTTGTACTTAACCCAGCTAGTAATGCAGTTGATTGTAGGTATGTAGCAGAAGACAAATAACTCAGATATTGAGCAGTAATAAATTCTTTAATTGTTTATTTTCTCCTACCTGCAAACATTTACTTGTAACAGTCTGAAATAGCTGTAATGGTATGCAGTGGGCTGAGTACAGTGGTCAGATGTCCTCTCTGGACCTAAACGCCATGCCCTTGCTTATAAGATGAGCAATCTAGAAAGATTTTCTTACTACCTTGGACACATGTTGGTCAAAGCCTAGGTTACTATCTACATAGCTTCCCCAACCCTGACTACTGAATCAACATTTATGGGTGTTTAATTGATAACTTAGTTAGCCGGGTGGTAGACTTCCCAAAAAGAACTATAATGCATTTCTTGGTAATTACTTTTAGGCCATGGCTTTGGCACTAAGCATTTCTCTGTATTAGACCTTCCTGAAGGGTATTTTCATCTTGGTGGATTCAGTGACTGCTCCCAGTTTGTAGTCACCTAAGAACTTGGTCAACCCAAGGCCTTTGGCATTGACTTTTTACATCAGTGAAGCAGATTGCAATGAGGAGTGGGCCCAGCACAAAGTCCTGGGGGACTCCACTGTTGACTGGCCTCTTTGTGGAGATGGTCGCACCAATTTTAATCTCCTGGGTCCTATCAGCATATTAAAAAGGGGTTAATACCTAGTTGCATTATTTTGTTGACAATGTCTGAGTGAGTTATTGTATCAAATGCTTTAACCAGATCTAGTTAGAGCAGAATGCAGAGTGTTTCCGTTATACATTGCCTTAGTGACCATTTCAAAAAAGTCTTCCATATTCAGTAAACATGATCTTCCTTTGGCAAAGCCAAACTATGATGAATCCATTGTCTGGTGGTCTCATGTCCTTGTTGATAAAGTGCATGATAATTATTTTCATGGTTTTGCAAATAACACTACTCAGAGCAATGAGTCTGTAGTTTCTGGGATCTGTTGAAGGGGCTGCTCATTGCAGTCCTGCATTCATGTGGCACAAAGCCTGTTTTAAGGTCATGGTTAAATAATGACTCCCAGGGTCCTGACAAGGCATATTTTAAACTTTTCGGGAGGCATCCTGTCATGGCCCATTGAGGCTGTGCTCTTGGCTTTAGTGAGTACGACCAGTACATCCTCCCTAGTTATAATTGGAGGAGTTATGTTTGAGGGTATTTTTGAGGGGATGGTTAGGATGAGAGGGTGGTAAAGTTGGAACTGAATTTGTCTGTTTACAGGTTTGCTATATTGCCAGGGTCAGTGAATGTGGCACTATTAAGCAACAGTTCAGCCCATTGCTGAGTGCTACACTTGAGGTTTCTGACATAACTGTAGAAGGCTTTATGGTCATGGTTATCATTCACCTGGGGAGCGATCTTAACCTCACAGCTGGCTTTGCTTGATCTAAGTAGCACTCTTAGTTGCCTTTTAACTTTGATGAGCAAGATTCTATCTTTATGGGATGTACACTTCCTGATTTTTGCTATAATTTTTTCCCTTTTTTTATATCCTGTTTAACTTAGGCTGCCAAGAGGGAAGTTTGTTTCTAGGCCAATCCTGGGCTTATTTCTGGTAGGTACAGTAGCATCTGTACATCCATTGATAAGATTGTACAGAGTCTCTGAGAGCAATTCAGAGTAGGCTGCTGTGTTCACTGAGTTTGTAAAGGTATGGGGCCAGATTTACGAAGGCTTGCACGGAGTCTAAGAGTAGTGTAAGATGGCAGACAGCCAATATGTCTGCCGAGCGATCCAGCAATAGCCTGCAGGGACGTGCATGAGAGCTTCTAAAGCTACTCTTATATGGACAGTGTTATGGTATGCAAATAACCTCATTTGCTGCTGAAAGCTATGCAAATGAGATACATTTGCGATCCAGGAAACACTAACCTGTCCTTGGAAAAGTAGTGATATTTGCAGAAATGTACTCTGTTGGTAATGGAGTACTGTTCTGCAAATAGCTAAACGGAGCTATGACAGCTCCAAATAAAGGATGCATCTAGTTGAGGAGGCATGCCAATGGCCAAATATAAGACCATTGGCATTTGCAAATGTTGTAAATCCTTAAAATCCATTTTTTTCCCCTGATCACCGATGTTTAAGCATAGCGCAGCACCAATCAAATGTGCTGCGCTTTAAATAAAATGAAACAAATTGAAAAATAGACAAAAATGGGCATTTTCACTAAAAATCTTGTTCTGCCATGCATGTGAATGGCAGGATGAAAACAACATGGCCACTGAGTAGTGGTTGCTAAGGGGGGGAAGCTCAGTGTGAGAGATGTAGGCAAGCCTATGCAAATGAGGATAAGGATAGTGAATCCCAATTTTCCCCGGCATGTGAGCCATGTCCCTAGAGTGTAAGTGTAGGAGTAGGGGAGTAGTAGAGTAGAAGACAGGTGATACCATGAGGGGGTATGTCTGAAAGACTGTAAGCTGATTGGAGCACAGTGGCTTGAGTTGCTCAGGATTGCAAGAGAAATGTCTACAGTTGTCCTAGCTGAAAACAAGAAACCAAAGGTGTACGCCATGGATATATCTGAAATTTCTTACAAACGTGCTTACACTGTATGTGCACATGTGCGCTTGTGTGAGCTTGTTTGCGTGGCGCTGCCCCTTGTGGAAACAGAAAGGGAAAAGGAAGGAAAAGAAGTAGCAGGAAGTTAACCAAGGAGAACTAGCAGAACTGCCAACTAAAATATATCTGAATCAGCCAATTACACAGGCAGTAGACTAGCCCAGCCCAGCCCAGCACGTTAAACTCTGCAAACAGCAGTCTACCCTGTTTTTCCCAAGAACTCTACAACACTGCAGTATACAAAGAGTGAAAACTTAAAAAGCTTAAGTCAGACAAAATGTTAGGGGCTGCTATTGCTATCATAAACCAACATGTGCAAGATGCTGAGGGTGGTGATGTTGTGAATGCTGCTGAGCAACCCACAGTGAGGAGACAGAGAAGAGTGTACAGACCCAGGGTAACCAACCAGGGGCTACATGAGCTGGAGATAGTGGAGCGCTATAGAGTGGACAGAGACCTCCTGCAGCAAATTGTTGAGCTGTGCCGGCCACGCCTCACACACAGAACCAACAGAGGGGAACCCATCCCAGTGGATACCAAGGTATGTGTTGGCCTACAAATACTAGCTACAGGTACCGTCCAGAGACCAACTGGTAATATGATGGGGGTTTCACAGGCATCAGCATCCAGGGTACTGCACCAGTTCCTGGATGCCATGTCAGCACATGTCGGTGAGCACGTATATTTCCCCAATTCCAGTGAGGCATTGGCCAGCAATATGCACCTTTTCCACCAAATAGCAGAATACCCTGAGGTAGTGGGTGCAATAGACTGCATGCACATACACATCAAAGCACCACCCAGTGAGCAGGGTAGGGTCTACATCAACCGCAAGGGCTTCCCCTCCATCAACTGCCAGGTTGTGTGCGATACCCAGGGCATAATAATGAATGTGTGTGCTGGCTGCCCTGGAAGCTATCATGATTCCCACATCTGGCATCTGATGCAGCTGTACCAGAGATTTGCCAATGGGGGCATCTCTGAAGGTCACGTAGTGGGAGATGCTGGATACGCACTGGAGCCGTGGCTGATGACACCCATCAGAAATGCACACAGACCCAAACAAGAACTCCATAATGAGGCACACGCACAAACAAGAAACATTATTGAGCATGTGTTTGGGATGCTCAAGTCACGGTTCCTGTGCCTGGACACATCTGGTGGAGCCTTGCAGTACTCACCAACTACATGTACCCAAATTAGCGAAAAGTGAGCCATACAAAAGATAAGTGCTCCAATACACAAACCACTTTATTCACAATAATCCAAAAGTCTTTTTTATATGCAGTTAATGTGTTACTATAATATAGTACTATATTAATAGTACTAGTCTGCTATAGGAATAAATAAATTATTGTTACCATTTCAAATATACATGTATGTGTAATGTATATAAAAAATGTTATATATAAATATATATAAAAAATTATATATATAAATATGTGTAATAAATATATAATAAAAAATAAAAATGAAAAAATAAAATATATATGATATTCCAATCGATTATTGTCTATTATGTTTAAGACATTTATAATTCATATACTTATTATTTATATATATTAATATTACCTTTCCAAATTTTTTAATCTTAGAATACATTTGATAGATGCCATCTCATTGATACCAGGGAATTGGTTGGCATTTGTTGTAAGTTGCCAAATTAATTCTTTCCGTTCTAGTTTTAATGGTTCATAGGGGCACCTAGGATCTAATGCAACTTGGTCAATAATCTTGAATTTAAAAGAATGTCCTTCATTAAGGTGGCAGTGCCTAGCCAAGGCATTGTCTAATTTAATTCTATTAATACTGTAAATGTGTTCATATATTCTCTCATGTAATTTTCTATCGGTTTTCCCTATGTAGAAGGCTGCACACTTTTCACACTTTGCCATGTAAACCACTTGGCGGCTACTGCAATTAAATTTTTCTCTTATTCTGTAGGTTTGATTTTTTATCTTAAAAGTGTGTCCTTCTTCTATAAATTTACAATAATTGCACATATTACATTTAAACATACCACCATTAAGTTTGGGATTGGGCTTCTTAGACTGTAAAATTTCTTTAAGATTCTGGCTCCTCCTATATACTAGTTTTGGTCTATCGGGTAATAAGTCCCTGAAACTACTATCCGAAACCAAAAGGTGCCAATTCTTGTTTAGAATGTTCTTAATGTCAAATGCATTCAAATTAAAGCAAGTAATAAAACTACAAGTAAAAGTCGGTCTTGCTTCTTTCCTTACCATTTGAGCTGACTCATTACTTTCTGGTGGCAATGTACCTAATATTGGGGAATAAATCCCTTCCCATCGTTTGTTCTTGACTTCAGTAGCTATATTGTCAATAAATTCGCTAGGATATCCTCTCTGCAGAAAAAACTTTTCAAGGAGTTGGCATTCGTCTAAAAAGTCAGTGTCATTTGTGGTCATCCTTGCCACCCTGACAAGTTGTCCTTTGACAACTGCTTTCTTCTGAAAGAGTGGGTGGCTACTAGAGAAATGAAGAAATGTATTAGAATAAGTCTCCTTTCTATATATAGTAGCTATAAACCTTCTATTCACATAATCTTTCCTTAAATTAACATCCAAATAATTGATATTGTCTTTACTGTGTTTGGATGTGAATTCCAGGAAATCAGTACTATTATTAAAGGTAGCTAAAAGCTCATCTATGCCCTCTAATGGGTCATCAAATATCATAAAAATATCGTCGAGAAATCTCGTGTAAAAAATAATTTTATCTTTAAACATTTCGTTCTCTAGTACAGTAGGCCTTTCCCAATGTGCCATTACTAAATTTGCAATACTGGCACCACATGGGGACCCCATGGCAACACCAATCTTTTGATGGTAAATCTCTTTATTGAACAGGATGAAATTATAAGAAAGAACTGTATCAATAAGTTCTCCTATAAGTTGGATTTCATCCGTGGGTGCACCCAGTAGTCCCATCATGTCACTGACCCATTCAATTGCTTTGTCATGGGGGATACAAGAATAAAGATCTTTGACATCAACTGTAACAAACAGTCCTGTATTTGAAAATTGCAAATCATTAATAGATCTAAGGAACGACCATGAATCTTTTGAGATCTGTTTTTCTAACTTTATATACTTCTGAAGAATTTTATAAATCACTTTTGCACAGGTGTATGTCATACTCCCTCTCCCATCGACCAATCGTCTCATGGGTGGGTCTTCCAGGTTTTTATGTACCTTAGGGATACCAAATAATACAGGTGTCCTGATATGTGTTTGTTGTAAAAAATTATATAAGTCATTGTCTATCCTCCTTTCAATAAATAATTATTCAAATAGTGATTTGATTCTATTGGCCGCTATAGTCAATTCGTTCAAAGATGATTTCATGTAAGTGTTACTCAATTTCATACTGCACTCATATCATTATTCGACAGACATGGGCTAGAATTATTAGAATTGTTTTGCACTTTCTATCAGGAAATGGTGGACAGTTTACTAAACGAGTTAGAATCAATTGACAACTCAATTAAAGATGATATTAATTTTACCAGATACCAGTTTGAATACGACCAATGTTTTTTAAGTATTGATGACCATTTGACAAAGATGACCAGTACTAAAACAAAGAAAATTAATAGAGACTTAAAAGACTATGGGGAAGGGAAAGCTTATCCGCACCCTCCCCGACTCGGTAACATTATGCCAAATGAACAAAACACTGTGTTAGAAACTGAGTCTCATTCTGGGCAAAGAACAAGTCCAGATGTACAACAGCCTGAAATTAATTCACCACCTCGACCGGGACTTCTTTCTAACACTGACAGTGACGTTAGGAGGAGCGAAAGGCTGGCCCAACAAAGAAATACCACAAATGAGAATAATTCTAGTAATTTGGATAGACCAAACCAATATAACAATAACCAAACAAGGTTTGGGAACCAAAATTTTTGGGGTCCAGCCTCGAGGTCCAACTTTCAGAACAAGAGGAACCAGAAGAACAAGAGGAGGAAGTGATAGTAAATGATGTTACTACCACGACATTTAGTCACTACCAACAAAAGTGTACAGTTATAATGAATGTAGAGGCGGACTTTAAAATATATAATTACACCAGTTTGACTATATGTAATGAAATTGTTGTCCTACTGAGTAAGGGTTACACTTTTGTTCCTAGCACTACATTTAATGTCGCCCACACTCTGATAGATTTGAAACTCTTTACAAGAAAATTGAACTTGTTATTTTTGATGGGAGAGAACCTTAGTGAAAGATCTGATTTTTTTGTTTCAAGTGTGTACAACCCTCCCCTTCATCCTTCATTAGTACTATTTGAAAAAATTATGGAAGCAGATCTAATGAACTTGAAGGAAATTAAAAATAGGTATAAGTACAACTTGACAAAAGAAGAAAGGGATTTATTAAACCTTTTAAAGCAGGCGCCCATTCGTGTCATGAAGCCTGACAAGGGAGGGGGGTTAGTAATAATGTTTAATAGTGATTATGAGGAAAGAATGACAGCAATTCTTGAAAGTAACACTTACATGAAATCATCTTTGAACGAAATGAATATAGCGGCCAATAGAATCAAATCACTATTTGAAGAATTATTTATTGAAAGGAGGATAGACAATGACTTATATAATTTTTTACAACAAACACATATCAGGACACCTGTATAATTTGGTATCCCTAAGGTACATAAAAACCTGGAAGACCCACCCATGAGACCATTGGTCGATGGGAGAGGGAGTATGACATACACCTGTGCAAAAGTGATTGATAAAATTCTTCAGAAGTATATAAAGTTAGAAAAACAGATCTCAAAAGATTTATGGTCGTTCCTTAGATCTATTAATGATTTGCAATTTTCAAATACAGGACTGTTTGTTACAGTTGATGTCAAAGATCTTTATTCTTGTATCCCCCATGACAAAGCAATTGAATGGGTTAGTGACATGATGGGACTACTGGGTGCACCCACGGATGAAATCCAACTTATAGGAGAACTTATTGATACAGTTCTTTCTTATAATTTCATCCTGTTCAATAAAGAGATTTACCATCAAAAGATTGGTACTGCCATGGGGTCCCCATGTGGTGCCAGTATTGCAAATTTAGTAATGGCACATTGGGAAAGGCCTACTGTACTAGAGAACGAAATGTTTAAAGATAAAATTATTTTTTACACGAGATTTCTCGACGATATTTTTATGATATTTGATGACCCATTAGAGGGCATAGATGAGCTTTTAGCTACCTTTAATAATAGTACTGATTTCCTGGAATTCACATCCAAACACAGTAAAGACAATATCAATTATTTGGATGTTAATTTAAGGAAAGATTATGTGAATAGAAGGTTTATAGCTACTATATATAGAAAGGAGACTTATTCTAATACATTTCTTCATTTCTCTAGTAGCCACCCACTCTTTCAGAAGAAAGCAGTTGTCAAAGGACAACTTGTCAGGGCGGCAAGGATGACCACAAATGACACTGACTTTTTAGACGAATGCCAACTCCTTGAAAAGTTTTTTCTGCAGAGAGGATATCCTAGCGAATTTATTGATAATATAGCTACTGAAGTCAAGAACAAATGATGGGAAGGGATTTATTCCCCAATATTAGGTACATTGCCACCAGAAAGTAATGAGTCAGCTCAAATGATAAGGAAAGAAGCAAGACCGACTTTTACTTGTAGTTTTATTACTTGCTTTAATTTGAATGCATTTGACATTAAGAACATTCTAAACAAGAATTGGCACCTTTTGGTTTCGGATAGTAGTTTCAGGGACTTATTACGCGATAGACCAAAACTAGTATATAGGAGGAGCCAGAATCTTAAAGAAATTTTACAGTCTAAGAAGCCCAATCCCAGACTTAATGGTGGTATGTTTAAATGTAATATGTGCAATTATTGTAAATTTATAGAAGAAGGACACACTTTTAAGATAAAAAATCAAACCTACAGAATAAGAGAAAAATTTAATTGCAGTAGCCGCCAAGTGGTTTACATGGCAAAGTGTGAAAAGTGTGCAGCCTTCTACATAGGGAAAACCGATAGAAAATTACATGAGAGAATATATGAACACATTTACAGTATTAATAGAATTAAATTAGACAATGCCTTGGCTAGGCACTGCCACCTTAATGAAGGACATTCTTTTAAATTCAAGATTATTGACCAAGTTGCATTAGATCCTAGGTGCCCTTATGAACCATTAAAACTAGAACGGAAAGAATTAATTTGGCAACTTACAACAAATGCCAACCAATTCCCTGGTATCAATGAGATGGCATCTATCAAATGTATTCTAAGATTAAAAAATTTGGAAAGGTAATATTAATATATATAAATAATAAGTATATGAATTATAAATGTCTTAAACATAATAGACAATAATCGATTGGAATATCATATATATTTTATTTTTTCATTTTTATTTTTTATTATATATTTATTACACATATTTATATATATAATTTTTTATATATATTTATATATAACATTTTTTATATACATTACACATACATGTATATTTGAAATGGTAACAATAATTTATTTATTCCTATAGCAGACTAGTACTATTAATATAGTACTATATTATAGTAACACATTAACTGCATATAAAAAAGACTTTTGGATTATTGTGAATAAAGTGGTTTGTGTATCAGAGCACTTATCTTTTGTTTGGCTCACTTTTCGCTAGTTTGGATTTTGGTGTTGGCTGATACATGTACTCAAATTGTCATGGTATGTGCCATGCTACACAATATGATCCTGCAAAAACAGCTGCAGCAGGAACAGCATGGGGTAGGGCCAAACAGCCCCCCACCATTGCCAAGGCCTGCACAGGCACAGCGTGACTCAGAGGAGGAACAACCTGAGCCTGCCCCAGTAGGCAGAAGGAGGCGTGCCCAGTATCCCTTGGCCTTGGCAAAGAGGCAACGCATAACACATACACTGACTCAGTAGGAACCCTGGAAATGACACCTCTCTCTGACTCGCACATACGATAAAAGGGATGCCTAACTTGACACTACCTGTTTTCAAGCATGTATAGGGAGTGTACTATGTGCATCTGACATAGGCAGCCCTGCAGCACCACCTGAGGCATGATTGCTCTATTTTAAGCAATATAAAGCAGTGCTAAGCACATTTTACCACTATTTAGCATATTTAAGCACAATTGCGCAGAGCTGCGTGCCACGCAAACTAGCACAACGTCGGGCAACATTGAGCAATGTTGGACAATTTTGGGCAAAGTCAGGCAAAGTCGAGCAAAGTCGGGTAAACACGCTCACACCTGCTTTAGTGTTCCTTAACCAGTCAGGTCTGCCCAGCAGGAAAATAAAAAGCAGTGACAGAGATCAAACTCAGGATACTGTGCACTATAGTCACAGTACTGAACCACTAAGCCATGACAGCATTTCACTGGCACAGACAAAGCAGGACAATTGTAGACTAACGCAAACACAAACAAATGCTGTATCATGCCCTCTGAAGAGGCATATGAGTAACTTCCCCCCAGGCCTATGCAGATAGATAACAGCAGGCCAGGCAGTGTGATGTGGGTTGGGTAGGCTATGAAGTCACAAACTAATCTACGTGAAACTGGAAGCTAAGATCTGTAGTACAGTAGTATGCCTCAAGCCAGTACGATAGGCAACAGTACAGACTGAAATGGAGTACCTGACATAGCAGTGCAGGCCTAGCAAATGTGTATAAGTGTCAGGTGAACCCCTCATCCTATGTACACCCACAGTAACAATCAGGTGTGCCCCCCCGGGTAGAAATGTACAAATAATAGCTGTCCCCCCCTGTATGTAGAAATGTTGATAAGTCTATGCAAAGTGACTCATGGAAGCCCTGCAGGCACAGCGTGCTTCCTGTTGATGTACAACACAAAGGTGAGCCCTTAAGTAAAAAACAACTTGATTTTTCACACACATATAGTATATATGTCCATTCTGGGCATGCTCACACACTTAAACAAATTTAGCAAATTTCAGTCAGCAACATACTGAAAGGTCATACTGGGCATGCTCACACACTTAAATAAATTAAGCAAATGTCAGTCAACAATATACTGAAAGGTCATACTGGGCATGCTCACACACTTAGGCCATGTCTGAGTTGTTCAAAGAAAGTGAAAATTCAAAGATCAATAAATCTCCGATCAGTATCCTCAATAAACAATGAGCACTCCTAACATTATCCAATCCATGTTCTGGCAAAAATGTTGTCAAAGAGTCCATAGAGATCCATGAAGCTTTCTTTCGCTATGTCATAAATATCAATGTAAACTCATATATGTTCTGAGTCAGTGCAAACTGTAAATGAATACATGTACATTACTGACATTGCCAACATCTTATCAGACAGGTTCATACATATTTACCCCCCTCTCACTGACAAAAGGGCCCATTATAATACCTCGATATTGTGAAAACCCAAACCTAAAAACACGGCGTCTATGGGATGACATGTTTTCCCTAGCTGTGCCATATGTGAACTCCAAAACAAACAGACCCTGCACGTGAACAGTCTGTTGAGACTCACCCTCTGAACAGGATATGAAACTGTTGAATGCGTTACAGCAACGTTTGGCACACTCCAAAAGTGTTGGTGCACAACAGACCATGGGAACTATTGTCTTATAAGCCTATTAAGCCTGATCTGCAAGGCCATGGAGTCCATCATGATGTAACTCATAAATAGAGCTATTGTGAGCCTACAAACACCCCACCCTACCAATTTTGGTTTGGTCAGGGGCAGATCATGGTTACCAAACCTGCTAGACTGTTTCCAAGGCAGTCACCCAGGACATACATCAATGAAATGAGCTACACACATCTCACATACACCTTGAAAAGCCCTTTTCCAACATCCCAGATACATGTCATATCCACAAAATGAACAACCTGTGCATAAATATGTATGTCATCTGATGGATTGCCAACTGGGGCAAAGATAGATCCCACAAGGTAAGAACTGTAGTCTCCTGTTCAAGCTGGTAACAACTGCTGTCCCCCATGACTCAGTCCTGGAACCCCTCCTGTCTGGTGTATACTTTTTTAGAATACAGTCAAACACACGAGGGCTATGTTTAGCAAAGTTTGTGAATGACTGCAAAAAAGTTGTCATAATCGATGTTTGGGACAACAGAGACATCCTTAAAAAGAGTCTCAGTCAGACAGATGTGGTGTCAAAATTATGGCCTCGAGCTACAGTCATACAAATATCACATAGGTACCAACACCCAAAATATGGAGGTGATAATAAGGGATCTATGCACACATGTTGATAGTCATCTCTACTTCCAGAAACACGTTCACAAAGTGGTTAAAAAATCATGCCATGTGTTCCCACAAACTGCCAAGGTCTTTGCATGTAGGTCAAAGGAGGTTCCCTCTACTCATCAGTCATCAGACCCGTCAGAGAGTACCACAACACACTTGCGATGAATCTGACTAGGCACCTTCAGCAGCTGGAAAGACCACTGAAGTACCTCAACAAGAGGATTACTGGCCTCAAACAGTTGCCCCATGCAACAAGACTGAATTTAACTCAATCTGTACTCTGTTGCATACTGTCTACTCAGGAGATCTCTGCCCAACAGACAGGTCCATGTCCAATGCAGAACTGATGTACATGCTCTATCTGAAGTAAACCCAAGCTCACTGTACCACATGCTCGAGGGATATCATCATCACAACATTAAATAGAACATGTTGGAGGGATACATTACTAACTCACTGACTTCCCTTGCTTTGGAACAGGCTCCCAACCAACATTAAGCCGAGTCCCTCACTGACACTTTTCCAGAGGAGCCTTGATGAGTATATGTGAAACTGAACTGTCATACCATGGATCACTTCATCAGCTCTACTACACAGAGGCCTAGGGAACTAACTCCATGGGTGGTGATAGCTGCACACTCTGGCCATACTAATATATGCCTTCAGGCAGATAGCCTATTACCTACCTATGTACCTATATATATATATATATATATATATATATATATATATATATATATATATATATATATATATATATATATATATATATATATATATATATATATATATATATATATATATATATATATATATATATATATATATGTAGGGGAACACAGTATAATAAGCCAAAGATGGATGGGCAGAGATGTGTGTAAGAGGGTGACCATGACAGGGAGCCATCCAGGACTGTCCCACCCAGCACACATCCCAATGGCACGAAAGACATGAGGTGCACATCTCTCCCACTGTACATAACAGCCACCAGTATCTGTAAGCATTACAGTGTATGTGGTCCATGTGCCTGCTGTACAACATGACTGTACAATGAAGTACACATCTACTATCTGTAGACATGTACCTGTCACATAGGTTCATAGTTATGTAGTAGACTATCTCCATGAAGGCTTATATCAGCCTACGCAAGTTGTGCAGCTTTCACCACACCATTGGGTAGTCTCCCAAGGCCTAGTTGTAATAGTTAGTACCCTAAGCCCCTTTCTAGTTGGGCTGCTGATGTGATGCCTGGCATGAATTGTCTGTTTCCCATCCACTCATCAAGGTTCCAATAGAAGTGTGTCAGCGAGGGGTTCTGTCTGATGTACATTGGGACTCTGTTCCACAGTAAGACAAGTGTGTGGGATGGTGCCTTATCCCACCAGCATGTTGTATTCATTGTTCTGATGAGGTTCATATCCCTGGAATGTGTAGGGCAACTCAATGTTGTTATCTATAGATGGAGCATGTTCAACACTTATGTGTTGGACATGGCTCTGTATTTTAGGCAGAGTGTGCCTCTGAGTAGGCAGTATGCAACGAAGAACAGATTTAGTTTTACCAGTTGTGTTGCATAACACAACTGTTTGAGGCCAGTTAACTTCTTGGTGAGGTGCCTATGTGGTCTCTACAGCTGCTGGATATGCTAAGTCGAGTACATCCAAAATGGTGCACTGTACTCAATGATGGGTCTGATGACCTAAGAGTAGAGTGCCAACACTACCTCTTTGGACCCTGATGCAAACCCTTTGTTGATTAGGTGGGCCACATAGGATCTCCCCATCACTTTGGCAACATGGTTGTCAAAGGAAAGATGACTATCTACTTGTGTCCCCAGATCCCTTATCACCTTGTCATTTTTAAGGGGGTAACACCTATGTGGTAGTTTGTGGGTATTTTGTTTTCAACAAAGAGGATCACTAAGCATTCCTCCACAGTGAGCTTGAGGCCATGATTCTGACGCAACACATCTGTCTCATAGAGTCCTTTCTGGAGAATATGTCTGTCTTCTGGGGAATCTATTATGGAAAACACTTTACAGTTCCCAGCAAACTTAGTCAACCACAACCCTCCTGTGTTGGCATGTACATTTGAGAAGTCTATACCAAACAGGAGGGACCCCAGGACTGAACCCTGGGGGACACCAGTCATTACCAGTGTAAAGTCTGACATGTAGCCAGCAACTCTTAATGTGTGGGATCTATCTGTGAGTCAGTTTTCAATCCATCTTGTGATGTATGGATTCATGGCCAGGTTGGTGAGTTCATCTATGATACCTGACTGGGGAATGGTGTCAAAGGCCTTAGCAAGGTATAGGTAGGCTGTGTTGAGCTCATTTCAATCATCTGCAGCCTAGGTAACTGTCAAAGAAGTCCTCCCAGTTCAGGAGGCATGGTCTGCATTTGACGAAGCCAAACTGTGTGTGCTCAACTGTGTGAAGGTTCCCAATCTCTGTATTGTTGACTTCCATTATGATTGGCTCCATTGCCTTGCAGAACATACTCGTCAGGCTCATAGAGCATGAATGCCAAGGGGTTTTTGTGGCCCCACCCCTGTGGAGTGTGAAGAATGTTGCTGTGCAACATTCTATGGGTACATATCCTGTAGAGAGCATGCAGAGAGAGGTGTAGGTATCCTTGATGAATATGGATACATCCTCACCCTATGTGCTATGATTCAGGTTCTGATGCTGGAAGGTATGGAATGAGTAGTATCCTGGTAGTGCTGGTGTACTGTCTGGAGCCTTGAACTAGGTTTCTGTTACTGCACAGATATCAATATTCTCCATAATGAGAAGTGCTTCAAGTGTGTGCATCTGGAGGCTGAGACTTCTGACAATGAATAGCATTTAGCTCACTTCGTGGTTATTTGTGTTGGTTATGGGGTTTGGTTTGTCCTGCGTTACCGGTGTTCCACACCTGAAGTCAGCGCCTCATTGGTCCCGTCTGACCATAAGCTAATTACCCTACATATCCACATTCTGGATCCACACCCCCATTAAGGAAACCATGTTAAAAAATGTCTCCAAAGCCATCTTCATGCTTCTTAAGACAGAAGTGCTGAACTGCAGGACACCCATGCAGATGGACAATACAGTTACGACTACTGAATCCTTCACACTTGCACTTTATAAGCACTTACATGACTGCATGCATCGCCCTATCCCAAACAGAACCAAGACACTATCCTCCAAGAAAAGGAAGACAATCTGGTATTCCCCTGCCATAAACAAACTGCACAACAGAAGGAAGAAACTGTTGCAAAAGAGGGTAAAATCCCATGAGGGGAGGAGCTCCATCATCAACATCAGTAAGAAGCTGTGATCCCTGATAAAATCCCCCAAAGCTAGTTAAGAAAACAAAATCAACACTGATTCTAAAGACAACCACAAAGCATTCTATAGCTATGTCAAGAATCTCAATGGCAACACTCAGATCTGCTCTGAGTTACAGCACAATGGCTCTAAATATACAGACCCAACTGATATTGTCAACATCCTGGCAGATAGGATCAGTGCTAACTTTACCCCCCTCTCATCCATGAAAGAGCACATCTCTATAACAGAAGACTACAAAGTTGCTGTCATCACGGCTGCACAGGTAAAAAACACTCTCCAAAGCCAGGAGCACAGCATTCATGGGACCAGATAACATCCCAGGCTGTGTTCTACACAAACTACAGAATAAACAGGCACCACACCTATGTACCATGTTCAGTCATAGCCTCACCTCAGGCTTTGTGCCTGCTTAATGGTGCACAGCAATGGTTATCCCACTACACAAGGGGGGAGCCACCATGGTCCCCAGGAACTAGCGCCCCATTAGCCTGATGAGCCTGCTCTGCAAGGCCATGGAATGTATCATCATATAACTTATAAAAAAAAGACATTGCTAATCTCCAAACTCTGGACCACAACCATGTTGGGTTTGTAAAAGGCAGATCATGTCTCCTAAACCTGATAGATGTCATTGAAGCAGTCACCATAATCGTAGACAAGGGTAAGGTGGTTCACACAGCCTATGTAGATCTCGCCACAGCTTTCAACACCATCCCCCACTCTGGAATTATAGATAAACCCACTAAACTAGGTATAAATTGCTATGTCACAAGATGGGTTGCCAACTGGTTCACTGAAAGAACACACACTGTGAAAGTAGCAGACTCCAAGTACGACTTTTGACCAGTGACAAGTGCAGTATCACAGGGTTCAGTCCTGGGTCCTGTCCTGTCTGGTATCTACTTCCCTGAAGTAAACTTTAACATGGAAGGTCTGTGGCTAATGAAGTTTCCAGATGACTGCAAACTAGGAGCCATAATTGAAACTACTAAAGATGTGGACATCCTACAAAAGAGCCTCACTGAGACAGATGCCTGGTGTCAAAGCCATGGCCTCAAGCTCAGTGCCAAAAAGTGCATTGTCAACCCCTTTGGTAAAAACTCTGTAGCCATGAACTACAACATAGGCGGTAGTATACTTAACACTGAAAGTGTGATAAGAGACCTTGGGTCACAGATGGACAGTGGACACACCTGTGATAATCACATCCTCACAGTAATCAGGAAATCCTCCTATGTGGCACACCTCATCACAAAAGGTGTCTCATGCAGAATGGAAGAGGACATTGTTCCCCTCTACTCATCACTCACTAGATCCATAATAGAGTACAACGCCCCTTTTGCTATGTACCTCACAAGACATCTACAACAACTGGAATGCCTGCAGAAATACCTCATAAAGAGCATTAGCGGCCTGAAATACATGCCATACACAGACCATCTCAAAATGCTCCAGCTGTACTCTCGCATATCACCTACTCAGAGGTGATCTCTGCCTAACATACAAAGCTATGTCAAACACAGAGCTGTTGGATATGCTCCATGTAAAACACTCACAATCCCTCTGATCTTCAGCCCCAAAACCCAGAGTGAAATACAAAAGTAAGGGGTGTATCCATTTACCTTATGGATACCCACATCTTCAGGTTAGTGGCACAGCATGAGGCCTTGGAGACCATGCAAGTGCAACTAACATTGGGCAAAGCTGCTTATCAGATTGTAGACTGCTACAGATCACCTACCTTGTCTCAGGAACCTCACTCAGTATTCCTGAGAACAGTGGAAAATATAAAGGTCCTACCAAACACCATTATATGAGGAGATTACAACTACCCAAACAGTGACTGGGAGAATTACTTGTGAACAACGTCCTTTGCCCAATGCTTCCTAGAGTTTAAAAACTCAAACGCCCTGGAACAGCTGGTCACCATGCACACTAGAGGTGACAACATACTGGACCTGATCATCACCAACATGGGGTACCAGTGTTCCACAACAGAGATAAACCTCTCGCTGGTAATATCAGATTATAAAGTAGTCATACTGGACATCCACATCCCACCCTCCACCCTCAGTCAAGGAAACCACTGTGAAGAAATTTTTAAAAGCAAACTGCACACTTCTCAAGACCAGAGTGGAAAGTTCCAAAGCCCCCTTGCTATAGGATAATTCAAGTTCAGTGCAAACTCCCCCCCATCACCCCCAAAAGGGCCTGTGTCCATCCCAGAAGAATGCAGAGCCCCAGACTTCATGGACATGTAGGTAAAAACAGCCCTCTCCAAAGCTAAGAACACAGCATCAATGGGACTGGATAGTGTCCCAGGCTGTGTCTTACACCAGCCCCAAAAGGAACTACACCCTCACCTACATTCATTGTCCAGATTCAACCTTACCACAGGCTATGTACCCAAAGAATGGCATACAGCAACAATCATCCAGCTCCACAAAGGTGGTGCCACAACAGAACCTGGAAACTATTGCCCTATAGGCCTACTCAGCCTGGTCTGCAAAGCTATGGAGCAAATTATCATGGAACCCATAAACAGAGACATTGGGAACCTCCAGACACTGGACTCTACCCAACTTGGCTTTATTAAAGGCAGATCCTACCTCCTAAACCTAGTTGACTGCTTTGAAACAGTTACCAAGGACACAGATGGAGGTGAACGTAGTCCACACAGCCCACCTGGACCTCACTAAGGCCTTTAACACCATTCACCACTCTGGCATCATGGACAAGCTTACCAGCTTGAACATTAACACCTATGTCACAGGATGGGTGGCCAACTGGCTCACAGATCAAACACACATGTTCAGAGTTGTGGGTGCCATGTCTGACTCTAAACCAGTCACAAATGGCATCACACGGGTCTTGGTCCTGGGACCCCACCTGTTTAATAGATACTGCTCAGAGGTACAGGCAAGCACAGGAGGAGTATGGCTGAACAAGTTTGCAGATGACTGCTAACTGTGGTCCATAATTGACTCTACGGCTGACACAGACATCCTCCAGAAGGGTCTTACAGAGACAGATACCTGGTGTCAAACCAATGCCCTCAAGCAGAATGCCAAAAAATGCATAGTCATCCCCTTTGGATAAAACAAAGTGCACACAAATTACCACATAGGTGGTAATCCAGTATGTACGGAGAATATAATTATGGCCCTGGGGACCCAGGTACATAGTAAACTCTCCTTTGATGATCACATTGCCAAAGTGTTTAGAAATTCCTTCTATGTAGCCCACCTAATGTCACCTAATGTAACCCACTTTGTCTAGTCTGATGATGTCACCATCCTACAAATATACCTGTGGAAAAGAGAGCTCCCAATAATGTGTCTAGCGCATCATGTTAATGTGTACTGCTCTAGAATCGGTAAGTAGGGGTTTGAACCCTGCACTTGCCAACTGTATGAGAGTGTGTGTGTCTCCTTGGAGAGAAGCAGCCTTTTTGAAGACTACTGAAACACTTTAAAAGTGGTATACTCATCTTTGTCAAGTCTGATGATGTCACCATCCTACAAATATACCTGTGGAATGAAGACCTCCCAATAATGTGTATAGTGTGTCATGTTAATGCGTACTACTCTAGTATCATAAAGTGATTAGGTAGGGGTTTGAATCCTCCACTTGCCAACTATATGAGAGTGTGTGTGTGTCTCTCCTTGGAAAGGAGCAGCCTTTTTGAAAACTACTGAAACATCTTAAAAGTAGTATACGCATCTTTGTCAAGTCTGATGATGCCACCATCCTACAAATATACCTGTGGAATGATGAGTTCTCAGTAATGTGTATAGCATGTCATGTTAATGTGTACTGCTCTAGTATCATAAAGTAGTTAGGTAGGAGTTTGAATCCTGCACTTGGTGACTGTGTGTGTGTGACACTATTGGTCAATGAGATGTGGGTTTTGCTTTTACTACTGTATGACATATCACAATGACAAAAGTATGTGCATTACACATCAGGTAGCTGTGTGGCAAATACATATACATACATGTGACCTCAATTATTTCATAGGTGGGAACCCTGCTTTCTCCATGAACACATCTGTTATCTTTGCCAGAGTGTGCTGCCGCTTTCCAGACCTTAGATCACATCTGTATGCTTGTGACAAGCCTAGCCACTGCAGTGATCCCTGGCCTACGTCATCCGTTTCACATACACTCATTACAGATTCTATTGAATAGTGTGAGTGAGGGTTTATTAATGCGTACTGCTGTAGTATCATAAAGTAGTTAGGTAGGGGTTTGAATCCTGCACTTGGTGACTGTGTGTGTGTGACACTGTTGGTCAATGTGATGTGAGTTTTGCTTTTACTACTGTATGACATATCACAATGACAACAGTATGTGCATTACACGTCAGGTAGCTGTGTGGCAAATACATATACTTACATATGACCTTAATTATTTCATAGGTGGGAACCCTGCTTTTTCCATGAACACATCTGTTATCTTTGCCAGAGTGTGCTGCCACTTTCCAGACCTTAGGTCACATCTGTATGCTTGTGACAAGCCTAGCCACTGCAGTGATCCCTGGCCTACGTCATCTATTTCACATACACTCATTACGGTTTCTATTGAATAGTGTGAGTGAGGGTTTATGCCTGAGGTATATTTGAAACCTGTTCAAAAGCAGCAAGGTCTGTCAAAGATGGCTATTTATTATAAGTGTGCAACAACCTTTGTGGATATGCATGCAGACCCCTTATAGCTTATGTAATCCACAGAGGGATTTTCAAAACCCTTTGGAAATGTGATTATCAAAGGAGAGATGACGTAATACTTGGCTCTATGTATACATCGGTACCTGTTCAACATCATGGGGGCTACTACCTATGTGGTACTCTGGGGATACTATGTTTTGTAAAAGTGGATGACTATGTTTTATTTGGCTTATAGCTTTACAGCATGGGTTTGACACCAGGTATCTGTCTGTATGATACCCTTTTGGAGGATGTGTGTGTCATCTGGAGAATGCATTATAGCCCACAGTATGCATTGCCAAACATGGCCAGACATATCCCTACTGTGTTTGCTTGTACCTAAGAAAGCTATATGCCAAACAGGAGTGGTCCCAGGACTGAGTACAGGCGAATACCACTGGTTACTGGCATAGAATAGTACTTGAAGGCTGCAAATGTTACTGTGTGTCCTACATCTGTGTGTCAGTTGTCAAGATATCATCTAACAAGTGTTTATGGTCAGGCTGTTGAGGTTATGTATACTACCAGAATGCAAACCAATGATAGATAGTAACAGTATCACCTACAGCACAGTGTCAAACTGTGTCATACACACACATGTACTCAAGTTCCAAAATGTGTGTAGTACAATGCATACTGGCCACCAATAGAAACTATTGGGTGTTAACACTGTCGAATACAGGGCATGTCACCCTGTCCATGTGTCCAATATGCACGTACATGCAGACAGTGCACCTCAACCATGTTCACAAATGTACACCTGCAAATCTGTGCTGCACACATCCCACACTTACTGTCCACTCTCTAACACATGCTGACAAAACTACACACATCAGCCAAGTGGCACATGGGCAGACAATACACAAGTGGAATAAACACTGGTATAAACAATACTACATTGATAATTATAGCTTTAATGCATCATGCCTGCACAGCTACACCTTCAAGGATATAATTACACTTTACTGCTGACAACATGCTAACATTGCTATTCTGTTATAAAGTCACCCTGTGCATCAGCACCATGTTAGCCTGTTCCTGCATCAGTGTTACAGATGACAGGAGGTGGCACAGGTTTCATCATATGCATAGGGTGTGTTGTTGATTTGCCAGAGGCCTACACTGAGCCATACAATTGACATGTGTGTGTGAGTGTGTGTGTGAGGGCCAAGAGTACTGTTATGGGCCAATGTGAATGTAATGTGTGCAGGTATGTGTTTGCCCTAGGTGTCTGGTTTATGTGTGTGTGTTGCATGCACACAGTTCCACCATGTGGCTGCCATATACGGGGATTTGTGGGACAGCTACAGACTGTACCTGGCAGGCTTTACAGATCACCATCTCTGGCCATTGATATCGGACCTGTGCCTTGCAGGGGTGCTACAGACAGTATCAGGTACTAATCCAGACTGGGTACTATCCTCACAGGTTGACATATGTACACTGGATCCAGGTCCCTGCTCGGACTGGCCAGAGCCACGTGCACGTGGTCTTCTAGGATGGTCTATGGATAGCCCAGCCCCAACATTGCTGGGGCTGGTACTGGCACTATAGGAGTGGCTATGACTTGATGGACGTCCACGGCGACTGCCAGCTTATGATGTTGCTGGCATATGTCCACATCGATGTCTCAACTGTCCTGCACTGTCCTGACACATGGACATGACATTGTGGAGGACATCTAATGTCTCACCCCAATGTCTATCAATGACCTCTGTATAATTACGGATGGCACCTGCTAGGTCATAGATACTGTCATTTAAAGAGGTGTTATGAGCCCTCTGTGCCCTTAGTCCCTGTCTGGTGTAAATGTGCCTCCATGACAGCCTAGAACATGCGTGTGGTTGTAAGAGTTGTGGCACATCTGCCAGGGGCATGATGACCAGCAGTGCTCTGACGAGAACCCCTGGACATCTGCCTATGTGGTACCATTCCAGACATCTGGCTATGTCTGCTGTGTCCTGATGCATGTGCCATAGATACCCCACTGTCCTGGCCATTGCCAACTGTACACTGTCCCTCTGCTAAGGGCATTGGTGATGATGGATGTACACAAAGTATGACTATGTGCATGGATGGGGTGGAGACTTGTGTACTGTCAATTGGTGGCCCAACAACAGACCCTGACAAACATGCCTGTGCCTTAACACACCTATCCTCATTATCACTATTCGTGTCAGTGACATCAGGATCCCTGCTGCACTGAACCAGCCCAACCTCAGCACCTGTGAGAGTAAAACAGGAAACACACTTTAAGACCTGTACATGATGTCAGAACACATGAACACATGAACACATGCACACATGCACACATGAACACATGAACACATACACACATGCACACATGAACACATGCACACATGCACACAAATACACTCATCACTAAAGCAGACACACACACACACACACACACACACACACACACACACACACACGCACACAACCAGCAATCTCAGAACATACTCAATACCGGTTGATAGTGGGTTACAGTATCACAAGCCAAACAGTAATATCACATATGTCAGCATGCAGGACATGTGTTGCTCAACAGCATGCAGTGTGAGTGTAGACAGTCCTTGTTACTAACAGTATACATGGCTTTGATGCATGTGTTTTGTTGTTCGGTGATTGGCCTCCCCCTGGAACGCAATGTATACATGGACACAACATTGCTGTGCAAGTATTAAAAACTCTTTAATGTACTGTGCACCATCACGCACAGGTATACATACCATGGCTGGATGTGTATCTGTGTGTCACATAGATATCTAATTCTGATTAGAGCCTCTGTGTCTTTAGCAAATAATTGTGGACATAGTTTTAGCTCATGCATGATCTGTATACACACAAGATCAGTGGTGCATGTATAACTGATGGAATACCATTGGTCCACATAGCCAATGTACAGTAGTTATGGTGAGTGTAGATCATATTGTGGACATGCCAGTGTCATCCATGACATGGCATGCTCAAACACAACTGAATATTTAAACATCACACATACCCAATGTGTGTCATATGACCTAGCCACTCAATAGCATTACAAGACATATATGTGTCGGTTGTGCAAATGGTGATTGGTATGCATATTGTTTATAGGTGCATATGTTTGCACACACACAGCATTGAGGTGTATAGCAATGAAAGATATGTGTAGTACTGTGATTACAATAACTGGATGGGGTGTAGTACCATAAGCCATCATCAAGAAGCATCTTGTGGTCACTCAAGGCTACAAATGTGTCCCAAACCAGCAACTATCGTGCCGTACCAGAACTGCACTACCATGGCTACATTCACCATTTCACAGCCAGTTGTTACATGGGTTTGTAAGGAGGCCAATAAGGAGCATTGCCTAACATGAATGTGTTGTGTGTTGCAGTGTATTTCACTGCCCCATGATAGGCCTCTACCCCTCAGGTATATTATGTGTGCTGTGTGGATGACATTTGGGATACTGGAGTATGACTTTACAGAGGGTTTGTGAATACTTCATGTGTAGCATGTTAACATGTTCTGTGTATGACATAGTTGTGTATGTTGTGTGCATGCGTATCGACTCTGCCTATCCAATGGCCACTACAGTGTAGCCACATTTGTTTGAGATGGTCTGTGTATTGCATGTGTTTGAGGCAGCTAATCACATTACTGAGATGTGCGTAGTCTCACAGAAAACATGCACAGCATGCATTATGCGTAGGTGTGTTACATGTGTACATGGCCTACACCTTAACTATGACATGCACTTTTTATTTGCAATAATAAATGTAGAACACACTCACCAGCATGTGTCCGCTGCCTTGCTGTCACACCAGAGGGCCCTACATGGATATGAGACAGTTTGTCAGTGTCGACAACTGTGGCATTGTTACTGTGGGTTTGTAATCTTACAGTAGTACAACAGTTTACATTCACAGGCCTACAGATTATGTTCCAAATGATCAGTATTGCAAAACAACAGGCTCCAAATCTTCTAACTACACAGTACACATCTCACATATGCATGATCTACCAATAGAGGTAAAAGTAGTCTACAGATATGCCATGTTACCTGCATGCTGCATGTGTTCTTGCTGGGTGGCCCCAACCTCCATCAAGGTAAATGTCTGCTGTTGTTGTTGGGCAGGTGCCACCAGGCTCAGGAGCAGCTCCTCCCTCTGGTGAGGGGGTGATGGATGTTAACCCCACCACCTGTTGCAAGCTGTTGTCTACGGACATCAGAAGCATGCTGCCGGACATGTCTAAGTAAATCACTGCAGTGATGGCGTACCTGATCATATGTCCGGTTATGCATGCCTATGTCATTTACCCTCCAGACAACATCTTGCCACAGTGCAGTACACTCATGCTGGTCTTGGCTGGTTCTCGAGAATAGTAGGCTGTAGTGCTGAATCAGACAGCTGGTAGTAATGTCATCCTCAACACTACTGTAGCTAAGATTACGATGGTGGGCCATGATCCCTAGAAGACAAAGAAAAAATATGTCTGAGCAAGTCATATGGCACACTTAACATTATACAGTACAGATATCACTGAACTGCCATATATACCAACCTATTAGCTGACTGAGATTAAACACTTTCAATACCACTTATCAGTGCTCACCCCACAACTGCTTGAAAGTGCCTGGCACACTCTATATAATAAACCATGTCTTGTACAGCAACAAAATAAAATCACTATATAGGACTATACAACAGTGCATGGCACACTGTATGCGACACAATGCACCACCTAGCCACAGAAGGTATAGATCAAGCGAATGCATAAAGAAATATGTCATCCATCGCAATGTTTGTAAAGTCCAGTTACAGTATTACTATTATACCACACAACTTGTTGATGGCAAACCCGTGGACAAAATATGTGCACAATTGTGGATATAGGTGGCATACTGCTATAATAAACTATAAATGTTGCTAGATACACAGTTATATCTTGTAACACACATATGACAGAGGACATGTTACAGGCATACCCACACACACACATCAGGCATAATTACAAGACACAAAGGAATGGCAACCCAGATAAGCTTTACATGTGTACCATACAGTACTGTGTGTCAATACTTACAAAACCTTAAGCCTGAGGAATGCAATCTGTGAGGACTACAGGGACCACACAAAACAGTGGTTCCAAGCAATGTGGACATACACCATACTTTGCTGTTTAGGCCTACAGCTTCAAGTAGTACTACAGTTCATACAGGATTTGGATTCAACATCAGTACCAATCAATAAGCATACATGTAGTGCTTTAGCCTCCAATGACACACCCCAGTTAACACCAAGGGACTACATCAGACTGTATGCCATAGTGCTTTATCTGTCTAGCAACAGCATACACAGCTTTTGCTGGGATCAAAGCAAGGACACATAATATCATGACAGAAACAGTTTCCCACTAAGCTATCCCACAAATACACATCTTTGACACATTCACCAACATATTGACCATCACACTCAGTCAACTTTACATAGAATCTATTGCAACAAGTAGAAGTGGGTGTGTATGACTATATATGACTCTCTCTCTCTCTATACATATATATATATATATATATATATATATATATATATATATATATATATACATATACATACATATACACATCCATTGGTGTACATATACATATACATATACATATAGGCACATATACAGTCCACCTTTCATGGTGGGAATATCAGTTATACAAAGGATGTGAGGTATACAGCAGTGTAATAATATTGCACAGTCTTGTGAGAAATACATTGAAAGTGTCCTCAGCCCAGGTAGCTTTAGCAGGCCTCACTGGCTGCAACATTGCAAACTGAACAAAACACACACAGTGTTTAACCACCACATGTCATATACCAGCACTGTATGCTGTCTTGTTTGTCACACACTAAAACCTACATACAAATATGCATATAACAACCTTCACAAACAAATATATGTCCACCCTTCACAAACAGTTGCAATATGTCCCTTGCTCTATGCACATATGCATATGTTAATATATATGACACATATATATCTCTCCGTATGTGTGTGCCATACACACACAAGGTCCACACTGTTGTAAGTCCCTGGACCTCACAGCTAAACTGTTGGGTCTTGCTACAACATGAACAGGTGTCACATGTGAACACACAGTAACATTACAGGGGGTATATATAGCTACAAATGCTAAATTAGCATACTAGCCTGGTACAGCAGTTGCCAATGCTAAGCTAAACTTTAATATGACTATCATGCATGTGTTACTCTGTCACAACCATGTTTATATAAATGTTTGTGCTAATCCCCCAAACAGCCATTGTCCACACTACTGTACACAACACAGATAACATGGATCAGATGTTTGACATTTAATGCTGAGCTACATATTTCACAGTTATGTCCCACTGCAAACAGCTACACACTGAATTGTCCATGGCAGTAGTTAAGCAGGTCATCTGTGCATAGATATGTACTGCTGCCACATATGAATGGTTCACATTATGTAGAGTACTCTTCAAAAACATCTACTACATGCCAGTAAATACATATCTGTAACATACCTTTCCTTTGTATGAGTTGGTATTATTTATTTTCCGTTTTCCTTTTGCTTTTCACTCTCTCACTCTCTCTCTCTCTCTCTCTCTCTCTCTCTCTCTCTCTCTCTCTCAGTCTCTGCAATAGAGTGATTGAGTTTGTGGGCAGCAATTACAGCCTGCTTTTATAGGTAGTTGCACATGTGCATATGATGCCCTCTGCACCAATTGGTGGCCACCATTTGCTAATTGCATGCAGCCTACTGTGTGGGAATTGCAGTAATCACTGTCATGGCAGCCCAATGCTATAAATTGCTAACTCAGATAGGCGTAGCCCTTTCAGATTTCCAAAATGGGGATCATGCTTGTTTGCTGTGGACATCGTTGTTTAAGTCAGAAGGTTGGTATAGTTCTTATATCTGAAGCCAGGGGGGGTAGCCAGTGATTTGAATGTTGTACTCAGACCTGAATGTTGCTGCTTCCAGTACACACTTGTCAGTGTAGAATTGTACCCACCCCTCCAAATGCTAACACAAGATACATGGGAGCATGTACTTTCTTTTCTAATTATACAATTAACTGCCATACAAAAGTAGTTATTGAGATGTATTCTTTTGGCACATGAACTGTTTGTGAACTGCTATACTGTGAATATTAATTTACTCTCTTCTGAACAGTTTGTGCTTTTTTTAGTGTTGACATTAGCACAGGCTGCTCAGGAAAACTGGACAAATTTCAGTACTAAGTATACCTACCTACATCCTTGGTAGACCCTGAACACACAGGTATATTGTACATTTGGGTAGGGGTGCAGAAGTACAGAGAGCATTATGTATTATTGTGTCAATTTTATCTTGCTGGACTTAAAGGGTTGCTGTGTACCTGTTAGTTTATCAAGGCAAGTAGTCTGTCTACATAGCTCACAACTGTGGACCTATCCAGATTGTAACCAGAGGTTAGCCTGTTATTCTTTGTCTGTGCATCACACCAGTCTTTTCAGCACTGGAACAATGGCATTGTCACAGTTGGTTGCTACCAGTACATGGCTACATCCTTTGGTATTTCAGTGTTGTACTCCTACATAAGGGTATGTTTCTGGAACTCCTTCCAAAGCTATTTGCACAGTGGGTAACAGCAGAAAAGCTGATATGCCTGTATGTTTCTGCCTCTGCCAGGCCTCTCAAACACTCTTGTACATATTTGAACATACTCAGGGAAAAGTAGGTAAAAGTCAGGTACACCTTTAAATATTAGAGACATTAAGTTGACACTTTGAGAGAACCAGAGCATATGGATTAATACACCATTTCTGAAGTACAAGCAGTGTCTAACTCTTACTTATTGTCATTTTTCATTAAGTGTAATTCCCCGCCTTTCTGCCTAACGTCAGTACTTTTCAGAGGGATTCAGAGGGACACAGCTAGAATTTGTTTCAAAATCAGGGACAATTAGTCACAGTTGGGAAGTATGGCCTCTTCCCTAATCAGATATGCCAGTGTTTGTCATGCTATGTTACTGTGTGGGGGATATAAAGTGCTGCTGTAACATTATTTCCTGCTAGAATGGCTGGTTCTCTTTTCACAGTCATGTATTGCAATTCCACAACAACTGCTGGTAAAGATCCACAGAACAAGATTTGTGTTACGGCATTCCTATTTTTCCTTTACATTCACTCATTCTGATGCATGATATATTTATTTCAGCACCAACTTGTTGTATGTCTACTGTGGCTTAGTGGTACTTCATGCAGTCTAGTGTGTACAAGGTCCGGGGTTCGAGACTGACAGAGGTGTTTTATTTTGCTGCTGAGTAGAACAAGGGTCCTGACATACAGAGTGACTAAGGCACTTTTAAGCAGTTGTAAGCAGGTTTGCGTGGGTTTGCGCCATGCTTAGCAATGCTTAGCTAAGCGCACACTAGCGCACACTCGCACAAACCCACTAACTACTGCTTAATAGTGTTTACTCCCGCTAACCCCCGTGCTCATTTCTTTGAAAGAAAAGAAAATGGGGAGATAGGAAAGTGGTGAAAAAGGGGCACAAAGAGGGAAAGACAGTAGGGAAAACAGCTTGGGATGTGTAGGATGGGTGTAGGGAAAGTCCATAGCTACCCATTTCTTTAACAACAACAGCTGTGCATATGCAATAAATTTGGAGGGAAATATGAAACCTTCAACCCCTGTGAGACGGGTGAGGACAATAAAGTATGTTGTACTTCCAATTAAATATCAGTTTATGTGTAAAGTGGACATGTGTGCAAAATGGGCAGCTCTGTATGGGGCGTATTTTTTTTTGGGGAGCAGATTGCCCTTTTTTTTTTCAGGTGATAGTGGAATGTGGTGTAGGGGAAGTAGGTATATTTGGGGAGGTAGGTTGGGGAGGTAAACAGACAAGACAACAAGACACATACAGGGGCGGAATATGACACGTGGTGGGTGAACACCATTAACGGGGAAGGATGTTTGGAAATCGCAAGCCCATGAGCCCACAGATGGCAACAGTGAAACTGAGATCCCCACCTATGGCCAGTCACCACTGCACCTTCACAGCCCAGAGGGTGGCTGTGCTGGGGGCTGCATAGGAGGGGTAGGCTCACCCAAGAGTCGCACCAGTCGTGCCTCAAGCTGACGTAGAGTATCAGCGACAGAACGCTCGATTTCCCTATGTACCACAGCCCGGACCGTTTGGAGGGTGATAGGTGACCCTCCTCCACCCACGCTTGCATGGGGGATGAGCCCCATCCCCTGCAGCACTTCCAGCTGAAGGTGACACAGGGCCAATGGAGGAGGAAGTCCCAGGCTGGGCACCAGACCTGCTGGTGCCAGGTGCCATCGCCAGCTGAGGTGGGACAGGTGGGTCCGCTGGGACCGGCCTTCCCATACGTTCTATGTTTAGGAGGATTTAATAAAAATATGAGTTAGTAACAGTCAACAGCATTCCCAATTAGTTATAACAGCATGCAGAAGTATTCCCATTAACCCAACACACCAGAGTTCCAACAGTTGAACAGCAAGCATGACACATGCATATAGAACAACAGTGGACATTACAACAGCATGCAGGTTTAATTGATGGCAACAGGCCACCAATATTGTGGTATTTGAACAGGGCACATGCATCAAAATAAATGCAGATATTTATAAACCAATAGGACATATGTCCTAACAAATGTTTTGGATTAGACATACCCATTGAGGTGTGGAATTGCATTTTCTATGCACATACAGTAGGGTGGAAAATGATAGCTCCATTAACAACTTATATATCCTTCTAGTTTGCAGTACATTCCTATTAACTGCAGTTATATGTCCCCTACATGTATTATTACACTACCCAATTGTCCTTAAATTGTGAAATGGGTTTTGCTAGATCTTTATATACATGGGCTGTATCTGACATACAAACTGTCCAGGATGCAGATGTTACTGCTACATATTTTGCGAGTTGCTCAGACATACTACTGCTGAGATGGTACACTGACAGCTCTACTTTCCTATACTTATCTAGATATGTTTAAGTGAAATTATCAGTTATATGTTAACAGCTCCCTACATTTCTGCCAGTACAATGATATTTCTGGGGAACACAATACCAAGCTACTCATGTGCCAGATTAACCTGTACATGCTGGGCATGAACCAACAGTTGAGGACTGTAAATATGCTTAAAAGCTACTGGCACTCCCTTCATCCACTTTATATGGGCCTACCCAACTGCGTGTTAACAGTGCTTAATACAACAGTACTATTTCTATAATGCAAGAGTACAACATATCAAAGAAAATGACACAGACACACTCCAGGAATTATACCTTTATTAAAGACTTAAAACACTTTTCTAGAGGCTCTCTCATTTATTTTATATAACAGTACATGCAGAATAATTATTAGAGAATTATTATACCTTTATTTATTGTGTTAAAACACATTTTTCAGGCTCTCTCATTTATTTTACAGAACAGTACAAGCAGAATAATTACCAACCTGCCTGGTGGCGCAGCCTTAGCAGTCTATCTGCATAGGCTTGCTGATTCACAGCAAGGACACCTGCAGCTGTGGAGTAAATGAAGTGATATTAAGACATACCTATCCATATTATACACTAGAATAGCAATTCTTACATACTTAATTCCATGGCTACTTACTCAGTAGTGGAGCATTTTCCATCTCATGGGCCTCCTGGATCCACTGGTCCAGTTGATCCGCCTTGCATCTCTTCTGGTCTGCGTGGTGGTGTCTGACCTGCTCACCTGTCCAAGGGACAACTGTGGCACTGGTGAGTTCATGAGCTAGACGGTCACAGGCTTTGTATTGGGTGCCCTGGTACTGGCCCTGCAGGAGTCTATCCTCATGATTATGGACAAGGAGCCAAACCATTACTTTTGGCTCCTCAATGGCCCAACGTTGCACTCGAAAATGAGAGCCCTCTCCAGCACCGGCCATTGCTGCCTGCAGCTAGGAGCTACAACCAGTTATGGCAAGTATTCCCGCCTATGGAGCTTAAATATGCATCATTTCCCGCACTTATTTGTGATTGGCCAGTTTTGAAAAAACTCAGCTGAAGGCACACCTGCTTAGCAATGGGCAAACTTCCATTGATATGAATGTGTGTGTTGAAAGGGCATGCTTATGAAAAGCTGTCATGGCTTAGTGGTTCAGTACTGTGATTATGGTGCACAGTATCCCGGGTTTGAGGCCTGGCATTGCTTTTTATTTTACTACTGGCCAGACCGGCTAGGAGGTGTGACTGTGTTTAGCCGACTTTGCTCAACTTTGCCTGACGTTGCCCTACATTGCATTACATTGCTCGGAGTTGCTCTACATTGCTTGTCATTGCCCGCCATTATGCTGGTTAGTGTGGTGCGCAGCTACGTGCAAACATGTTCTGTTTGCACTAGTTTGTATGATGCGCAGCTCCACGCAAAGTAGTGCTCAGCTACGAGCAATTATATTTAAATATGCTTAATACTGGTAAACTATGTTTAGCAGTGCTTCACATTGCTTAAGATACGTTACTTATGTATCCATCAGTATGCATAACCATTTCACCTTCTTATATATATATATATATATATATATATATATATATATATATATATATATGTATATATAATTCGTTCACTGTTACATACACCATTTCAATGTTTTTTACTAAAATTTAAATGATAAATGTCAGGAATTATTTTTATATACAGATTTCCAACAGAAAATAGAAAGGGGAGTGGTGTGACTCGAACGGGGAATGCCTCCTCTTTGTGCGAAGGCTCTACCATTACGCTATCGCTATCTTACATAATTTGCATATAAGTTTCTTATTATCCTCTTCGATGTCTAAACTGTTAACTGTAGCTAAGCAATGGGCAAACCCGTGCAAACACGCACAAATACGGGCAGCTATGTCGGGAATAATAAAAAAAAAAATAAAAGTTTTACATTTTATAATTGTACAGGGGTTTAGAATGTGGGGGAGTGTAGTGTTGGGTATGTACACGTTTGAGCGGACTCGCTCATGTCAGTTGACATTTCCCGATTGAGAGACTTGCAGAGGTGTGGATTTTTGGACTGCTCAACAGTCCGACACGTCCCCTGCACTCGTGCATGCTCTGTGTTAGCCTTAGAATTGAGGCAGTGCCCCCTCATTAATATGCATGGCGCACTGCCGTCTTACTCTTAGACTGGCATTTCCGTGTAAGACTAATCTATTCTTGCACGGAGGATTAGTGAATCCTGGGGATGGAATTTTGAAAATACATCACTTAATAAAAGATAATTCACCTTGGAATGTTTCCTAACTCTTACTGGTTTTAATGGGTTTATGGAGTTGATTTAGAATTTGAAGGAGACAGCTTTATGGTCATACCTTACCAAGAAGGATGAGACACTGGAGGGGTGCAGTTTTCTCCCTTATTAGTAAGCACAAGTTCCAGTATGTTGGAGCCTGTAGTGGGTGTATTCACTATTTGGTCAAGGGTGCTTGAATTTACAAAGTCCAGAAATCTCTTTGCCTTTAGATTTGAGTCCATGTAGGATTCCCAGTCTAATGAGGGGTAATTAAAGTCTCACGTGAGTAGAGTGTTGGGTTGTATATTGTCTACAGTAGGTCCAAGTTTGCATTCTGAGCTTCTTGGGACATGGAGGGTGACCAACAGCTGGCTATGATATGGAACAGGACTTTGTCTATGGTGATCTGCACGTGGAGGAACTCCTGCACATCACCCTCTTTGACCACCCTAGGGCATCTCATGTAGTCCTTGTCTGTGAAGGTGCTGCTCTAAAAGTGTGGAAGGCACTAAAACCTTGCAATGCTGGATTACTCTCTGCAACATTAAACCATATCTCTGCAACTGCACAGATGTCTATATTCTTGAGTGTGAGGAGGGCATGGAGGTAGTGTAGTTTTTTGTTTATAGTCCTGGCAATGACCAGTAACACCCTGAGGTTCAGTTGAGTTGATTTTTCTATGTCATTCAGTCTGGCCGTTTGGCATTGCCTAAAGAGGCACTATGGTGGTGGGTGAAGTTTTACCCAATATTAAAAATCCTAGAGGGGAGAGGTGCAGACCATCCTTGGCAAAACAATGTGGTCTTCTAACCATGTTCTCCCAAGCTGGCAAATACTGGATCCCCTTAGAATGACACCAGAAAGACAGCCAGTTGTTGAAAGCTATAATTTTTTGATCATATTATGGCATCATCTCCAGTGACGGTAATATGCTGATCAATGCTAGGTTCATGCCAGCCTGTGATACATAGTCTAAAGCTCCATAATATATCTCTTCATATAGTCCAGGGAGTCCTACCTGAAAGCCATCTGGCCATCCAGCATGTAACATAGGTGTTTATGTCTAATTTCATAAGTTGTTTACAATGCCTGAGTGGGTTATTGTATCAAGTGCCTGGGCCAGATCAAGGTAGCCAGTATGCACCACTTTGGCTTGGTGACCTTTGTGAAGAAGCTTACCAGACTGAGTAGGCATGATCTTCCCTTGATAAAACCAATCTCAGTTAGATCCAATGGCTGGAGGTTTCCAATGTCATTATCAATCATTTCCAGGATAATTCCTTTCTATGGGTCTATATTATAACATCGAAGTTTTTAAACATCGAATGTTATAATATCAAACCCCAAACACCAAAATCTGAAAACATCGAACAGTCAAAATAGCGAATTTTTTCCCAGGGAAAAAAATTGCTATTCCGAGAAACATACACACAACACAAACACACACAAAAAACTGCAATCCACACACATACACTTAAATTTCTACACCTAAACCTAAACTAAACTTTACATACACTACCAGCTATCCACTTACCTTAACCCAACTCTAACCCTAAGGTCCATCATTATTGCACACTCACCTCACCCGCGTCCTAACCCTAACTCACCTAACCCGCCTCTAACCCTAACCTACACACAACTGCACACTTGCCTGACCCGCGCCCTAACCCTAACTCACCTAACCTGCCCCCTAACCCTAACCTACACACAATCGTACACTTATCTGACCCCGCGCCCTAACCCTAACCTGCCCCCAAACCAAACGTCCACACAACCTCACACTTACCTGACCCGCTCCCTAACCCTAACTCACCTAACCCGCCCCTAACCCTAACCTACACACAATTGCACACTTACCTGAACCTGACCCATAACGTTTCAACATATCGAACGCTGAAAACAGTGAAGCCATAGCAATGGCCCACCGAATTCTTTCCCTGGGAAAGAATTCGGTGTCCTGCACCTTCGCTGTTTTCAGCGTTCAACATTACGGGTTTGATATTATAACATTCGATGTTTAAAAACTTTGATGTTATAATATAGACCTTTTTTCCATGGCTTTGCATATAAGACTAGTCAGACTAATGGCTGTGTAGTTTCTGGAGTCCATAGATAGCCAACCTATATGCAGAGGGATGACCATTGCAGCTCTCCACTCATGTGGCACAATGTTTGACTGGAGGCTATCATTATTTTATTTTATTTATCATTTGTTGACTGGAAAAGTCCGACTAGGTTCCACAGAGCCTGTTTTTGTGGGAGGGAGGGGGGAGCATGCTGATCCATGTCTTTTGGGGAACAACATGAAAACAACCAGTACCTGGAGGAAAAACCCTTGAACACAGGGAGACATGCCACCCACACAGAAGGCACCCCAGCCGAGAAATCTAAGAACGAACCTTACTGCTGTGACTCGCCACCAACCACTGCACCACTGCGCCGCCCATTAAACAGTGACTCTAGGGTCCTGACAGGTCATATTTCATGCTATTTAGGAGGCATCCATGGATATTATCAGGGTCCATTTATGGGGTGTTCTTGGCCTTAGAGAGTGTGTTTAGGACTTGTTCTCTAGAGAGGGTGGGTTACATTCAATGGTATTTCTTAATGGTTGACTTGGAGGGTGGGGGAGAGGAGGCTAAAACTGGAGCTGAATCTGTTGGCCAGTAGATATTCTATATCATCCGGCTCCATGTAGGTGGCTCCATTCACAATCAGCTCTCTGCACATTGTTGTGTAGAGCCTTTGAGGTTACAGACATTGCTAAAGAAAGCCTAGTAGTTATTCTTGCCTTGGGAGACCATTTTTATCTCAAAATTGGCTTTGATAAACCAGATTTGTTCTGAGTTGTTTGTTTTCCAGATGAATGGGACATATCGCAAATATATACATATATATGTGTGTGTGTGTGTGTGTGTGTGTGTGTGTGTGTGTGTGTGTGTGTGTGTGTGTGTGTGTGTGTGTGTGTATTGTTTCATCACTATGGATAAAGGAAAAGCTACTGGGACAGCTACTATCTATAGGTAGTTTGTATGAAGGTGGTTGGTTGCTACAGAGATTGCTTTTAGTTTCATTTGAAGTTTTCTTAAAGCAGAGGTGGAGACCAGGAGGAATCAGAATAAATGTGACTGATTAGTAGAAGATAGGCAGAGTTAGAGCTGTGAATTGTTATTTGTAAGAGATAGCACTGTATAAACAAGTAGTTGAGCTGATATATTACTGAGTCAGCATTGTTAGACGTAGAAGGATAAGGTGTGGTGGCTTGGCCTGGGAGCTAGGGAGAGCATACAACTGGTTTAGGCAGGGTACCACTCTTGTCTGTGAGGTAAACACCTTAACCATTGGGTAATCTAAGGGTAACATGAATGGACAGTGAACAAGTATGTTAGCAGTCCATGGAGTGCAAGTACTACTCCCTTGTGGGAGGTCACCACCATCACCCAGCGCAGAACAGACAATATCTGACAACTTTATGTTAATAAGAAGATTGTCTCTCTCTTCATGATAAACATGCTTACACTGTACAGTAACAAATAATCCTAGTAGGCTGCTGTGCAGAGGTACAGCTTTTTTATTGTGATATTGCAGGGTCTTAGTCAGGTGCACCGGATGTACAGAGCCGAGATATAAAGATTGCATGCCTATGGCTACACTGTATCTGTAATCTCCTGACAACAAAAGTAAGACTGCTTCTGTGCATATGATATACATGGTCTAACATGAACCAAGGTCACATGCAGGAGTGATGCAAGGCCAGGGCCATGTAGTCCACATCTCTCAGTCAAGCTGTACATCTCAAAGGTATCAGTGGACCATTAGTGCATGGTCTCTGCCTCATCTCTCTAGGGTTCAGTGTTCACTCTTGGGCTCCATTCACTACCTGTTTAAAGTCTGCTTGTTCGTTCAGTCTTTGTATCTCATTGGTAAGATCTCAGCCTCACACTTCAAGGGTCTATGGTATAGATGCAGGCCAGAGTTTGACTGTGATTGAGTTGGAATTGATAAATTATGTGCTGGAAATCTGCTGTCTGAGGCTCAAGTAATGTGAGTTGGATATAGGTTGTGGTGAATGTCACTGCTAAGTATTTGAATTTGGAGGTGTGATGGTACAGGTATATCTTGAAACATGCATTTTTTTATAATTTCATCTTGATCACTGTAGTCATAATACATAGCAACCAGAGTTCATAAGATCTTTTGACTAGCTGTGATACATATGATGCTAACTGTTGGTTCATTATAAGAATGTGTCTATTACAGAAGTAACTTTAAAAACTGCATCTGTGTGCACATTATAAGTGTGTAATGCATAAAAAGCCCCTGCCATGGGGATTGACCTTATGACATAGTTGAAGAAACCGTTAGTAAAACTGGCCATAATGATTTATTTAAAATCTGAGGTTTTTTATATATATGTTTATATGTGAAAAATGGTCTCAGTAATGAATCACAGCTTGGGACAGTATTACAGGTGTTGTTTTAAGCAGAACAGGCACAGCAAATTTCTTTAAAAAATACCTTTTTTATTTAGATGATCCTGATGCTTTTTAATATATTTTTCGCTGTTAAGGTTGGCAGTCTTACTGGCTATTATACATGTAGTACTGTTTTATCATACGGCAGTCATCCCACTGTTTTAGACTACAGTGATCAGTTTTGCCTGTTATGCATTAGTACATTAAGTGGGCATCATTGCCATTTCTCAGTGTCATTGAGAAGCCAGCATCAATCAGCACTACTGTAATGGTGGTTGGTGGGATTGTTTCAATATTCTGAGATGGAAAAGTTGATTCGTGTCTAGCATATGCTACGAATTGTCCTTCTGGAAGGCAAACCACCCTCTTCCAAAGATTATGACCTTCTGGTCTGACATGTTGCCCACTTGTGCTGTCTCTCAGGGTCTTCAGATCTTACACTTGTTATTTGTTAGCTTAGTGGTCCCACTGCCTGTTACCTGCCAGACTCACTCTCTCAAACAACTGACACATTCTTCCCCCATATGTTGTGACATGAGACAACCAAGAAGAGCCACCATTTAGGAAGCTATCAGGACTTATTTTTTCCCCATATGGCCCAAACCCCATAGTGCTTGGCCAATAACACACCTAGGGCGCAGCATACACTGGGAATCAGAGAGGGTAGGTTACTTACTGTCTACATAACTTCTCAGAATGGCTCTGCTCCCCTTGGAGCCAGTGCTCCCATGGGCTTTTCATAGTCTACTCTAGATGTAGTCATGGGATACTGGTATCCTGGTCATTCACTTTCATCACTGCCTAAGGATAGGCAAGCTTGAAATGTTATGCCACTTCTCTCCTCACCCATGCGAGCAAGTGCCCAGGTGACTAATCAAACTCTGGTAGCATGGCTCACAGTCAGGGTATTATGCCTCTGAGGCAATGGCTCTGACTGCCAGGAGATTCATAAACCATTTCTTTTTTTTTTTTCCTTACCAAGTCCCAAGGATGGAGAGGAAAGCTAAGTCGACTGCTTTCCTTTTTTAGATTGTATTCAAGAATGGCACCTGTGATACTAGCTTTCCTCATTCCAAGTATCTGTTTGTAATAACGACTGCTTTTAGTCACCCAGATGCTCCTGTCTTTCCATGGCCAAGAACAGCCTCTGACAGCTTTCTGCTGTGTATGCTTTCTGTCACAATGTTTGTTTTTTATGTCTTTTTTAAACTGTTTATTGGGAACTGTTGCTGATTAGTAGTTGTTTACAGGGGATGCCCAAGTACAACACAGTCACATATATAGCACGCCAGGCCTCCAATAAAAATAGGCCACAATGTAGTGAGACAGGCAGGTCATGAAAACTGAATGAACCATGGAATCTGAATCAAAAGAGTTCTAATTCTGATAACTGGTAAAGGAGAACTTTGACTTTCTGGCTTTAAATTATAAAGTACTGATTTGAAGCACACATGAACAGAGAACATTCTCTGATGTGGTGATAATCACAAAAGTTTCAAAAAAGTTGTGAACCCCACTGTTTGTAGGCATGTGGAACCCAGCAGAGGTAAAGTAAACTGGTGTCATACTCTGTACTTGGCCCTTGACAGCAAGTAAGTGGTTATAGAAGCAGTATTTTATAATCCACTGGGTAACTATAATCATACTGATGCTGATGGCAGTGCCTGAACTTGTAACACAAAGTCCAAAGTAGTGTAGTCTCAAATAAGTTCAAGAAAACTCCTGAATTTGGGGATTTACAAAAAATTATGGTGGGGTACCATAGCCATTATATGTGTTGTACTCATGATTGTGTCTGTGTTTCTGTAGCTATTTGATGACATGCCGTTGGTGCTTTTGTGGTATATTAGTGCATAACGGTTAAATCTGTGAGCACTAACCCAGTGACTTCTGTCAAATATATAGTGTAACCTAACATTAAGTCACAGTATGGTTGTCACTACAGAAGTGGTGGCCAAGAATATTTGTGTCTGATTTCAGGCTTGTAATTTTATCCACTTGCCTAGAAAGTAAAAAAGCAGCATCTATACAAAGTGTAATTAGAAAAAAATGAGGAAATGTAAGGAAATATGGTGGGCATCTATAACTTTTTAATGATTATATCAAGAAGTGGTGGAGGAAATGTGGTATTAAGAGGCAGATACTTCTGTGAAAGAAAGTTCTTCAAAAAAAAATGGTAGATATAAGGATCCTGTAGGGTGGCAGAAGGCCAGGAACCACTGAAGGTAACTGCCTCAGGTTGTTGGGGAAAAGGCAAAGATCAAATGGTCTGGACGGGGCAGATGTTTGCATGAAGGTAGAAGACACTGTATCATTTGTATGCTGTGTGGTGTGTATTCAAACCATACCATACTCTTAGCTTTTGGAAGTGGACAAAAAGTAATAGGAATAAGCTGTAGAAGAAAAATTCCTATTTAATATGTTCTTATATTTGTTTTCACAAAAAAGCAAGGGAGCATAGTAATATCATAAAAGGAAGTAATTCCTTGGAAATATATAGTGATCAGAGAAGATGGTGAAAATGAGCAGTGAATACTAGATGCTAGGGTCATATTTATCCCCAACAGTACTTGGTCAATTGTCAGCAGTGATTGTAGATCCTGTTGCAAGGTTGCTTCGCATGATTTGAGGGTCCTACATAGGCACAACTGCAGAAAGATGTTCCCAGTGGTGCTTTGTACCTTGTCAGTTATGCATTCCAGGTGGCATCTAAGTCCAAGGAAGTCATTTTTCCACTGTAGTCAGCATTCATCAGACCTATCATTGAGTACAATGCCCCCTTTGGTATGTACTTAACCAGGCATATCCAACAACTGGAACGTCCACAGAGGTTTCTCACTAAAAGAGTGCAGTGCATAAGTAATATGTCCTATGCAGACTGCCTCAAGGTCCTATCCCTGTATTCTGTCTCCTACAGGCTTTTGGGGGGAGATCTGTACCTGGCATACAGGGCATTGTCAGACCCCACACTGATGGATCTTCTGCATATCCACAAAACAAACAGAACCATAATTATACATTCTAAAGGCTTAAATATTGCCTGTGATATAAATAGGACCTGCTGGAGGGATAGGTATGTATCCCAGAGACTATCCTGTCTATGGAACAGGCTTACCATCCATGTGAAGCAGAGTTCCTCCCTAACCCAATTCAAGTGCAACTTGGACAACTGAATGGGAAATCGGAAATTCATCCCTGGTTTAGCACCTATGTCTTTAATGCAAACAGGCCCTTGTGGTCATTAGCTTAGTAAATACCTATGAACCTATGAACACAATGTCAGAATACATCATCTTGACTTCTAACATGACCCTGATAACTCCTGTACGTCTGTGTATTCATCTTCTGGAAGATGTATTTTTCAATAAGTGTGCATACCTGGGGGATTATATTGTGTTGTAAACAGTACCTTGAAGCCAGAATGATGCTGCAATGTGGCCAGAAACATATAGTGGAGTATTTTGATGACTGTACTTGAATTTATTTGACAGTTCTGTTGAAATGCCACAATATGCTGTGAACAAGAGTCAGTTGCACTCATAATGCCCATCTTCCATTTGATGATGTGCTTTTTTGAAATGACTGCCTAAGCAATCTGTATGATACACATGTAAGGAAACCAGTAATTGATAGTTAGATGATACAATGCGGTAATGATATCAACTGGGATCTCTGTTAATCCCATTATGTTGCCTTGCATGATTTCCTCATGTAACAAGATGTTTACTAACAAACAGAGATACATCCTCACATCTCCTTGGTTGAATGTACCAAAGTTTTCTTTGCCAGTGGAATTGCACAAATACACATGTATATGTTTTTAGAGCTACTTTCTGGTGTCCTGTCCATGCTTAGATGCAACTGTTTTCTGACACAAGCACCGTGTGAATACTACTGTGTATCTTTAGTGTAAAACTGGTTTTGTCTGTGATATTTATCATACCTCATCTGTTGCTACTCTTAAGATGCCTGTAAATATGCTAAGCATTGTCTCTGACTTAGGGTCCCCATACATATACATCACATCTCCTTCTTCATCTTCTTTTGCCAAACAGTCAGTTGAAGATATTCACTGTGGATAATGATATCTGAATAATCAATTCATCTCTTCAGCATGATACCTATTAACTCAGCTTGCCCCTTTATGTACTGAAAGCCAGGGTCATTGTTTGTCATCAGACATCACACCTTAGCTAGCTGCAAAGATACATGAAAGGTATCTTATCTGCATAACTGATCTGTCTTTGACTTTAGAGAAGCTCTTTTAATCTTTGCCTTTATGCAGTGTTGCTGCCATGTGCTGATTTCTAAAATTGCTAGCTTCCCTGTACTTTGATGTTACAGCTCATCTGGTTAAACCAAAACTTTGTCCTTTGTTCTAGGATGTTAAGTGCTCTACCTTTTTGTAGTGAACACATTGCCCATCCTTGTGGTACGTATGAGTTGATGCGTGTGTATAGTCTTACAAAATTTTGTCATCACCTTTTCTTTGTCGATATCCCTGTGTAAAATGTTCTTGACTCTTCTCTGACTCTTTTCAACTTCAAGTAATTTCTAAATCCTCTGAACTTTATTGACTTTTCTACATCAGTCAGGGTATGTAAATCACTGTCTTGCCTCTACAATTTATTATTAGGCTTAATCCTAAACTTCCCATGTTCGAAGTGCATAAATAAACTGTTTCTTATTACTGTATCTACTGTCTTTTTCTCTCCATACAATGAATGCCATTAAAAATACTGTATGTGTACTACTAACACCTAAGCAGATTGTATAAAACGTTGTACTCTGTGTATTACCAATCTCTAGGAAACTGTATAAAGGTTTAGTACACACTTTTATTGTAAATATTATCTTATTTTAAAAATTGTGTACTGTAACTGTTGTTTTTCTCCTCGGGCCTCCACTGAAAATGGGTTTCTGACCCAGTGGACTTTCCTGGTCAAAAAATGTCAATAAATAAATTCAAGCTTAATCCCTGCTGTAACTATTAAATTCATATGATAATAGAAATACAGCATGGTCACAGTTACATAATGCACATCTTTCTGCTCAAGTTTTGTGAATTAACTGGGGCTTTGATAATCCTTCACTGATGCTATTTCTGTCCACTAGTACAGATGACATCTGCCTTGCTATTTGCGCTAAAACGAGGTAGTCAATGCGCACTGGTTTTCAAACAAAGTTGCAGTTGTTGTGTAGTTCCACTTCCTCATCTCATTCTAATGCTGAATATTTCTCTCTTTTTTGTTTCTGTACAAATAGGGGAATATGTGTGTATTTTTTTATTACAAATAGCATTGTATTACACTGCTTATCTGAATCTCTTGATAGGAAATGGGCTTGAAAGACATTTTTCATCCATTTCCTCAAGCTGATGAATCATATGTGCAAATAAACAAGCTGCAATTCTAGAGGGTTCTTTGTCTTGATAACGTCCGTGTCTTTCAGAAAGGGTAAGCTCATGTTCCATCAGCAAATGTGGATGCAAACAGCAGATGGACGATGGGTCATCGCTCCTGCTTTGTTATACTGACAAGCCAGTATGTTTGATTGCAATATGTTAGTGAATGGTGTAGTAGAGAACATGACAAGAAAGATGAACTGACGCCTGCATGGCATTGCAAGTTATGGTAACCCAGCTTCGGTACCCTGCTGAAGGAGGTGCTTAGGGATCTTAGGTACACAAATCACAGGGAGCACAGTAATTCAGTGGCAAGGCTACATTCATATGAAGTGTGTGTGTGTGTGTGTGTGTGTGTGTGTGTGTGTGTGTGTGTGTGTGTGTGTGTGTGTGTGTGTGTGTGTGTTTTGTTTGAATGGTGTATCGGAGAACACTAATGCAGAGACACCTGCCCTGGTGGCAGAGTGCATGGTTTCAGGTGGAGTGGGCTTGCTGCAGCAAATATTGGTAATCATGACATGAGGTCATCAAGAGCTGGCTTCAGCATAGCTGTGACTGCATTGTGTGTGGAGTATTGTGTAGAGCACCGGTTTTGTGTGTGTGCATGGGTGTTCTGTGTGGGTGATGTAATAGATTACTGTGAATCAAAGCACCACTTACACTGACCTCATGCAGTGGTAACAAAGATTGTGGTGTAAGTACAGTTTGGCATTATGAAATAGCAGTGGAGTTTCCTGGTATAAAGGATACCAGAATTACTGTTGGTGAGTATGTGTGTCTATAAGTCTGTATTTGTCTGTTTTTGTGTCTGTGTTTCTGTGACTGCATGTCTGTGTGTGCATATATGTGCATGATGTAACTGCAAACAGTAGAACAGAGCTGGACTGATAAGTGCCCTGTTGAGGGAGATTCTGGTGTCATTGCAGTGGGCTTGCTGCAACAAATGCTGGGTACAATGAGGAGACTGCATCAGCAGCTGTGGTCACCGGTAGATGTTGCCTCATTGGTTTGTGGACAGGTGGATAAAGCAACATGGTTCACTGGTACATTGTGTGCATGGGTGAATATATATGTGTGTGTGTCTGTGTCTATGTGCATGTCTGCATTTCTTTTGTGGATGGTGTAATGGGGGGTAATGGAGCTGAGCTGAACTGACACCTACTCTGTTGGGGGAGCATCTGTTGTCAGTGCAGTGAGCTTGCTTAAAGAACTGTTGGGTGCCCTGAGCTGACATCACCAGTAGCTGGGGCCCCAATAGCTGTTGTATCATTGCTTTATGGAGAGGTGGGCAAAGCACCATAGTTCATAGGTTCATAGGTGCTTACTAGGCTAATGGCCCTGGAGCCTTTACAAGCCTAGCCCATAGGATTACCCTGGCATCATGCCACCTGACCTTAGTTCCTAGTGCCTCTGTTGAGCAGAGCCACTGGAGTGATCCCCAGTGTGAATTTTCTATTTCCCATCCACCCATCAAGATTTCTCTTGAAGAGGGCCAGTGAGGTGCTCTGCTTGACATGTATGGGAAGTCTATTCCATAGCATGGGCAGTCTCTGTGTTATAAACCTGTCCCTCCAGCATGTTCTGTTGATTGTGGTAATGAGGTTGAGGTCTCTGGAGCATGTGGTGCAGAGGGATTGGGTTTTCTTTAGATGTAGCATTTCTAACAGAGCTGGGTCAGACATAGCTTTGTAAGTCAAGCAGAAATTGTTTCTAAGTAGGCGATATGAGACAGAGAATAGTTGGAGTTTTTTTGAGTCTGTCCATATATTACAAGCGTTTAAGGCCTAGGATCCTCTTTGTGAGGTACTTTTGTGGCCTCTCCAGTTGTTGCAGGTGTCTAGTGAGGTACATGCCAAATGGGGCATTGTACTCAATGACTGGCCTAATGAGGGAAGAGTAGAGGGAGACAATGACCTCTTTCTTCTTGGATGCAAAATCCTTAGTAATGAGATGTGTCACATAGAAGGACTTTCTGACCACAGTGGCAACATGGTGGTCAAAAGAGAGGTTGCTGTCAACCTGTGCTCCCAGATCTCTTATAACGCCTTCTGTGTTCAGTGGACTACCCTCAATGTGGTAATTCAAGGGAACCGGGTTTTTCCCTAGGGGGATGATGACACATTTTTTGGCATTGAGCTTAAGGCCATGGTTCTGATACCAGTCGTTGGTGTCATTGAGGCCTTTTCTGTAGGATGTCAACATCACTTGGGGAGTTAATAATATCTCCCAACTTGCAATTGTCTGCAAAGTTTATCAAACAGAGTCCCTTCGTGTTAGCCTGGACTTCAGAGAAGTAGATACCAAACAGGAGAGGACCCAGGACCGAACTCTGTGGGACTCCACTCATGACTGGTCACCAGTTTGACTTGGAGTCACCTACTTTCACACTGTGGGTTCTATCTGTGAGCCAGTTTGCAACCCACCTAGTGATATAGGGGTTGATGACTAGCTTAGTGGGTTTTTCTATGATTCCTGAGTGGGGAATGGTATCAAAGGCCTTGGCCAGATCAAGGTAGGCTGTATGAATCACCTTGCCTTCATCCACAGCTCTGGTGACTGACTCAAAGAAGTCGACCAAGTTGAGCAGGCATGATCTACCCTTCACAAAACCAAACTGTGTGGGATCCAGAGTTTGGAGATTCCCTATATCCTTGTTTATTAGATCCATGATGATGTGTTCCATAGCTTTGCATATCAGACACATCAGGGTAAGGGGGTGATAGTTCCCAGGGTCTGTAGTCATTCCTCCTTTGTGGAGAGGGATGACTGTAGCAGTGTGACATTCGCTTGGGACAAAGCCTGAGGTGAGGCTGTGATTGAACAGGGCACACAGGTGAGAAGGCAGTTCATTCTGTAGTTCATATAGAACACAGCCAGGGACAGAAGCTGTATTCTTGGAGACTGTAGCGTGAGGGTAGTTTTCATTATGAAGCAGTAATACTGGGTGCCTGGGGACACCAGATGTATTGTAATTGGTCCGTGTGTGTGTGTGTGTGTGTGTGTGTGTGTGTGTGTGTGTGTGTGTGTGTGTGTGTGTGTGTGTGTGTGTGTCTGTGTCTCTGTATGCCTGTTTCTGTATCTATGTCTGTGTTTGCATATGTTCATGATGTCATGATGTAACTGTGAACAATGGAACAGAGCTGGACTGGCAACTGCCCTGTTGAGTGAGCTTCTGGTGTCAGTGCAGTAGGCTTACCACAACAAATGCTGGGTACACTGATCAAGTAACATCAGCAACTGTGGGCCATGTAGATGTTCCATCATTGTTTTGGAGGAGTGGATAAAGCAACATGGTTCACTTGTACATTGTGTCCAAGGGTGTGTGTGTGTGTGTGTGTGTGTGTGTGTGTGTGTGTGTGTGTGTGTGTGTGTGTGTGTGTGTGTGTGTGTGTGTGTGTGTGTGTGTGTGTGTGTGTGTGTGTGTGTGTGTGCGTGTATATGTGTTTGTGTGTATTTGTGTGTTTAGCATGGGCAGTATAGCAAAGAATGGTGGACCATTGCTGCACTGTCAACCACCATTTTGGGAGAATGACAGCTTTTAGTGCAGTGGGCTTAGTTGCACTGAGCAGAGATCCTAGAGAGCATTGATTTCCCATAACCATTGGGTGACTGTTTTGTGAAAAGGTGGGTAAATGCCCACATTTTACTAGTCCATAGTACAAATACCTGTGTGTGTGTGTGTATTGTGGATGTTGTAACACACTGATGTAGAAGAGATAGATTAACATCTGCCCTGGTGCTGGAACTTACGATGTCAGAACGGAGTGCTTGGAGTAACAACTGTGGTCATTCTGAGCCATTGAAAGTATTACTTTGCTCTTAGAGAAATTAGAATTGAGTTGGCAATTACGTACCTTTGCATGTTACCCTCCAGGCATTAATGAAATGTATTCAAATAAGTGCATATTACAACTTAAAAATTTGGTTAGGAGTTGACTATTATGCTGTGTTTAAAATGGTCTATGCACACTATTGTCTTAGAACGATTTGACTTTCAGCTTCTCAAGTCAGGTTTTGCTGTTTTTTATTTACATTCACATGCTTTTAAGGTTATTTTACTCGAACATAAAAATAAAAAGATAACTATACACATACACTGTTAATTTTAATTTTAACTGATGTATATTTCATAATAGATAATTACTGGTTTTAGATCTTTTTATACTATTCAGCTGTTATTTTACAATATTGTTTTAAAACAATGTGTAGATGAGAGTTGTTTAAGCTACATATTTTAAGTAATGAATGAAGGTGGTTGCCACTTTAAGATCAGCCGATTCCTGCTGATTCAGGAACCAGCTGACTTTTCACTTCCTTTTCACTTCCTATATATTTTATGTCCTATGTAGTATAATTATCTGAAGAAGTTGGGCTATGTGGCCTGACAAAAAGCGCTTTATGTGATTTTTTGTTTTTTGCAATAAACAGTACATTACTTCATCGTGCTTGCAGGATTTATTTGGGCAGTTGGATATACTGTGGTGCTTTTTCTTTTGGTAGTACGGACCCAGTTTGTGCTATTAGAAAGTGGTTGGAGGAAATCACCCACTGCCACACTCTGAGGGGTTCTCGACAAAGGGGGTAAGACTTGGCTCCTCCCTGTTTGTTGATGTACAAAACTACTGACATATTGTCTGTTTCAATTGCAGTAGTCCCCTGCTTATCTTTAGGACATTGATGTGCAAGTTGGCCTCTACTGGACACCAAGTGCCTTGGACCATCATGGTCAGATAATGCCCCCCACCCCATCTGGGAGGCATCCTTGGTCACTATGGCCATGGGCTCCAGAAAAACAAAAAGACAACCATGAAGAACTTGATCTGAGTACATCCACTGAAGAAGATCCATTTTGCAACGGTTGGTGATCAGGACTTGTTGTAACAATGGATGTGAAGTATGGACCACTGGGAAGCTAGTAGCTATTGTAGAATTCTTATGTGAAACCTGGCTAGTGGCACTAGAGTTATAGAGGCTGCCATTAATCTTAGAGTTTGTAAAGCTAAACGTAATGGAACCTTCCTCCTGAGGGTTAACTTTTGAACCTGAACTACAATTCTCTGGTGATGTTCTGGAGGAAGTGATCCTATCTTCGTCTGAGTATTCAATACTGCCCCTATGAATTCTAAGTTTTGTGTTGGGGTTAAATGTGATTATTCTAGATTTACTTTTATCCCCAGATGAGCACAAATGTTGAGGGTGTAGTCCCTCTCTGTTATCAGCTGAAGCTTTGTTGAAGCAGTTATGAGCCAGTCATCCAGATATGGAAACACACAATCCTCGTCTCAAGTGAGCTGCTACTACTGCCATGCATTTGGTGAACACCCTGGGGGCTGTGATGAGTCCAAATGGCAGTACTCTGCATTAGTAATGACTGACTCCCAGCTGGAAGTGGATGAACCTTCTGAAGGTCTGTTGATCACATCCAGTTGTCTTTCTTCAAAAAAGGAAGACTAGACTGTGCCATGACCATTCAGAATGTTGTATGTTGAACCAATTTATTAAGTACACTGATATCTAAAACTGGTCTCCAGTCCCCTGCCTTTTTTTGGCACTAAAAATAATCTTGAGTAAGTTCCAGATCCTTCTTGGTCTGGCAGGACTTTTTGAGTGACCCTTTTGTCCAGCAGTTTTTGGATTTCTTGTACTGCTGCATCCCTCTGATTGGGTGAAACATCGGGGCTTTTCTTTTGACATGGGGAAGTTGAGAAAAGGGAATGATATAGCCTCTGGATAAAATCTGTTGTACCCAGGAATCTGTTGTTATTTCTGACCAGGCATTTAGGTGCAAGGATAAGAGTCCCCTGACTGCCTCCACAGGAAGATGATCGGGCCTCCATTCAGGAGCACTGAAAGGGCTTACCTGGGAGGGAACCTTTGAAGCCCTGGTTTTGCGGACTACTTCTGCTGGGAGGGTGGCATCTTCCAGTTTGGTTCCCCCTCTGCACCTGGGGGAGCTGCCTCCACATGTGTCTTGGAAAGATCCTTGGGATTTCTTGAACCACATTTTACCATCGCTTCTCTGGTGCCTGGAGAATGACCTTTTGGGGGGTGGAAAAAAATACACCCACAGCAGAAAGGGTCTTACCATCTTTTAAACACCTGGACAAGGATTCTTGCACTTTCGGGCCAAGCAAGGATGTTCCATCAAAGGGAGCATTGATGAAGGAAGACTTGAATGGTTCCCCAAAATCACAAAGGTGCATCCAGGCATGTCCCCTAATGACTATGCCTGTAGCTGCTGCGCTAGATGTTCCCTCAGCTGTATGTGCTATTAGCCTCCTGGATGAATTGGACAAAGACTCCAGGATGGCTAACTGGGAAGTCACTTTCTCTTGGACTCCCTCAGCTATAGCTCCTACCAGGGTGTCTGATAATTCCTTGATCAGATCCCATTGGAATCTGGTGAAATGTGCCAAGAAGTTCAAGGACCTTATGGCAAAGGTTGATGAAGCTTAGACCCACTTCCTGAATCTGTCCATACCCTGGACTCTCTATTGGATGGATAGACAGAGGAATTCTTCTCAGCCAGTTCCTTTTTAGTGGTGGCCGCTATGACCATAGCATCAACTGCAAGATCCTTGACCCAAAATTGTTTGTCTTCGGGTGCAGAAAGTATCTTGTCTGGTCTCTTGGGGATGGACATGATGGAGTCAGGAGCCTTCCATACCCGATGTGAAATCAACTGAATGAGTTCATCAGAGGGTGGAGTCACCCAAGAGGTAGATGGGTGGGTGCCAAATGTCTGCAGGTAAACTGACTCCTCAGAGGAAGGGGTTGGGGACTTCCAGCCACTCCTCTGTTTAAGAATTTCTAAGATGTCTCCAAAGGAGACATCTTCAGGGGTGACCATGCGGACCCCTCATCCTCATCAAAATCTGTGTCTTTGGTGACTGATTCCTGGGGGAAATCCAAATGCTTCTTCTTGCACTTCTTTTTGTGAGGGGCCACCTCAGGGGGATAAACTGGGGAGGTATCAGAGGATGACAGTACCTGTGGCTGTGACACCTGAGGCTTCAGCACCCACTGTCCTTTTGGAGAGGCAGGTGGAATAGTAGAACCAGAGGAGGGAGCCTGTTCTGATAGGGTAGGTGCCAACTGAATCGCTGCTAGAGAAAGGGCCCTCTGTATAGCCTCAAAGGTCAGTCCCCTAGAAGAGGGAAGGGAGCCCAGAACCGAGAAAGACTGCCTCGGGACCATGGTCCCTCCCAGCTCCAAAGAACCAACCCTTGAGACTGAAGCTGGAGTCAAACTAACTTGAGCTGAAGCTCCAAGAAACAGGGATGGCTCTGAAAGAAATGGAGTCAAAACATGCTCTCCCGAACCGACATGGGCAGCTGCAGCTCTGGGAGGTCTCCCGTTCCAAGATAACCAAAGAGCTCAGGGTAACTGTAGGCTCTGTGGAAGCGATCAACTCTAGAGTCAACAATGACAGTGCCAGGTGAACCAGAACAGAGGACTCTAAGACCTTCAAGTAGGTTAGAGGAGGAGGAGTCAAAAGAGTGAAAGAGAATGTTTCAATACTAAGACCAAAAAGAATTGGTACCAAACATGGGCCTGAAAGCCTTCTAGCCCACAAAATCTTACTCACCAGCCTCTCCACATCCAGTTCTGTAAGGCTTTTGGTGGCGCGGATCAACAAAGTGGAAGGAGACTTAGGCATCTGCAAAAACACTTCAGGTAATTCCCCTGCAAAGTGGTCTATTGAAGGCAAATAAGAAGTTCTAAGCACTGAAGTCTTGGTCTGAGATGTAGAATCCAATTCTTACATCGGGTCCTTCAGTGTGGAAGGACTCAAAATTGTAATCGGTGACTGAAGTTGTTGGCACTGGAAAATGAGTAACAGAGGCCTTCGGCCCTGAGGGAGCTGTTGGTGCCAAGCTCTTCACCTTTTTGGCTTTCAGAACCAAAGGGGAGGTCAGAACCGATTGACTTCTCTTTTTTGCTTTGTCAACAGACAATGAGGAAGAAAGAGAAGGGATATCTGTCATTGCTTTATCTCCAGCAGATTAGGCTTCTCCAAAGGCTGGTGGTAGGAGACCTTTTAAAATTAACTTGCTGCGCCTCTTGACTAGGGTCCTATGGTTGAAGGCATGACAGATACTACAATCTTCTTGCAAATGGAGGAGGGCAAGACAATACACACATAAAGAATGATAGTGAGAAGAGGGAATTTTAGGTACTTACGTATTATCGCAACCACATTTGCAGCATGACAAATGGCTGTTTTCCAAGCTGCAGTCATGCCGACAAATGTTCTGAAAAGCAGTGGAACTGTATATCTCTGAGAAAGTTAGAAAGATGTAGTAAGACTAAGAAACATTGCGCTTAATGTACAGAAATGGCCCAACACTGTCTACTAATCACTGCAGGTGCACCTTTCGCTTCAGTAATGTTAACTAGTTCCGCATTACGAGTAACAGAGAAGTGGGCAACACACCTCTGAACTCTCTCTATAGCTTTTTGCAGAAACTGCATAGGTTTATGTCCTTTTTTATTTTTTGCCCTGTTGTCCTCACTTCTGCTTTACAAACCACACTTTCAGCAGGGAGTCATTCAATGTCTGACAGCATTTGTTGCCAGGAGAAAATGGAACTTGCATTACGCAGATTGCGACTTATACAAAGCAACATGATATAGTAGCGGTGAAGTGCAAACTTTTCAACAGCCACATTACCTTTTTCATTTTTTTGAGTGATATCCCTGCATTAAATAACCTTCGGTGTGAAAGAAAACACACTGCTTCACATTTCCACTCATTAATGGTTACAGTTGAACACTGGGAATCAACCGGTATTATCGTGCAAATGCCTTTGTGATAATACGTAAATACTGAATTTTATTACCATGCTTTTGGCACTTTTTGAAACCAGAAGGGGTCTTACTCTTGCCCACCATGCCAGTGGAAGAAAACAAGGAAAGCATACACAGAAGGTAAAGAACAAATATAGCTATATAAATTTTTTTTTTTAAGACAGAAAGGGGAGAAAAGGGGAAATAACTATCAACAATGATAGTTGAGAGGTACACAAACATGAACAGGGGAAAGATTGCTGACAGAGAGAGAGAGAGAGAGACAGAGAGGGAACTTTCAACAATGATAGTTGGGGATTACACAATAGTGTAAGGGAAGAGAGTATCAACAATGATATAGAGATTATACAAAGTGTAACAAAGGAGATGGAAAAGAGATTTGAAGGAAATTTGAAAGGAGAAGACAAAATGTTTTACCTAATCCTCCAAATGCTCAAGATAATCAGGTAAACGCAACCATTTCGGAAAATGGCAAATGAGATCTGAGGTAATTAAGAGAGAGGGATTCTGGGTAGAGGTAAAGCTCAAGAGTTTTTGTCTAGTGCTAGCTGTAGAAATGGCAAATTTGGTTCCAATATCAGAATCAAACCCATCTGTCAAGGATGGAATGAAGATTGACAACATCAGACTGAATTGTAATCTGTGTATGTTACAAGCATCCTTAGACATCTTTATATTAAAGCTTGATAAAAGCATTTTTGTAGCATGATTTACTCTGAAAGTCCTATTCAGATGACAGGAGTAAGGAGAGAGATGAGGGAACTCTTACTGGCACACCAGGCAGACTGAAAACGAATCTGTTTGATGTGTATTGTCATGAGAAGCTGACTAGTTAGCTGAACCTAGCAAAGCGGGAAATATGATACTCTTGCTAGATGAGGGTTGAAATATGGGAGGTGTAACTTGAGAAGGAATTGAAGCAGATCAAAGTTGAATGTCTAAAAAGTTCTGTTATCTCAGCAATGAGCTGATAGTTTTTTTCAGAGAATGTGCAACACATCAGTAGGAAACACATTTGTGAAAGACACTGCATGACAGTAAGTGAAACTTTTGCTGAGGCCTCTCAAAATTAGCCGCTTTTCTCAGTTCTTCCATTTTAAGCGAATGGAATGTCTGCCCCCAGGAGGGTATTCATGGTTACAAACTGAATAAAATTAGTAATGACTACTTCTATCCGGTACACACAGGTTTGCAATGAGCTGAACTTAAGGAAAAGTTAAAAAATATGTCATTTTTTTCTCGTAGTGGCCCTTTTAACAAAGGTGGAAAATCATTATTACTGTCCAGTTACATGTCAACAGCTATATTGTCGCCCCGTCTAAAGTTCTAGAAAGATGCATCCACTCACAAATTATGCAGTATGTTGTTGATAGAAACCTGCTATCCAAAACCCACCATGTATTTCAGCCCTACCACAGCACTACTTCCACCCTAATGAGTGTCACAAACATTAATCAACATAGAAACAATAGTAAAATAGTATCCTCCTGCCTCCATCTTTTTAGATCTATCAAAAGCATTCAATACCATCTCGCATAGCAAACTTATACAAGTACTCTTAGAGCTAAACCTTAGTCATTCCAGAATTACTTGGCTCAAAGACGACTTCATTGGGTGCTAACAAGCTGTAAAATGGCAACAAAGTATATCTCCTCTACTGCCCGTTACTCTAGGTGTGCCACAAGGTTCCATTCTGGGTCCCGTCCTTTTCACTATCAATTTACTCACTGCTACCCTGCATGCCTCCCTAGTCCAATATGCAGATGATTCTACATTAATATGCGCTGCACCATCACTCTGACAATTACAACAAGTAATGCAGTGGTCCTCTGCAGTTGAAATGTGGCTTTCTGAAGTTTAACATTCTAAACTCCAACAAGACCAAACTCATGATATTCCAGAGCACTAGTGCTGTAGATCCCACCTCTCAGTTTAAGATCACATCTGCAAACAGTACTACCATCTCTCCTTTTTCCAAGACTAAACTTTTATGTGTTTTTATTTACAACACTGTGAAATTCGACCTACACATAGCCCAGACAGTCAAGAAAGTAAATAAAAAACGTGGCACTCTTTACAATAATAGACAATATCTAATCAATAGTACAAACGCTACTATTGCAAGAACACACCTGATCTTCATACTCCTATATGCCTCGCCCATTCTGACAAACCTAACAAAATAGACCTAGCAAAACTAGATACCTGCTACAATAAGACTGCAAAGTTTGCAACAGGCTCCAACTTTAGTACACACCATTGTCTTGCACTCAAACAACTTAACTGGCTAGATCTACCCCAGCTCTTAACTTATAACCAACTAACTTTGGCCCATAGACTTCTAAATCAACCTGAAAAAAAAACCCTGCTCTACAAAACCTTCTACTCTCTTACACTAATAGCCAATCCTTACACTCATATAATAAATCCTTCTTAAAAGTTACCACATCCAACAATGCCTCTGGAGACGCCAAGTTCTATTCTACATGCATAGTCAAAATCTGGAACTCATTGCCAACAGATATACAGACAACTACACATGTTCTGGAGTTAAAAAAAAAAACTCAAATCCCATTTATTGATATAAAGCTATGCTTATGTACCAACCCTGGATAACTTATGAGTACCTTCTTACACCCCACCCCCCCCACTATCCAGTTCCTCTATCCTCTCCACATCATCCGTTCCTTCACAATAATTAGTCTGACTCAGTCTCTGCCCCCAAAACATCTAGCAACTCTTCTCACTTAGTAACTGTTCTATTTTCTCTGTATTATTATCTCTCCCTGATAATATAGTATTATTTACCTGTATTATCTCTCCATAGTTATGCACATACATAAAGTATTTGGTAGATAGACATGTTAGTATCCTCTACTAATAAAATGTGTATAAACCTTGGTCTAGAGATATATATATATATATATATATATATATATATATATATATATATATATATATATATATATATATATATATATATATATATATGTGTGTGTGTGTAAAACTGATGTATTAAGAACTCTGTATGTATTACACTATATCTCTATGTTTACTTCCCTGTTATGATGTTTTGATATTTTGTACAATTGTCCTGTTGTAAATGTTGAGAATTTCTCCCCGGGCCTCTGCTGAAAAAGGAACAGTCAGAATTTCCCAGTAAACAAATGTAAAATAAATAAATAAATGTTACTGAAATTAGAATAAACCATTAGACATGCCCAATGTAAAGCATGTACAGCAGATTTCAGAGTGGCCTGCAGCCTAGACAGAAAAAAAGCAAACAGTTCAGGATAAATCATGGTTTTCCTTCTTTCTTCAGACTGCAGTTTTTACAAGTCAGTTGAGAAAAGCACAGTTTGTTGTCCTGTCACTGAAGACGAGAGCTGGCAAAGATATGTTGGCAGGTAGGATCTAGGAATAGCTGTGAAATGCACTGTCTGTTTTTCCAGATGCTAAAGTAAGAACTGATAAAAGACGCCAGGTGCAAGCTGCATGTAGTAGAAGGCAACAAAGCTGTGAAGAGCACAGCTTTTCTGTCTGAATGAAGAAGCCAAGACTTTGGCAATTACATGGATGTAAACTCTGTCCTGAATAGTAAAGATGGCTATGAAGTGAACATGTTCAGTTTTAAACTACACACAGAGATGCCATTTTACTTTTACATTTGATATTACGAGATGCAGAAACTGGATGTACTTAGAACATGTATGTATGTGAAGTGACCTGACTCAATGTTACCTGCTACCAATCCTGACAGTCAGCCAACATTAGTACTGTAACATGTCATTGTTTATTTCTGTAAGATTATCAGTCAAAGAACCTCAAGCCAGTCACTGTAGTCACTGCTCTGGATATCTTATGAGTACCTTCTTGCCTGCATTAAACTCAGGCAAAGAAAGAAATAAGAAATTTATATATATATATATATATATATATATATATATGTGTGTGTGTGTGTGTGTGTGTGTGTGTGTAATGTAAATGATTCAGTTTAATATCACATACATGTAAATTGTGTGATTACAAATGAAGAAGCTATTGCACTTGTCATAACAGTAACAATCTAAAAAAGTATTCCGTTAACCAACATGAACCTACTAGTCATTTAAATGTAAATATGAATTATTCTACTATGCAAAGGAATGCAAAAAAGAAATAATAGAAATCCTAGGAAAATAAATACATTTGCTTTCACTAAAGCTATTAATGCAATGGTAACTGTAGCTGTAAATAGTGTTAACTACTCTATGTTTTATCTACATACAGGAAGAACACAGTATGAAGGATGCACTTACAGTCTGTTTCTAGCAAAGTAAATGGTCTCTTCAGGCAAAATATTTGCCACTAACAGTACGAAAAATGGTAAGAGAAAGCATTTTCTGTGATACACACTGAAGTTCACACTGGAGGTATCTGACAGGGTGAGGGGAGCACCTACAGAAACTGCATATAACATTGCTCCAGCTTAGGGCCTGATATGTTGTTATGTTGAGAAAATAGTTCAAAAATAGTCTTTTGTACAATACAAGAGACTCATGACATCTTCACTCATTCTCATCTTTTAAAAATTGGAGTCAATATCTTCATGTGAAGCATTATCCTCAATGTGCAAGGCTGTCTAGAAGGGGCCTGGAAAAGAAATAAGTCATGCAGTTATCACAAATGCCCAACACAAGTTTAAAGGGTGCCTGCTGAAATTCATAGGACAATAACTGCGTCTGATCGAAGCTGACCAATCCAAAGTGTGGTACCTCAGAGATTTCACCTATTATAAGGTGCTGTGATCTCAGACCTAGAAAGTAAAAGTAGCAGGGGTGTCAGGGCATAGTCTTCCAACTCAGAGGTACAGGGAGCCCCCCCCACACACCCACACACACACACACACACACACACACACAAAAACATCTTCTCTGCTAAAAGCACTTTAAAACAGTGACTTTCAGAATTTTCTGGTTCTTGCTAGAGTCATGCTTTATTTTTTAAAGTGCCAGGACTTGCAGAATCTGATCTTAGCACCTCTGAAAGGGAAATCTTGTAGACTAATCTCCAAAAAGAGATCTCTGAAAGTTTGGAGAAAAACTGAAAAAGGATAAGATTTGGCCCAAGATAATTCTGCAAAAACAAAAAAAAATAATCTGTGTAAAATTTGATCCAAATGATGTTTACAAAGATGTCCAGAGAGCATGCAAAATGTAGTTTATGAGAGCTCATTCTCTCCCACTTTAATACATTCATATTTGTTATAAAACTCCTCATTTTGTGAAAAAAATGTTACAGTTATCTGCAATTCTCTGAAATATGAATGCGTGGAAAGTCTTCATGCCTAAATAAGAAGAAAAAGTCCATTGAACTTTGTTTTTGGATAAAACTGAGTTTTTGTAAAGTCAGGCTTGAATTCGGAAAATGGAATACTGTTCAGTATGATCTGCTATACACCAGGAAAGAAAGGAATCAATGCAACCTATGAAGGAGACAATATCTGAACAAAGTTTGAATGAATTTCACAAGATTAATTCTACCTTATCATATTATATTGCTCATTCAGTTAAGAGGCTGAAATATATAAAAACAGTTTTGTCTGCCCATTTGAATCAGTTAATCAAGGTAGAGGGAGGATTTAAGGGAATTTCACACTTGGTACCTTCCTCAGAAGTGAAGACTTAACTTTTTGAAGAAAAAATAATAGACATGAAAAAAAATAATAATAGACATGGAAGCCAGAAGAAGATATGAAAAAAACATGGCAATTGACCAACACCTCTAAATGGAAAAAGTACTAGAGCATATGGATGTATGCCAAGAAATATTTATAGAGAGAACTCATAGGGTATTTCTCCCTCAAAACCTAAAGGCAAAGATACTTAGACCCTTCCTTGTGAGTGTTCAGTCTAAGTCCTAAAACAGAATGTTATTTCTAAAATGTGGTCACTAGGAAAAATGGGGAAATGAAAGACTTTGTGTGAACATGATTGTTCATCAGACACTAGAAAGAGAAGACAAACATTCAGGTAGATATTAAACTAGGTAGATGACAACAAATCAAACTCCATCTTTTACATCCTACAAAACTGCCAATTGGGTTAGTGACATTTTATAAACCTGAGAATGGAGAAGCAAGAATTGTACGTCTGAGAAATGTTCTTGATATCACATTACACTTGGGGAAATATATATTAAGGATCAATACCTACAAATGTAACAGGCAGTAGAACAAATAATTGGGTTATTTTTCTCCTTTTCGAAAAACACTGATGGAGCAACAGTAAGATCCATTTGCTGTGCATAACATAGGTCATATAGCACCATGGGCAGTCCCTTCACTAGCATCCCACTCAACGAAGGGTTGCCAACTGTCCCTCATTAATTAGCACAGTCCCTATTTTGGCAGCCGTGCCCTGCAAAAAACATGAAAAATAATAAATGTCCTGAGATTTTAGGATAAAAAAAAATTTTTGAATAAAACAATTATTTGAATCTGAAACACCTAAATTCAAATTCCTACAAAGATAAGATTTTATTTTGCCAAAAAAAATTATTTCCTGTCCTTCAGACTGGCTATGAGTATGGTTTGACCCTGAAAATCTCATACTTCTATAAAAAATTACCAACTTTGGGTATTTGAAAAGGCGGCAACCCTACCTCAACTCAAATTAGCGTACCAAATTAAAAAAAAAACTCTACAATCTAAAAGCAGCAATGAGTTTGTATAAGTTCATTGCTACAACTGCTACTGCATTAAGATACTAAACACATTAATTTAAGGCCTCTTAAACAAATGTCAGTGCCACACTCAGTTTCCAGTGCCAAATGATGATTGCAGTATCTAAAAGTTTACCACCAAAGCAACTGCCCCCTTTGCCCTACCCTATTTGCAGCTCTGAAGAAAATGGTAACCTGAAAAAAACAACTAAAAATACACAACCAAAAAGCATCCAATAAACATACTTAGACACCAAAAATAAAAATCCTTCCCATGTTTTATTAATAAAAAATTAAGCACTTTCGTCCTTGCAACAGGACTTCTTCAGAATTCACCAACAATACACAATGCTTCCTTTATATACAAAACATCTTCCTAAAAGAGCAATTGAATAATTGTTCCCAATTAATAAAAATAATTAAAAAATTGATTAAAAGAACAGAAACCCCATAAAAATAATAATGCGCCTTCATACTACATACTAACACCAATCACTTGCAAAAAAATAAATGTATAGTGTGATCTTTTAAAAATAAACAGAAATAAAAATACTTATTGAAGTACTTGCACTTGTTTATCACTAGTGCTCATCATGATAGTGAAACCTTGAATACTAAACATATTATATAACACTTATCTTAAAATTCAAATAAGGCTGTATGAAAATATATTCATTTAAACCAGAGTTGTAGGAAGCTTTTAGTTTGAGTTGCCATTTCAGTTTTTTTCAAGTCTAATGCCCCATTTCCAATCCCCTCCTCTGGGGATTTTAAACAGTTTTTCCAGTTTACCAAACTTAAATTTAGTAAAATTTGGACATATTTTTGAATGCTTGAAAAGGGCATTTTTCTCATTATGTCTACTTATATCATAAACATGTTTGTATATTCTTCTTCTAAGGCACCCCTCTGTCTTGCCAACATAATAACCTGGACATCCTAAACACTTAGCCAGGTATACTACTGCACTAGTTTGACAGTAACCTTTCACAAAGTTAATCTTGGAACCTAACCCATTTTGAAGAATGATACTCTCAGCCTGTAAAATATAAGAACACTGAGGACATCCACCATATTTTGTAGTACTTTACCCAATTTTTATTCCATTCTGATCATCCCCCTCAAAACTTTCTTTCAAATTCCTCCCAGTTTTGTAGATGAAAATGGGAGCATTTTCCAAAAGCTGGAGTATTTCTGGAAAACCTCTGAAAATATTCCAGTTCCTGTTGACTATATCCTTAAAATAACTAGCTTGGAGTCCATATTCAACAATCAATGCTCTGTTGAAATCTTTACCAACATCATGATAATCATTTGTGGTAATACCTCAGCCTAGTAAAGGATTATATTTTGTCCCCATGGGAATAAACATAATCACAAATTTTCTTCACAATTGGGGGGGGTAGCCTCTAGCTAAGAACATGTTGACCACAACATCTAAAAAGGTCCTGGACATGAGAGGTCATCCTGGCAACTCTGATACACTGTCCTTTAATTAAAATTTTCTTTTGACTTAATGGATAACAACTAGTAAAATATAAATAGTTATTGCTAAAAGTGGGCTTCCTATACATGGTAGATTTAAATCCATTCTCAGTATGTGTTATATATGTATCTAAATAATTCATTTCTACTTTGTCATACTTAAAAGTAAAATAAAAAAATGTAGAAATATTGTTCAACTAATTGACAGACTTCCTTATCTCTTCCTCAAAAACCATTCCATAAAATAAAACTATCATCCAAAACCATACATATAATTTTATAAATCGAAAATACTGAGATTGAAATATCCAGGTAGTTTCCTAATCTAATAAAACTAAATTGGCATAAATGGGGGCACAAGAGGCCCTCATAGCCACTCCCCTTGTTTGTCTATAGAATTCCCTTTCAAATTAAATAAAATTATACTCAAATACCAAGGGCATCATTTCTACAATAAGATTGATTTTGTCATTATTAATATTAGAAAAATTATTAATACTGTTGTGAAAGTGTTCCAACCCATCTTCTCTAGGGATTGATGTAAATAAATCCACAACATGTATAGTCACAAAATTCAAATCCTTTGTCCAAATATCATTTTAAGTGTCCCTAGGAAGTCCCAAGAGTCTCTAATTAAATGTGATACATTAGTAAGAATACCTTTCAGCCATCAGTCTATAACCACCCTAAAGTGGTGTGTTTTAGAACCTTTCACATCTACAATAGGTCTGAAAGGGGCTTTACAATATTCTTATGTACCTTAGCTATACCAAATATAATGGGGACAACTGGATTAGGCACCTTTAATGCCTCATATATTTCCTGAGAAATTCTTTGATCCAATATATACTCCTCTAAATAGGAGTCTATCTGCCTATATATAATATTCACTTCATTAATGGAAACTAGGAAATAATTACCAGTATTATTCAACAATGCAAACATCTCAGTAGAAAATACTGCAGGGAGTCAAATAGTACAATGCAACCACCTTTATCTGGCTTCATGATTTGTCCTTTCTAAGCTCATTAAAAAAATTCTCTTTCTCTTTTATTCAAGTTGAATTTAGTCACATTGCCATTATTGTAGTTGTTACTATACTGACCTTTAGCATGCAATGTATACAAGTTATCAGTGATGGCTTTTTCAAAAATATTTAAAATAGGGTAAATGGGGGGGGGTTGAAGTTACTTTTTCTATATTATATTGGTATCACCCTTCACCTTATGAATCCAATCATTTTTATCATTAAAAACAATGCCAGATTTAATTTCCTTACAAAAGTCTTGACTTTGAGTAAGGAGTCTACAATATCAATTTTTCTATTGGGTACAAATTTAAGCTCTTTTTTAAAAAGTAAAAAATGTTTTAAGGTGATACTTCTATTGGTATAACTCAAAATATTAAAGCCTTCCCACATAAATATAACTCCATTTCTCACAGTGAAACTATTGACTATTTCCACTTCCTCCCTTCTTCTGATGGCACTCGATAATTGTACTGTTTCGGGATTGCATTGGGGTGCTGAATTTCAGCATTTATATTTGCACCTTCCCTCACCCACTCTCTATTTGTCAAGGGTCTCCTTTTCGAATACCCAACTTACCTTACCCACTCCCTTTCCCTCGGGGGTGGGTTTGGTGAAAATCCTTAAAATGTCCTTTATAATATTCCCTAATTGTTTTTTGTAATTAAGTTGTCTTACATTTCTATGGTATTGTGCAAATCTAAAACTCTTTTTTACTGTTTGATTTTTAATTGGATACACTTCCTGGTTTGCATATTGGTTCAGGTCCCTGAATAACTTTTTTTGTTTCTTTCTAAAAACACTCATACACTTCTTCTCCACCTTTGAAATCTGCTTAAAGTAAAAGTTCTCCCATTGATCATTGTTAATAGCTACGTTTAATTTATCAATTTCAACATTTAAAACCTCAGTCTTACTTTCACTAAATTTAATTCATTTTTCCATCAATTCAAATCCATGACTGTTAAACATTTCAGAAGTTCATAATACATTTTATCATTAATATCAAGACCAAATGGAAATTTAAAAACCCAGAGGCCCTGTGGCACTATTTTAAATTCCAAACACCTCCGTAAATAACTATTATTCATTTGCAATGATTTGATCTTGAAAAGCTTTTTTTCAAAGCTATATATATCAGTTCTTTCAAAGAATTTCCACTGTTTCTATTCGGTCCATTAAAACACATTCTCCCCCACCTGTTCCTTACCAAAGTCAAAAGTAATGTCCATGATATGCTGATAATTAATGTCAATATCCATGCCTACTCCATTTCCTGATTTATCTGCACTGGACATGTTTTTGTGAGATAAAAAGGCATTACTTTCGATTTTGTGAAAATCATAATTACGATATATTGCACCATTTCCAACACCATTAACTTTTACAGAACCTGCAGATGAAACAACTGCTGCATAGGTTTTACTAGATACAGTACCTCTATTGGAAGTCCCAGGTTCACTTAAAGCATCCACCCACTTGTGTGCTAATGACTGCCAGACCCCTGCAATTAAACTCCAGAGATGGCTTCCCATTCTCATTTTGAGATCCAGTAATAGCCCCGTTGATATGCTCTTTTCTCTTAGAGTCGGAGGCTAGTGTAGCTAGGATTTCTTGTCTCCTACTCCCGATGTCATCGGGCTGAGTCAGAAGATCAATTAAATGGGTTGATTCACCTTTAACAATCACAAGCTCTGAGTTGACCCATTTGATCTCTTCCCTGTGAACTAGGGAGAACATGGAAGGGAAATTGTCCAAGGTATCCATAAGTGGCCGCAACACCCAAATGTAAGACCAGAAAATGGAAACCTGAAAAAAAACAACTAAAACTATACAACCAAAAAGCAACTGATAAACATACTTAGACACCAAAAATAAAAATCCTCCCCATGTTTTAATAATAAGGAATTAAGCACTCATGTCCTTGCAACCAGGACTTTTTCAGAATTTACTAACAATACACATCACTTCCTTTACATACAAAGCATCTTCCTAAAATGACAATTGAATAATTGTTCCCAATTAATAAAACTCATTAACAAAAACTGATTAAAAGAACAGAAACAACATAAAAACTTCAATACACCTTCATACTACTTACTAACACCTACCACTTGTAAAAAAGAATGTATGGTGTGATCTGTTAAAATAAACAGAAATAAAAACATTTATTGAATTACTTGCACTTGTTCACTTGTTTCTGAAGAAGTACCTGGTTAATAAAAGTTGGAAGAAAAGTGCTAAATCTTCTATCTTCATTTCTAAAGTTTTGTGAAGTCTTTTTGGTTTATTCATTGAAGGAAGTGCACCGATACACCAAGATTTTTTATTGGTTTATATATATATATATATATATATATATATATATATATATATATATATATATATATATATATATAGATATAGATATATGCATATATCTTTATCTATAGATAGCTGGCTAAATAGCTATAGAATGCACATCAAATCTAAGCTTGCAAAAACTCAGGAAAGAGGGAAAAAGTAAAGAAAATGCTACTTTCTTGCTCCCCTCTGAGTTTAATTACCACAACTGGATGTTGTTGATCAATTTTGAAATTCAAATAATAGATCTGGTGATAAAACCATAGTGTTCCCAGTTTTCTCTCAGATGAACTGCATTTCATTTCTCTTGTAAATTAGTCACCTGCATTAGGAAAATTCATAAATAAATATATATGTTTAACAGGAATGTTAGATGTACACAGGATACTTAATCCATCACAACTACCGTAGACTTGCTTTTCATAAAGGGTTTAGGTCATAACACTAGAACTGGCAAAATCATTAGTGTCAAAGGAATGTACTTAATTTAGAGATAGATTGAACACAATCCCAATAGCACTATCAGATCCTGTACTTTTACTATTAAAAAACAACCCAGATAAGCCTTAATTTGACAATCAATGGAGAGTAAACTCTTTTCTTTTTATAAAGAAGTACAATTTAAGCTGGGTATTGAAATATTAATATCACAGCAGACTTATTTAAAACCAGGGGATCAATGTTTAATTCCAGAAAAATGGGATACTGTCAAAACCATGTAGCTAATTTTCTGAGGGAATTTATATCAGGAATGCTACAAGTTATAGGTATCAACCTGGGATAATCAAGTTGAGTTAATATATGTACAATATAATAATATGGAAGGTTATCTGTACAGACCAGAGAATTAAGGATATACAAAATAAAGCTGAAAAAAAGAGCTATATTTCATTGGGCTTAGCAAGAGATCTCTTTGAGGATATCCCTAGTAATCAGAAATATTTGGTATTAAGGCTGAGGTGAATGCATGTCTTTATATTGACCTCCTGAATGCTGAGTGCCATAACACCAACAGTCAGAAGGTCGAATTCAAAAATGAAAAAACAAAAACAATTATTTCTGCAGGGGGAAAGCCCTGCCCCCCCCCCTGCACCACCCATGTGGTGGGTGCTGACCCCACACCCCCTGTGAATTATATATACTAACTCTGAAATAAGACTACAGCAGGGAAAGGGCCTATTACCTAATTCCTGATGTACATGATACAGGTTCCCTGTTTCTCCCTATACATCAGCACTTGTGACATCAATGTTTAGGATTTGACATTCTGACTTTACGTAAATCAAGATATTGTTATGTACCTGGTTGAGAAAACAAACAGTGGACTGAATAGTTAATAAACTAAGAGATCACATGCTGTAACATCTCTGGAGATTTATTAAACTGCTTAGCTATATTCTGTGAACAGTTATATGCAGATGTCACACATATACTTTGGACTGGAGAATTATTCTAATTGTTTTTAATTCTATCCTTTTTAATAAGTTTAATCAGGGAGTTTACATTAGTAGAAGCACAACAACTACTGGTTGAAGTGAATAAAAGTAAATCATCTTGGCCTTGAAGGTTTGCCTATAGAAATATATCTACAGAGACTAAACAATTGTTTTTGATCAAGTCTCAGTAATTGTTCAATGTGTTCTTAGTTCAGTCCTGGAGTAAAGTTGTAATTGAGACCATCTTCAAGCAGCCTCAGAGCTAACAGGAGTTACACTTATCAGAAACGCTAATGATAATTTGATAAAAACATGCCTATTAATAGATGATGTCACTATAACAAAGCACCCTTTATTAGTAACAGTTGTTGAGAAAGCATTTGACACGTGAGCTGCCAGTATCTTTTCAACTATTATAGTTTCTGAAATTTCCTGAAGTGTTTGCTAAATTACTTTATCAGTATATCAAGAGGCCGACCTCTCAACTGTCTCAAGTTTGGAGGAATGTACCAATTTTTCCAGTCCTGATTTACCCCTTCACACAGTTTTCTGAATCCCCCTCATCATATGTGATTTTTGAATCTTGTCTAGTACAGAGAATACCACAACACATGACCCACAATATTAGTGGTACCAATAATTTAAAGAAAAAGGATACACATCTTACACCTTCCTTTCTCAGAAGCAAAAATTCATGACCTTGTGTAGAAGATTTTGCAATACAGTTCATTAAATTCTAATGATTTTACACTCTCTCTTTGATAACATAGTTACATTTTCTATAATTTTATCATTCTCCATTTTTTTTTTTGTTTCTGAGTAGTATGACATTTCTACTGGAAGCAGGAAACATGTGCTATTTGGTATTCAACTTTTATACCAATTATATGCCCAGATTTTTTGGCTGCATGCACCAGCTTTCAATGGCCTTTGTACCTATTTTCAACATCTGCATTTTGAGAGATATGCCAAAAGGTTACAACCAGAATATTGGTAGGGAATTAATATTTTAGGGTATTTAGGAAGTGGCACCAGGCAAAGATGCTCACACTCTCAGCTTTTGTTTGCTCTTTAAAGTTAAAGCAAATCAAAACTAATGATATACAAATTCCAACGATTAACACATAATATGTCTCTGTATGTAGATGATCTTTTATTATACTAATCTATTCAAGAGTGGAATTTGACTGTTATTATTGGGAAATTAGATAAATTTGGAAGACTGGAAGATTATAAAGTTAACAAACAGACAACAAGGGTTATATGGCTAAATCATATTCCCTCGGAGACAACAGTCATGGAAAAACCCTTTTTGACAAAACCTCCTCATATATCTTATTTCATTTTAAAGTTACCTGATATACTGAATGAATCCATGTAGTTAACCTTAGGACTATTTCAGGGTATGCTTAAGATTTTTATCAAAAATAGATGGGTGTTTGCTAAAGTATGTTAAAGCAAAAGGATGCATGCAGCACAGGGGTTAAAGTTCCTTTTGATAATATATGCTTCACAAGGTCTTCCAATTCTATCAGCAGAATGTTTTAGCAAACTGAGTAAGGGTAGATCTGTATTTGTTTGGGCATGACAAAAATGAGATTGGCCCTGAATATAATTACTCATCTGATGGGCATTGGAGAACTGAGAGTTCCAGATTCTGCAAGACAGGTATCCAAAGACTATGAAACTAAGTGGAAATTTGCTTTTATTTTAAAGTGTGGATGGGAGAAGGAGTCTTATTAGATGCTTAAAAAGAAGGTCTTGTGGAAGGCAAAGATATAAAATAATAGCTGTGGATTTAACGATGATGAATAAAATGATGGTAAAGATGTACAAGCAATTGGCTTGAAAAGTTCTTCCTATTCACTTGGCAAGAAGATGGGAAATACAGACCAGGCAAATCATAAGAAATTTGGATAGGTTTACAAAAATATTGTACTAGGAATAGTCAATTTAGAATACTACTTCCTAAATGCAGGACCAGTTTATGGAAAATATGGAAAGACGTGATTTCGAGAGAAATCTTTGATTTTTTGTGTATGTATGCATGTATGTATGTATGTATGTATGTATGCATTTATTTATTTATTTATTTATTTATTTATTTATTTATCCTTCATTGGCCAGGCTAGTCCCAATAGGCTAGAAGCCTCTTTTCAGGTGAGACCCAAGGTAGTATTTATACTACTAGGGGAAATTTGGCCAGGGCATCAGAGAACTTCCCCTACTCTTTCATGTACAGGGACATTTTTTACAGTTGCACTTCCTGTCTTCTGTTCCAGCTGCTAAGGCAGCTCAGAGAAGCAGGAAGCTGGGAGAGTAAACATGGAGGTTAGAGAGAGAGAGATGTTGCTGAATTAAATGCTGATAGTCTGTCAGAGGAGACATCCTTTGTGTCACAGAAGGAGTTCGAAGTTAAAGTGGCATTTGGAAGAAATCACGATGTGTCAGAAGTATTAAAAAAGGCAGTTGAGCCTTTTAAAAAGTTGTTGAAGAAGTTGGATATGTAGAAGATTCAGAATATCTGTTTCAGTGTAACCTCTTTGAGTCAGAGGTTGCAACGCAATACTGTGTTGTCACAACCCTCCAGTCAAGTGGGTTGTGGGATGATTATCTCAAGGAATGGTCCTGCATAGTGAACCAAAAAGTGAAGTGGCAGCATCCTGGAGGGACATTATGGATACAATCCAGGAGGAAGAGATGAAAGAAACTACAGAAAGAAAAAAATTGTATGTAACAATGATGAAAGAAGGCAAGAAACAAATAAGAGAGGGAGATGGAGGATGAGAGGTCATGATGAAGTTTGTTGCACATCTCAGCAGTAAGGAAGAAAAAGAGGTTGAAAGATATAAGGTATGAGACACAGTTACTGCACCTTTGGGAATATCACCTAATTATGTGAGAGCCTTTATTCACCTTAATAGAGAGACTTTTTCTGATGTTATATTTAAGACTGGGCTATATATGGAGTATTTCTTAGAGAGGTTTGAAAAAAGAAAGACTGTAGTCTGTGGAACTCATGCGGTACAGACTTTTAATAGAGAGACTAAAAAGAGAATTACTGTACAATTTTGAATGAAGGCAGAAAAGGAAGCATCAAAAGACTGTTTAAAAACTGTAGGCAAAGAAGTGATGGACATTATGAAAATGTATGATGATAAGGCTTATGAACTGGGGGGGGGCAATTGTGGGATTATTTTGAGATGGAAAAAGATAATATTGTACATATTCCAAGTATAATAATTGTTGAAGGAAATAGAGGTTATGTAAGATAGAAGGGAAGCCATTTTTTGTGGCAAGAGTGATCATTTAATAATCAACTGTGATAAGAGATTTTGTTTTGTGGAAAAGTGGGACATGAAGCAAAGAAATGTAAATTGACATGGAAAAATTTGGGAAAACGGGACTTGACTCAGTTAAGTGTAAGAAACAATTACATCTTGAGCAAAAAGAGCACACACAGGAATATGCACATGATGTAGCAGAAAATGATAAGCATTAACAATTTAAAACAAAATATAATATAAGAAGAAAATGAAAACGTGAAGTATAAAGAGAATGAAAATAATGAAGTTGAGGAATTAGTACTGGAAACAAGTGAAGAGTAATAGTAACAGCTAAAATAAATTCAATAGGGAGAAGAGCGAAAAATAGGAAAAGAAAATTTAAAAGTGTGATTATGAAAGCAAATAAAAAGAAAGAGAAGGGGTAAGATAAAAATGCAATACATCTGAAAGAACTTGAGAGTCTTATCAATAAATGCTAATCATATAAAAATGTTAAAAGAAGGTTAGGTGTATTGGAATGGTGTATGCTACTTCACATGTATATAATTATCCTAGAGGATACAAGAATCTTAACAGATGATGAAAGGAACCAGATGGGAAACCTATGGGCTGGGAACATTCACTGGAACATGGGAAAGATACATGTTCAGGGATTGCTGTATTATGTAATGAAACAGTTAAAGTCTTAGATTATAATTTAGTAGAGCTAAGTAGAATAACAGTGTTAGGCATAAGATATAAGAAGGATGTGCACAGAATTGTTGAAATATATGCATATGTTACTAAAAAGGAAAGGAGGAAATGTTCAAAAAATATTAAATTATGTGGGAATAAATATGGAAATAATATTGGTAAGAGATTTTAATTGTGATTTGAGGAAAAGAAAGAAAGACGGGAATGATGTTAAAACAGTTTATGAAATAATGAATAGTGGAAAGTTATATATATAGTATAATATACACTGGATGTATTAAAGAAATGAGATTAAAACAGAAACTGATTATTTTATAATATCTAATACTGTGAAAATTATAAAAAAGGAACAAAGAAAACAGGTTTCTCAGACCATTGACTGTATGGGTAGAAGTAAAAGAAAAGGAAGAATACATAAAGAGAGGTAAATGTATTAAATGATTAAATGAAAATGATTTAAGTAAAGAATATAGAAAAGAAATTGATGGATTAATATAAGATCATGTAGAAATGAGAATATTTTATAAAAAAGTAGACTTATTAGTGTTTAAGTTTTAAAGGGAAGTATAAAAAGTGTTTCCTAGAATGTCAAGCAATGAAAAGAGAGAAAGAAAAGCAAAAATATAGACTGTTAAGTCAAACAGTATTCAGAGAAATACTGAGAGATAGTAAAAGCTTCTATGGAAAGGAGAAGGAAATCTATGAAAGGAAGCAAAAGAAGATTAAGAAAATGTTATATAAGGAAAGCCACTTTCTGCAAGGAAAAAAATAAGTAGTAGCTCCATATTTGAGTAAAACAGTGAGAGAAAACAAGTAGGTAATAAGAGAATTGGAAATTAATGAAGGACAAAATGTGACTACACAAAAATAAATATTTGAGGTAATAGTATACAAAACACATTTAAGAAGACAGAGATAAAAGAGAGGCAAATATGGGAGGTAATAAGTTAAGTAAAGAAGAGAATTAGATTTTGGAAAAAAATATAAATATAAGAGAACCTGAAGAAATTTTAAAAGACTTGGATATGAAGAAGGCTACAGGATTAGATGAAAATGAATATCATATGTATTATAATATAAACATTTGACAAAAGGTATATTTGATAGAGGTTTTGAATGAATGGTTAGAAAAATGGATAAATGAAAATTAGATATGTATGGAGGCCATGAAATGTATATGGAAACGGGGGAAGAAGGAGGACATTAAGAACTGGAGAGCAGTACTATTAAACAATACAGATTATAAAATATTTTTGAGAATAATAGGGAAAAGATTAGGAAAAAGTGTGGATAGACTGATGAAACCTATGATCCTTGGGGAAAAAAGGGAAAATAAAGTCAAGATGTATTATGGGTGTTAAGAGAGGTGATAGATGATATAAATAAAAAAGTAGAAACTAAAGTATTGGTTGGAGATGTAAACAAAGCATTCAATAGAATACAATATGAGGAACTATGAAGTATATTAAGAGATTATAATGTAAGCGACACAATAATAAAAGTTATAAGATCAGTATATGAGAATAATATTATTAAAGCAATATATGGATGGTTAAGTAAAGCAATAAGTATAGAGTGTGGGATAAGATAAGGTTGTCCAGCAAGCAATATATTATTTGCATTAGCTATGAATGTGACTGTAAACACAAAGAATATAGAACTGAAAACAGCAAGGTATATGATAATAGAGGGGATTTATGCCCCACTTATTCTTACTTATACAGATGATAAAGTAGTAATTATTAAAAGCAAGAAATGGATGGAATAAGGAATTAGGAAATTAAATAAGTACTTAAATATGCATGGTCTAAGCATCAATAAAGATAAAAGTAAAGGAATTGAATTATTGAGTGAGTTAGAATGTATTCACTTTAATGATGAAGAGGTAGATAATCTAGGAATAAATTTTGGGGCTAATATAAGGAAGGAAACACAATGGGAGAGACTGATACAAAAGCGGATAGAAATATGCATATTTTAGAGGTCATATAGATTATCAAATAAGAAAAACATTTATTTAATAAACTCTATTCTTTTAGGTAAGATTGCATATTTGGCAAGTGTATATATAATCCCATCTGAATATAAAAAAGAACTGCTATTGATTACATTTTCATTTATATGTGGATCAAGATTAAACCTTGAAAGGAGAGGAATTTTGTATGTTCAGTAAGAAGAAGGAGGATTAGGACTAATGAATCCTATTGTACATGTAGCTTCATTGAACCTGTATAATGCGTTGAAGGGATTCAAAGAAGAAAATAGGAACATAGTAAATGATATAATGAAAATTAAATATAAAGATGGGAAAGTTTAAGATATGGGACAAGATGGAAGAATGGTGCCAATAATGAAATTAAAGAATTTCAAAACAAAATATTATTGTGGAAATTGAAAAAGGGGAGTGTGGAAAAAAACAGAAAAGAATGGTATGAAAGTGTAAGGAGGGAATGTTATTAGATTTTTCCATGGAAAAACTTAGATAATGAAAAAAGAAATGCAATTAAAACAAGGCTTAGATGAAGCAAACAATGCATGAATATAAAGATTTTATGTGCAGGTTAATGATAAGTAAACTGTCTGTTAAAGCAAATATGCCCTATAAAAGGATTCAGGAAAGGCTATATAATGACAGCACAGGCTATCTTAAATTGTACGAGAGTGAGAAAATTGTGGGAAAAATTATATGAAATTAATGCAGTGAAAGATTCTAAAATTGTAAAAGACATAAACATGAACATGATAGAATATGGATATTATGGTAACAAAAGAACAAAGGAAGCGAACAAAATTGATAAGCAATTGTATGTTTTGTGGGTCATATGGAATGCAAGACTTAATGAGATAAAATATAATGGGAAATGGGTATTATCAGAAATTTTGAAAACGATACTTTTTGGTTGTGGAAAAAAGAGTGAGGGGGAATATATGAAGTTATATGATGTAATGTAAGATTTAAGCAACTGCAAATAGTATATGTATTGTATATATTGTAATAACGTAAAACGTGTATATAAGCTGTTATATTCAATAAAGAGCCCCTACTCTTTGGAGGAGAGGAAGTGAAGCATTCTCTGGGGCTGATAGGTGGTGTTGGAGGGGTGCTACTGCAATTCTGTAAACCCCATGATGGAGGAGAGTACACCAGTCCTGTTGAGAAGAGCAGGAGAAACCTTACCGAAATAAGTAGAAGAGATTAAATAATTGTTACAGAGCTGGAAAATGGGGGAGTGGAGACACAAGAGCTATTACATTTGATAAACCAGGTAGAGCCAAAGGAAGGACAAGAAGCTAGATGCAGTGAAAAGGTGGAAAGAGTATTGCAGGAAGAAGAAACTAACAGATAAGAAACACAAATAACTGCTTGTGAAGGGATAACAATGGAAGCACTCTCAGCTTGTGGAATAGCCAATTTTCAGGATTTACCTCTGCAACAGAGTTTATTGTTATAAAAAAGAAGTTATGCAGATGCAGCAAAGCAAGGAAGAATGGAAGAAGTAAATGAAAGATGATAAACAGCTGCTGTTTACTAACAGCCACAAAAAAGACAACCAGTAGTAAGAATAAAAAGTAAAAGTGATGGCAGTTTGAACATGTATGACATTATGGATATTATTATTTTGCCAATATGATTTAACATTAAAGACATATGAACATCAATTTACTTGGGAGCTGAACGTTTTTGTGAAGTAGCATTTGAAAGCTTTAACTTGCTGGAAAATTTTATGGCAGAGACTGGAAAAAGAAATGCAGTAACACCATGGAAAGACTATTTATTTCACAACTTGGGACTACAACTGAAAAAGAAAATCTTTACTAGAAAGGGTCACCCAGACTCTGCTACACTTTGCTGTGAAGTAAAGGTTAGTTTGCTTTTTATTTGTATTACTTTATTGCCTTTTTCTATTTTTGAATACTGTGATTTGTTTTATTTACCTTGTGTTTTACTTGTATTCTGCTTTTAACTGCATATTAAAACTTGAAAAGAGACCACAGCTCTGTCTCTTGTGAGTCAGGCAGAACATTTTTCCCCACCCTCCCACATGGTTACTGTAGTGTTCTTAAACACCACTGTCTTTCTAGTTGCCTGCCCTTATGTTAATTTGACCATGTATCTCATTTCCTCTCTGTTTTTACTGGCTTGTGTGAGTAAGCACAAAATTATCATTTTGTGAAATCATTCCCCTTCCAACTATTTAAAATTATTGGCCATCCCACTGTATTCCATAGTACCAGAATACAAAAGTGACCACCACCTTTCAATCTATCTTGCTGTTTTAAAAATAGCGACTCTCCGCTAAAACTTAACTTTTTAGACAGGTAAAACTTAAGTTACCTAACTCCCCTAGTGCACACTGCAGTGTTTAGGATAAACTATTTTTTTTTTCATCTTACCTTTAAGCATCCCTGTGACTAGCACTTGCTGCTTTAAAACCTACTGGAAAGCACTAGGAAGTCTTAAACTGATACAAGCACTCAACTCTCCTTGTTAATAAGTAGAAATTAATCATAGGCACTAAACAGCCTATAAATGCCCTTGCAACTCCCACTCTAATATCATCCACCCCATCCAACCACTACCTTTATTTCCACTCCACTAACTACCTTGATTATAGCAAGCTCAGATACTCATAAACCTAGTACTTATTATACAGCAGGAACTTCTCATTGTAACATTTGTTAATGTCTGTAATGTACTTCACAGATAAAGATTCTAGTTGTCTACTGATGTACTATGTTCTTCATCTGTAAATATGTTGTAAGTAATTGCTAAGTTAAATTGTTAATTGCTATGTAATCCAATGTAACTACTGTCTGTTTATTTTACTGTGGAGCTTTTCTCCCAGGGCCTCCGCTAAAAATGGACCTACGTCCAGTCGGACACTCCAGGTCAACAAATTTAAATAAATAAATAAATTGCAAAGTACCTTGCTAAGGTAAGGGAAAACATCTCTTGTACTTTACAAAAAAAAAGCACAAAACCAGGCATGTCCAAGGGTCAGCTTCCAGTGATTTCTCCTGTCCACTTGGTGAATCTGGGCATAGTGGGGCAATGCAGCAATTGCCTCACGTACACAGACACCCCTCTCCTCTTACCATCTAACACTACAACCTGCAAGAGATGCACTTACATAGCCAAACTGGAAGCAAAGCACTCTCCACCCAAGATTGTGCTAGACAGTTAAGAGAAGAAGGTTAACACCAACAGTACACCTTAAGTAACACATAGCCCTTCTAAACCTACACCACCAACACCCTCACATAGCAACACTAAACCCACATATGTGGAGGCCCTTAACAGTAACCTACCCAAGCAACAAGGACCTCTGAAGCTGAAACGCAAACAAACACCAATCACAACCAAAGTGTCACATACCTCACAACACCAGTGTGCCACCCAACAACAGCCCCTGAGGCAAGACAATGTACCCAACACTTTAGTCATAGGTGACTCTATAGTCAGGCACACTGATGTCCCACTCACCAGGCTGAACAAGGAGAAAATTAAAGTCAGCTGCCTGTCAGGTGCCAGGATCTGCCACATAACATATGCACTCAAGTCACTCCACAACAAGTACAAATATGACTCTGTCATTGTCATTGGAGTGAATGACTTAAGATATACCTCCCTGGACTACATGAAATGAGACATGGAAGAGCTCTCAGATCATGTGGCCCAGGCAGGTATGACCCTAGCCCTGAGTAGCACCCTGCCTTCAACAAGAATGATATCACAGTATAAGGAAAAAAAATGACTTGACTTCAACAATTGGCTAATCTTCTGGTGTCATTCAAAGGGGATCCAGTATCTGTCTGCCTGGGATGACATGATCAACAGACCATGATGCTTTCCCAGAGATGGTTTGCAACTGTCACCCCTGGGATTTAGGTTACTGGCTAAGGCTCTTTCCACCCCTATAATGCCTTTTTTAGGCAAAGTTCAAAGGACAAAACAACCACCATAACAGGTACAAGCATGCAAAATCTGAAGGTAATGCTACTCAATGCTAGAACCTTAAACCTCAAAATGCAGTCTCTCGAGGCACTCCTAAAAATGGAGAACATTGATATCTGTGCAATAACTGAGTTCTGGTTCAAAGCTCCAGAGAGCACCCCCTGCAATACCAGGCTACAGCTCTTACCACACTTTTCAGCCACCAAACCAGGACCAAAACACTAAAGGTGGAGGACTGTCCATATTTACCAAGGATATTCACAGCACCAGGCTAGTTGCCCAACACAATGCATCTGAAATTCTCCAGGTGCAACTAACACTAGGTAAGACTGCAAACCAAACTGTAGCTTGCTACAGATCCCCCACCATGCCCCAAGATTCTCACTACACCTTTCTAAACATACTGGAAAATATTAAGATACAACCAAACACCCTAATACTGGGTGATTTCAACTACCCTGCCATTAATTGGGAAAACTACTCGTGTACCAACACCTTTGCCCAACGGTTCTTGGAATTCATAAATTCCAATGCCCGGGATCAACTAATCCTTAGTCCCACCAGGGGCTCCAGTATCCTAGACCTGGTCACTACCAACATGGGAAATCGATGCTCCACAGCTATGGTCACCTCCTCGTTAGTCAGGTCTGACCATAAGCTAATCACCCTTGACATCGACATCCCAACCCCACCCCCCTGGTAAGGAAACCTCTGTAAAAAAAACTTCTCCAAAGCCAACTTCATGCTACTCAAGTCAAAAGTGACAAACTTCATGACACCCATGCAGACAGGAACTGAAAGTTCGACTGCTAAATCCTACACTAAGACACTGTATGAGCACATCCACTCATGCATGACTCGTGTCATCCCCAATAGAACCAAGATGCTCTCCTCCTAAAAAGGAAACCAATCTGGTGGTCCCTTGCCATAAACAAACTTTACAACAAAAGGAAGAAACTGTTGCAGAAAAGAGGAAAATCCCAGGATGCAAAAAACTCCCTTATCAGCCTCAGTAAGAAGCTGAGATCCCTCATAAAATCCTCCAAAGCTACTTATGAAAATAAAATTGCCAAAGACTCCAAAGACAACCACAAAGCATTTTATAGCTATGTCAAGAATCTAAATGGCAATGCTCAGATCTGTTCTGAGCTACAATAGAATGGCATTAAATATACTGATACCAAGGATATTGACAATATCCTGGCAGATCGATTCAGTGCAAACTTCACCCCCTCTCAATACCGAAAGATTGCCAAATCCTGGTAATAACGGCCACACAGGCAAAAAATGCACTCTCCAAAGCTAAGAATACAGCATCCATGGGAACAGACAATGTCTCAGGCTGTGTACTACATGAACTACAAAATAAACTGGCACCTCACCTAAGTGTCATGTTTAATCATAGCCTCACCTCAGGCTTCGTGCCCACTGAGTGGTGCACATCTACAGTTATCCCACTCCACAAGGAGGGATCCACCTTGGATCCCAGGAACTACTGCCCCATCATTCTGATGAGCCTGATCTGCAAGGCCATGGAACGTATTATCATGAAACTTATAAACAAAGACATTGGCAACCTTCAAACACTGGAACCCATGCAGTTTGGGTTCGTGAAGGGACGATCTTGTCTCCTGAACCTGATTGACTTCTTTGAATCGGTCTCCAGAGCCATGGACAAGGGTAAGGTGATCCACGCAGCCTATCTGGACCTTGCCAAGGCCTTCAACACTATTCCCCACTCTGGAATTGTAGGTAAACTTACTAAGCTGGGCATTAATCCCTATGTCCCTCGATGGGTTGCCAACTGGCTTACTGACAGAACTCACACTATAAAAGTAGCTGACTCCAAATCCAGCTCTAGACAAGTGACAAGTGGAGTACCACAGGGTTCAGTCCTGGGACTGCTCTTGTTTGGCATCTACTTCTCTGAAGTACAGGCCAACACTATGGGACTCTAGCTAACAAAGTTTGCAGATGACTGCAAATTGGGAGCCATTACTGAATCCCCAAATGATGTGGATATTCTACAAAAGGGCCTTACTGAAACAGATGCTTGCTGCCAGAACCATGGGCTCAAGCTCAATGCCAAGAAATGTATAGTTATCCCCTTTGGGAAAAAAACATGTACCCATGAATTACCACATAGGTGGCAGTACACTAAACACTCTAAAGTGTGATAAGAGACTTAGGGACACAGGTGGACAGTGGTCTCACCTTCAATAACCACATTGCCACAACAGTCAGGAAATACTTCTATGTGGCACACCTCATCACTAAGAGCTTTTCATCCGGAAAAAAGGAGGTCATTGTCCCACTGTACTCATCCCTCATTCGACCCATTATAGAATACAATACCCCATTTGGTATGTACCTCTCAAGATAACTGCAACAACTGGAAAGGCCACAGTAATACCTCACTAAAAGAATCGCAGGCCTAAAGCAGATGCCCTATGCTGACCGTCTAAAAAAACTCCACTTATACTCTGTCGCATATAGTCTACTCAAAGGCAATCTCTGCTTAACATACAAGGCCATGTCAAACCCAGAGTTGTTGGACATGCTACACTTAAAGAAATCCCAATCTCTCAGAGACACACGCTCCAGTGATCTAAACCTTGTCATTACAATGAACAAAACATGCTGGAGGGATAGGTTCCTGACCCAGAGATTCCCCAGACTCTGGAATAGACTGCCCATACATGTCAAGCAGAGTGCCTCTTTGGCCCTCTTCAAAAGGAACCTTGATGATTGGATGGGAGATAGGAAATTCACCCCAGGGATCACATCAGTCTCCCTGCCAGACAGGGGTCCAGGGAAGTAAATACTGTGGAAAGAAATAGCCAGGGAATTGTTATGGCTAGGCTTGCATAGGCCCTAGGGCCAATATCCTAGTACCAACCTATGAACCTATAAAATAAATGTGCAATTTATGGCTTCAGATATGGATGAGCATGAGCTAAAACTGTTTTTCTTTCAGTATGTAGAAAAGTTCATAAAATTAAGAAATATCAGAAGAAAGAAATGCATGTGCTGGGGCTTTGGAAGTGTGGGTAACAATGGGTGTTAAAGATGGGAAAAATTCAACATAGTTCAGATACAATAACTGTGAATGGGAAGAGAAGATTTGTTAAGTAGTAGGCTGAACTCAAAGCTTGTTATTGCTATAGGGATAAAGAAAACATTTAATACAAGAGTGTAACATATGTAAGTGTGGCCAATGCAGGGAGAGGGGGCATACAGCAAAAAAACTGTAAGCTTTTTTGTAGAAAATGTAGAGAATTTGGACACTTCTGGTTTGACTGTCCCATATTAGAAAAGGAAAAAGCAGATAAAGTGGAAAGCTCAGAAGAAAAATAAACAATAGAAATATTATTACAGATGGTGTGGGAAAAGAAAGTGGTTTGGGGAGAGGGATAAAGAAGAAAGGTTAAACAATGAAGAGGTTGAAGAAATAACAGTTCAAAGTGAAGTTATTAATGCACAGGAAGGGAACAGATTTGCAATTTTAGAAAGTGGAGAGGAAGAATGGGGAGAAATTAGGACATGAGAAGGACAAGAATAAGAAAGGGAAAAATCAAATGATGGGAGACTTAGAAGAAGAAAAAGAAAAAAATGATCTGAAAGTAGAACACTTGCAAAAAGGAAATATATGATATAGGAATTTTAGCATTACATGCAGATAGCATTAGAAATTATATAAGAGGTTTGGTGGTGGTGGAATGGTGTAAATATAAAAATGAAGTTTTTTGCTTGCTAGATACCAGGTGGAATAAAGATGAAAAAAGGAAAAGAATGCAGGCAGCATGGGGGGGGGGGGCAAATTGTTTGGGCAGTACAGAATGATACATCTTTTGGAAAGATGTAATAAAGATGAAAAAAGGAAAAGAAGACAGGCAGCATGGGGGGACCAAATTGTTTGGTCGGTTTAAGCATATACTGATATGATGGATAGAAAACAGTTGTTTTAAGAAATAAAAAAATGTGTTAGTAAATATGCCAGTAGTAATGGCAGGAGATTTTAACTGTAACCTAAGGAAAGAAAGGAGAAATAGCACAGGATATTAAGATGTTAAGAGTTGTAATAAAATGTGGTGATTTGTTGTGATTTAAAAGTAAGAAAGAATAGAGAATAGTCATATAAAGGGGAGAATTTGAATTTTTAAGGCTAAAATTCATTACATAATTTATTCTAAAGACATAAAAGAAATAACAGGTGGGTACAGATGGCAGAGATTTCAGATCATAGAGAAGTATGGTCTAAAATAGGGGAAGATAATGAAATAATAAATGAGTGAAAAGGGATAAAGAGATAAATTGTTGAGTTGAAAGAAGGAGAAAGAAATGATAAGAGATCTTATGACAGACCAAAACTGGACAAAGTGGTAGGTAGTATATCAGAAGTATAAAATATATTTAGAAGTGAAAAGAAATAAGATGAAATATAAATAAATGTCACAGATTTATGGAAAGAAAGAGAAAAGGGAATTGACAAAATAAGGGAAATAGAAAAAAGATGGATGAAACAATAGACAAAAGGTAAAAATGATGCTACATAAGCAAAGATTTTTTTTTCTGAAAGGAAAGAAAGATGTGGTTTCCCCTTACTTAGGAAAAGAAGTAAAAATCAAAGAAGGAATGATGAATGCTTAGATGGCAAAAATATAAAATATAAACAAGAAGGCATTATAGAGGTGGAAGAGTATTTTGCAGAAAAAAATGTATAAAAAAGAGGAAATGGGTGGGCAAGAAAAACTGAGAAAAATTATATATATATATGAATGTGTATATATATATATATATATATATATATATATATATATATATGACAAAGTATTTGATTTTTTATTTTAGAAAGTGATATAACAATAGAAAGAACCAAACCCAGTTACCGAATACAAATCCACAATCCAAATAAACTCTGTACACAGCAAGCGGCTTCCACAAACACAAGTCCCATTAATTCAGTTGAAAAACTTGATAAAGCACTTTAAAAAATATCAAAAATAAAAGCTGAATGGTTGAATGCTTTCATCTGTTAATTCAACATCTTCAGAACCACTAGCTACTAACACAGTAAGCTTAAAATAGGCTTTCAAAATCATACACCCCTCAAAAATAACCAATCAAAAGTAATATTCAAATAAGGTGTATATACATCCTATTAAAAATATAGTAGCAGTAATATAACCAGTGACCATGATATTTCTGATAACCAATGAGAAAAGCAACTTTGACAATTCAACCAATGGTAGCAGTGACAAAAACTAACGTACAGATGAATAATACATAAACCCCATAGGTTACATCTTACCCAATCAAAGGTCCCAAATGGAAAAATGAACCAATAGTAAAAGCGGCCACAAGGACCAATAATATGGGCAACAGTAATATTTTACCCAATGGCAATAAAGTCAACTAGGCTGATGAAATTTGAACTCATAACCCCTGGTATATGATGTTCCCTGTATTTGATGGTCTAAAAATGGGACTTGTTGTCCCATTTTTGGATGCTATTCTCGATATTTCTGATGGTACTAAAATTATTACTTCGATCAATAGAAAATTTGTGGGTACTAATTTTTATTTACATGGAACTAGTGGTCATCCTCCTCATACGTTGGATGCCTTACCATATGGGGAAATGTTACGTACATATAGACTATGTGGAAGACCTGATATTTTTCAGCAAGAAATGAATACTTTGGTGGAATCTTTCTTGAGTAGGAGATATAACAAAGATATTTTAAACAGATGTTTTGATAAATTAGTTAAAAGAGTTAAGCTTTTTGATGGTGTAAATAGTTACTTTCCCTGCAAAAATGTGGCTCAATATAATGGTAATAATAACTGTAAGGAAAATATGTATTTTGTAACCACTTATGGTTGTTTTACTTTGCAATTTCTTGATATAGTAAAACAATTCTGGTCTTTCTTACTTTCTTGCAAAAATGTTGAACAGTGGCTGAATGTTAATTTACAATTTTCCTATCGGAGAGGTAGAAATATAAAAAATTTTTTGGTTAAAAGTAAATTTATTTTGCCTCCACCTTCATTATATAAAGAACCATGTCAAGTTGGCACTTTCCCTTGTGGAAATTGCAAAGGTTGCAAATATATTACATCTTGTTTTCCATTTATTAATGATGTTAAGTTTACTCCTGTTAAGCAGTTTTGTTGTAAGTCAGTAGGGGTTATTTATGCTCTATGTTGTCCATGTAATATGTATTACATAGGAGAAACAAAAGGGCTTTCAAACTGAGATTGTTAGAGCATATAAGGGACATTAAGAATGGTAATATTGAAAGCCCTGTAGCTTTGCATTTTTAGAATGTCATAACAAAAATAGTGAAGGTTTAAAAGCCACTATTTTAGAACAAGTTAAGCCAATAATGTATTGTCAGCAGGATGTTAAAACTGTGTTACTGCAAAAAGAAGCTCTGCTTATTTTAAAGTATAAAACTATGTCTCCTTGTGGGCTCAATGCTGAGTTCAATTGGAGAGTGTTGCTTAATTAATTGCTTAATTGTTTAATTGAGTTACTAGTTTGTTATAAAATGTGGGTGCTTGTATACAATTTTATTCTCCTTGAAGGCTTTGGCCGAGACGTCAGAGATTTTATTAAAGAACTTTTTGGATACTGTGGTCGTTGTTTGCTACTTGCTGCTTGCTACTTGGTGCCTTTTCGTTGTTTTTGATATATATGACAAAGTATTTGATTTTTTATTTTAGAAAGTGATATAACAATAGAAAGAACCAAACCCAGTTACTGAATACAAATCCACAATCCAAATAAACTCTGAACACAGCAAGCGGCTTCCACAAACACAAGTCCCTTTAACTCAGTTGAAAAACTTGATAAAGCACTTTAAAAAATATCAAAAATAAAAGTTGAATGGTTGAATGCTTTCATCTGTTAATTCAACATCTTCAGAACCACTAGCTACTAACACAGTAAGCTTAAAATAGGCTTTCAAAATCATACACCCCTCAAAAATAACCAATCAAAAGTAATATTCAAATAAGGTGTATATACAGCCTATTAAAAATATACTAGCAGTAATATAACCAGTGACCATGATATTTCTGATAACCAATGAGAAAAGCAACTTTGGAAATTCAACCAATGGTAGCAATGACAAAAACTAATGTACAGATGAATAATACATAAACCCCATAGGTTACATTTTACCCAATCAAAGGTCCCAAATGGAAAAATGAACCAATAGTAAAAGCGGCCACAAGGACCAATAATATGGACAACAGTAAGATTTTACCCAATGGTAATAAAGTCAAATAGGCTGATGAAATTTGAACTCATAACCCCTAGTATATGAGACCAGTGCTCTAACCCATGAGCTACAGTGTCAACGTTTACTGGATAATAACTTTAATTCACTAAAAATCAAAATGTTCTCATTCAAACTTGGGGGGAGGGGTTACTGGCATCCAACTTTAACTGCCAAAATAATTCATAATTCAAAAGTCTTGTCCGCCAGTCAACCGCAAAGGTTCCCTCATTGATCTGTTCAATCACAGAGAAAACAAAGAACCAAACATCAAGAGGCTTATTCAGCTGTGTCCCTTAATGAAATCAACATTGTTTACAGGAGCATTAAGGTTATGTTGGATGAGCTGTTATTTGATGTCATGTCTCAGGATTTGTTCAACTATTTGAGGGTTACGAATCCGGTGAATCCGGTGATACCAAAAATTTTTGGTATCCCTAAGATTCATTCTGATTTGTGTGACCCACCACTGAGACTCATCGTGGCAGCCAGAGGGTCATGTATGGAGCCCCTGGGCAAATATATTGATTATCGTTTAAAGAACATTTTTGTGGGCTATAGACATATTGTGAAAGATTCATGGGATCTACTTGACGAATTACATGACATCGATAACATCCAAAATTGTGTTTTTTAACATGTGACATTATGAGTCCATTTTCAGTGATTCCCCATGAATTGGGTCTGACATGGTTTTCAGAGATTATTAGCAGATTTGGTCATGTACCGGCTGCGGACGTAGATTTGGTTAGAAGCTTTATGGAGACAGTACTTCATAATAACTACTTGTCATTTGATAGTGAGTTCTTTAAGCAAAAAGTGTGAGTAGCGATGGGGGCCACATGTGCCTCCATTTTTGCGAACACTGTGTTGTTAAAATGAGAATTGGATATGGTATTCAAACTCCCCCTATATGTGAACTGTATAGCCTATTTCCGTTTTTAGATGACTTACTAATCATCTGGAGGGGGTCACAACAGCAGTTTTCAGATTTTGTTTTGGAATTGAAGGGTACCATCAACTTTTTACATTTTACTTGGAAGGTTGATCATTACAAAATGAACTATTTGGACATTGAATTGATACAATCAAGTCTTGAGGGGCTGGACACTAGGATTTATAGGAAACCCAACTATTGTAATTCCTATTTGTTCTTTTCCAGTTGTCTCCCCTTTTTTCAAAAAAGGGGATAGTAAAGAGCCAACTGATCTGTGTGTCCAGACTAACTTCTGATGATTTATATTGTCTAAGAGAGTTTGCAGTGTTAATGGACATGTTCCACGAACGTGGTTATCCTGAATCGGTCTTGTCTCCCCTTCATGACAAGATCTTGGCTAACAGAATGACTGGAGGCTCCTGTGCACCAATTATTAAATTTGGCTTACAACCCATTCTGAATCCAATTTTGACACCAATGCCAACATAGTGCTATTTTATACCATGAATGCTAAGGACATTGAGCAGGTTATACATACAAATTGGTTTATTTTTCAGCACCATGATGAGACAAAGAAATTATGGGTGAGCCAGCCCACTTTTTCATATAAAAACAAATTTAATGTTAAAAATCTGTTAGAAAAACCACTGGTGTGTCAAGAGAGGAATGGTGGTCTGACAACAAAGAAGTGTGGAAGGTGCAAACAGTGTAGATTTACTGAAACTGAATAGACTGAGCAGACTTACAAAATAATTGGTAAAAGCTCTATGAGGTGGAAAGTTTAATTGCCTGTCAGAGAGAGTGATTTACCTGCTCGATGTGTCACCTGTTCAATGTTCTATGTGGAGAAAACTGATACTGGCTTAAATCGTAGAATATATCAGCACAACTACAGTATCCAACAGTATGACAGTAAAAGTGCTTTAGCTAAGCATTCCATTTTATGCTTTGATTTTCAGTTCCTTGTTTTCCCTGTGATTGAACACATCAATGAGGGAGCCTTTATGGGTGACTGGTGGACAAGACTTTTGAATTGTGAATTATTTTGGCAGTTAAAGTTGGATGCCAGTAACCCTCCTGGTTTGAATGAGAACATTTCGATTTTTAGTGAGTTAAGGTTATGATCCAGTAAACTTTAACACCGTAATGCAGGGGTTAGAGCATTAGTCTCATAAACCAGGGGTAATGACTTCAAATCTCATCAGCCTGTTTGACTTTTTCAGTTTACTTTATTGCCATTGGGTAAAATCTTACTGTTGCCCATATTATTGGTATTTGCGGCCGCTTTTACTATTGGTCCATTTTTCCATTCTGGACCTTTGAGTGGGTAAGATGTAACCTATGGGGTTTATGTATTGTTCATCTGTACATTAGTTTTTGTCACAGCTACCATTGGTTGAATTGCCAAAGTTGCTTTTCTCATTGGTTATTAGGCGTATCATGGTCATTGGCTATATTACTGCTAGTAGATTTTTAATAGGGTGCATGTACTCCTTATTTGAATATTAGTTTTTATTGGTTATTTTTGAGGGGTGTGTGTGTTTTTGAAAGCTTACTCTGTTAGTAGCTAGCAGTTCTGAAGATGTCAAATTAACAAACGAAAGCGCTCAACCGTTTAGCTTTTATTTTGTGATATTTTTTAAAGTGTTTTATCAAGTTTTTCAACATAATTAAAGGGACTTGTGTACATGGAATCTACTTGCTGTGTACTGAATTTATTTTGAAATAACAATATAAGAAATGGAGAAGGTGATAAAGAAGGTAAGAATGAATCAACATCAGGATTAAATTGTATAAGTTATGAGTATTATAAGGAAATGAATAAAGATGAAAGAGAATGTTTTTTATGTATTAAACAATTGGATGGGGGTGCAGTGATCAAATTTATATGAAAAATGAATGAAAGAAAATATATAAAATAGCAGGCCTATAGCACTAGGGAATAATGACTATAAAACATTTCTGAAAATTCTACAAAAAAGGATGGAGAAAGTATCAGATGAGATGGTAGGAGAAGGGATTTATGGTATACAAGAAAAAGGTGAAAGAAATGTTAATTATAGCAAAATAAGTAGTAGAGATGATACTGAAAGAAAATAAAAAAGTACGACTGATACAATGTGATGTAGCTAGAGAATATAGCATAGGAGAAAAACATTAATGCAATACAGAAATGTTATGAAAATGTATGAGTGCAAGCTATGATAAATGGATAGACAGAAAAAAATAACTATTAAGAGAAGAGTTAACCAGGGATGCCCAATGAGTATGTGCTTAATTGTATTAGTAATGAATGCAGTAATACAAATATGCATGGATGAAATGAGGGAGGCAAGATGTGAGATGGAAGAAAATGTTACATTATCAATATATATGGCTTATACAGATGATTAATTTCTAATAAAAGTAAAGGATCGATAAATGAGGTTGTAATAAGGATGGAAAAGCTGTTAAAAAAGCTGGCTTGATGTTAAACAAAAAGAAAGTATAAGGGATTTGGTGAGATAATAAAAATAAATGGAATATATATTCACAAGAAAGGAAGTAAAAATCTTAGGACTGACATTTGGTGAGTATGAGAGTGTAACAAGTCAATGCAGAGCTGTCACACAAGACCAAGTCCTAAAAGTGCTAGCAAAGGCTAAAAATATTGCATTAATTTTTCCTGACAGTATCCCTGGATAAATCTTAAATAGCATGAAGTACAATTTAGCCACACCCCTAACATCACTGTTCAATCACAGCCTCATACAGGTTTTGTACCAAGCATATGAAAACAACTATAGTCATTCCCTGCATAAGGGAGGACTCAGGCAATTACAGATTCATAAAACCAACCAGTCTCATATGCAAAGCCATGGAAGGACTTATCATGGAATTAGTCAATCAGGGCATAGGGATCATCCAAACACTGGACCTTTCCCAGTTTGGATTCGTCAAGGGCACATCATGCTTACTCAACCTGATAGACTTTTTTTTTTTATATATAACACTGTTTTATTGATTTTCATAGATCAAGAAATTATTGCATTATACAGATAATTATTCATTAACATGACATTAAATATTTAACTATGTACAATTATATACAAAATGCTCATAACTAAAACAGCTTTGTTCAACATATTACATTTTGTCTAGTATTTTTTTTTATTTCAACCAAGATAACTTTCTGTGGGTCATTCTTGTTATTGTATAGTTAAGAGTTTCAAGTTTTCTGTTACATACTGTCTTGGCCAATAGTATAAACTCAGTAAAAGAGACAGTCACTTTACTTTTCCAATTTGAAGTAATAACTTTCCTTGTTATTGCCAAGATGGACCATAAAAGATGTATTTGTGACTTTGGTATGCAATCTGGTATTGGTGCATTGAGTAATAAAATTGTATCTGTAATTATGCATTTGTCTGTCCACAATGCCTTTGCAAAATCTCTAAATTTCAGCCAAAAAGGAACAATCATTTTACATTCAAGGCACATATGTATCCAATCTGCACGGAGACTCTCATCACATCTCCAACAATTATGACTAGTTTTATTCAATATTGTTGCAATTTTCTGAGGAGTAAAATCACTCCTGTGTATAAATTTCCATGTAAATATTTTCCAATATAAAGATGATGTATGATTTATCGACTTGAGTGTTAATAATTTATCATTATCAGAGAAGCTAAATTTGTTAGTATTTTCTATAACACTCCATAGAGAACCATCATGCTGTTTTAAGTCAGCCCTCAATGTCTTATAGATCTTAGATAAAGAAAACCCCATGCTAAATTGTAAAGAATTTAATTCACACAAAAGTAAAATTATCTTAGGCTGAGGTGAAGTATATGGCACTTGACTTGTTTTAAATTCCTGTATTAGATATTCTCTGAAGATTTGAATATTTAACCAATTATCCTGATTTATGTTGTATCTTGCTAAGAGACTTGTAGTGTCAAGAATCTTATTTATACTAAGGAATTGGTGCCAGTAATTTAATCCATTGCCTTTCATTTCTATTATTTTGTTTATATTGAAAGAATTTAAGCAATTGTTTGTGAATGCTATTGGGAACATTAATATTGAGAAATGTCTTGTTATGCAATGTGTGTTTATAATTTTCTTAAAATTGTTTAGTATATAACTAATGCAATATGGTAGCTTCTCATTTTTGCTTTCTTTATATACTGAATCTTTCACTGTTAAAAACAGTTTATTATTTTCAGTAAAAAAGTCATTGTTTATTTTTTCATCTATATTAGATAATAAAATGTTTGTATGCAAATCTTTCCAATTTGATGTATACTTATTACTTAACCTCTTACTTATGATATGAATTGTAACTGAATCAGCATATAGTTCTAAATTTGGGAATGTGATTCCACCTTTTTCCCAATCTCTATTGTGCCAATCATATTTTATTCTGTGTTTTTGTGGGTACCATAAAAACTTAATTAAAAGTGAATTTAATTGTTTTATTATTTTTTTTGGAGGGCTAATAATTATAGATTGAAACAAATACAAAACTTTAGGAAGAATACACATATTTATTAGTATTAGTTTTTCTTCAAAAGTAAAGAACATTTTATTCCACTTGTCTATATATTCTTTGACATTATACAATAGATTTCTATAGTTAACTTATATCATTTCTTTCCAACTAGGCTTTATATACACACCTAGATATTTAATAGACTCATTTCCCCAGTTAAAGTTATTATATTTTCTCCATTCTGAACTTACTTTACTATTTATTAATAATGTTTCAGATTCATTATTATTGAACTTTAGGCCAGAACATTTCTCAAAAAGTTCTATAGCATCTGAAATATGCCTTATTGATGAGTTTAAATTACCTATAGTTAGTATTATATCATCAGCAAATAATTGTACTTTTGAAGAATAATTTGAATTAAGAGTGAAACTGTTTATGTTATCATTTTTTCTTATGCAGTTTGCAAATGGCTCCACTGATAATGCAAATAACAGCGGCGATAATGGGCAGCCTTGTTTAGTTCCTTTTAGTATTTGAATTTTGTTAGATAAGAATGCCCCGATTTTTATATATGACACAGAATTTTTGTATAAGGTATTTATTAGTTCTATGAAATCAATGGAGAAATTAAAAGTTTCTAATACGTTAAATAAATATGTCCAAGATAGAGAGTCAAATGCTTTTTCAATATCTAAACTAATTATTGATAGTTCTTTTTTTCTTATTTGCAACATCTATCAGGGTTAAAAGCTTGTCTTGAACTTTTCTATTCAAAATAAAACCTGCTTGATCATTTTCTATTATTCTCAGAATGAATTGATTTAATCTTTTAGTAAGTATTGAGGTGTAGATTTTATAATCTACATTTAGTAGAGATATGGGTCAATATGATGTCACTATCTTAGGATCTTTGTCTTGTTTTAGAATGGGAGATATAATAGCATATTTCCATGATGGAAAAATGCTTTTATTTTTTCTAAATTCTTCATAAGCTACCTGCAAAATCTTTAAAGCATCTTCTGGAAACAACTTATATATCTCTCCAATAATTCCATCTAATCCAGGTGCCTTATTGCTTTTAAGGTTTAGAATACATTCTTTAATTTCTTTTAATGCTATTGGCTTAAGCAAATTAATATTTTGTTCTTTTGTTACTTTTTTGTTAATATTTTCTTTCAGAAAATTATTTGTAAGTGCACTATTTACCGAATCAACATTTGTATTGTTTAACCTCTCGTAATGTACTCTAAAGACCTCTAACATTTCTTTGTGCTCCGTAACATGTTTTGTTTTAATTCCTTTATTGTCAATTATTTCTTTTATATGGTTAAGGCCAGATAGATGTTTTGCTTTGACTGCCAATCTGTGTATGTGCTTGGGGTTCACTGAATAGGATTGAATTCTTAATTTTTCTAGATTTATTGTCACTTTGTGATTTAGAATTTCTGCGTAACTATTGTTTAATGTTTTTAGCTCAGAATTTGTTCTTATGTCTTTGGTACTTAAACTTTTCCTTATTTTATCTATATTTATTTGTAGTTGCGTTATTTCATTTTCCCATTGTTTTCTTTTGATTAGATACCAATTTTTGATCTTACCATATAAGTAAGATTTTAGTGAATCCCAAAGTATGACCTTTGAAGTCTCATTATTATTATTAATATCTAGAAAAAGTTTTATTTCATTAAGGAGCCACTCTTTAAATCCTTTTAATGTAGTTATATAGACAGGTAATCTTTGCCAAGTTATTAAGTCTTTAGGCATGATATTAAGCTTAAAAAATAAGGCATTATGGTCTAACAATGGGCACGAGCTAATTAAGACTTCTTGAATCTTGTGAAATATATTATTTGTAACTAGTACTTTATCAATTGTTGTTTGTGTACCATACCTATATGAATAGTGAGTGTATTCTAATGAGTGAGCTTCTTTTAGAGCATAAATATCTCTAAGATCTAATATATTAATGAAATTCTTTAACTTTTTTGCTGCAGAGGATGCTTTAAAATTATCTTTTTTGTAGTATCTTTATCAGAAAGGAGACAATTAAAGTCTCCAGCATGTATTATTTCACCTTTGGATTTGGAAATTATTAACTCCAGCTGTTTATTTGCTGTAATTGCTCCAAAACCAGGTATCCAGTAAGAGTTTACTAATGTTACATATCTTTTGTTTATCTCTAAAACTACTAAGCATAGCATGCCATTCTTATCTGCATAGGTATCAATGATTTTAGGTATTGTTAATGTTTTCTCCATAGTATCATTGTGCCTCTTCTCTTAGTTTGATAATGAGACTCTGCAAGAATCATATAACCGTTAAAAGATAATCTAAGTCCTTATTAACAATGTGTGTTTCCAGTAAAAACCCTATATTTACTTTATTCAGTTTCAAGTATTTAACTATACTTCCTCTTTGAAAGGATTATTAAGGCCATTGACATTTAAAGACATACACTTATAAGAGAACATTCAAAATAGTACAAATACTTACATTGAATTTAGTTATGAGCAGATAAATGGAATTGAATAACAAAATTTTAACATATATAACTATATACAAAACAAAACATGGAAATCTAAATTCCTGGCTTGATGATAACATCATCTTAGCCACCACTACAAACATCCCTACAACCAGTCAACCATTCCATTGTTGCTTCTGCACTTAATAATTAAGTATACAGATATTCATGTTCAATATTAACAATACCCTATATTGGCATTTAAAGTGCCAAAATAACTTAAAACACATAAATTATTAAATGTTTATAAGTTGCAAATAATGGCTAGTTATCTAGTAAATATTTATGTTTAACATTTGTTCCTGCATTATATTAATAAGGTTCTGCTCTCATAAATCAACATTCATAGATATAACTTCATAAGCAGTCTAAAGGCTCAAAATTCTCATTAAGCTGAAGGAAATAAAGCTATTATTTTATTTAGCTAATGTTTCGTGTCAATATGTTCCTAAATTTGAGGTTTAGTAACCTTTATTTTTATTTTCTTTCTTACTCACCATCCTCTCAACTATTGTCTTTATACATGTTATTTATATTCCATATGTAAGTTGTTTAAGCAAATGTAATGAGAATTCCATGTTATGTTGTTATGATATTTGAAATTTCAAATATATTTAGTGTAATAAGCATATTTTACAATCATCTTTTATCTTATTTATCCCTGCTGTTTCATTAGTCTACTACTTCTATTGCTTTCAAACCTTAATACTTCAGAGGTGCATTTGTTCCAAATTTACATTAGAATTACTATCTATTCAATATTAGCAAGTACGTAAAACAACATTACTTATGAAAGCTGTTAATTATATGATGACATCTATGCATGACATCTCGACAAAACAAGTTTTTACTTGTTTGTATATCAACATATAACATAAAAGTAACTGTATGCTCATCCTGTCCACGTTTCCATATTTTCCCATCCCATTCTCTTTTTAACTGTCTATAATTTGTGAATGACTCTTTATGCTGTTATGATGTTTGGTGTTTCAAGTATATTGAATGTCATTTGCAATCATTATTTTATCTCATTTATTTCATTATTATTATTATTTTTATATCACTGTAATATTACTATTGCTTTTAAGCTTTAGTATTTCAGAAATGCATTAATTCCAAGCTTACACTGTTATTAATATCCCTTCTGTTTAACAAGTACATAAACATACAGCACTTATGTTAGCTATTGACTATATGTTGATATCTAATATGATATTTTGGCAATAAGCATGTTTACTTGTTTGCATGTCAAAACATCAAAGAGTAGTATGTTTGCCCACTTCTCTTTTATTATATTATCTCATTCACATTACCCTTTGGTTAGCTGTCTTCAGCTTGTAAAAATTCTTTATGCCAGCACTTTCCGATCTCTCTTAAGTAGATACATTTGGGTTGGTTTGAATAATTAACACAATTATTTAATTATTGTATCAATATTATAATTAGGAATTTGTTAGTTTCTATTGTGCACATTTAGTTACTTATTTGTAAATTATTTATTTTTCCCCAAAGTATCTATAGATTCCATTACCACAGAGCATGCTTATCACAATATCAGTGAAATTTGAATTCAAACCAGCCAAAAATAAAACACTCTGAAGCCATCTATAATGATTGTACTTTGCAAATTAACTAGACTGTAACTATAACAGTTCACTACATGTATATAACAAGATCTTGTTTCTGAGATAAGAAGCATGTAATATTTTATTATTTTACTGCAAGGAGCAAACTTATAGTCCAAAGAATGCTTTGAAAGCATTCAAAACCTTCAGTCAGTAATAACTTCCTTGTTACTTTTTTTTCCCTCTGTCGCCGCTTTTCCTATGTGCGACCGGACTCTGATGACATTACATCATCATTAAATGCTTCTGTAGTGAGTGCCAGGCTCAAAAACAAGGATTTAATGCATAGCTCGTGACTTGCTTCTCATGAAGCTTGACAAACAAAATATTGCATTCGCGAGGTGAACATAACGCTTTTCAGGTATTTTCAAGCTTTTCTTAACTGTTGTACGCTCGAGAAGTGTTAAAGGCATGTAAAAAACAAAAAAACAAATCAAGCAGGGTAACACAATGCTATTTACACTATAACATTAAAATTACACTTCACAAGTGACTACAAAGTGCCGGCATTGCTCAAACATGTCTACACAGGATATTTATAATAAAAACATGTTACGCTTGTTGATTAAACAAGCCAAGGGCAACAAAAGTCACTAATAGGCAGCGTAAAGCTGGCAGTACCCCTTTCAACATCTAGGAACATCGCAATTCCATTTTAAATGACAGGTAATGCAATAAAGACACACAAGCTGTTAGAAATACTAACCCAACCCCAAACTAGCAATACTCAACACATTATTAATTGAAATTAGATATAAGTCGCAATCTTATAAAGCTCTGTCGATATTTATAATTTATGAGCCCTTCAAATATTGTTTATACTATAATCTATAAAGGAAATAGTGATACATAACAAAGAAGAAAGAAGAAGTCAGAAAGCTATCACAAATAACTAGTGAGAATTGTTATTAGAAATAAGAAAGAAGTATTAAATATTTTTAGTTATGAATATGTTAATGTAAAATCTTACCTAATAGCTTGTAATATTGGACATATTACTATGGGAAAATGCTGCTGGAAATTAGAAGTTAGTATTTTATTTCCCTTTAAGTTTTTTTGTTGATTTAGCATTTGCTGTTGTTTTGCCGTTTGTAGCTTGTCTCTTTAGGCTTGGAGTAGGGAGTTCCATATCTTCAATTTTGTCTAGTAGGTTATGTTTTTTGACAAATTCTGTTGCCTCTTCGATGTTATTAAAGATTTTCTGACAATCTGGAAGTGTGATTTTCAATCTAGCAGGGAAAAGTATTTGAGCTTTTATTTCAGCTTTTTTTAGATCTTTAATGAGAGGAACACAGGCTTTTCTCTTTGCTATTGTCACAGATGCATAATCATTATCAAATCTAATGACTTTTCCATTTTCCTGAATAGGACCCATCGACAAGGCAGTCTTTAACACCAAATCTTTATCCTGTGTTGATAAAAACTTAAGTATGATAGATCTTGTTGAAGTTAAGTTTTTAGATATAGAAGGGTTTGACAAAGATCTATGCGCCCTTTCGATTCCATAAGAAAATGGCTCTGGCAGGTTTAGTATTTTAGGTAACCAGTTATTCAGGAAAAGAATCATGTTATTCCCTTCTGTTTTTCAGGAACTCCATAAATTCTAATATTATTTCTTCTTGATCTTGATTCTAGATCATCCACCTTTTCTAATAGTGAATTATTTTGCTTCAAAAGGAAATTTATTTGATTGTCATTCTCCATCTGTTTCCCGTCTATTTCATTTAGAGATTCTTCTATACTGGTTATTTGATCTGAGTGCTTTGAAATAATTTCCTTTAATTCTTGAATTTGTTTTTTACTTTCTTTTTTCATGTTTTCCATGATGTTTTCTAGGTTATCCATTTTTGTAGAGATCTTGTATACTTGTAATTATAGTCTGTAGTTCTTTCTTCATAGAACTATCTGGAGCAGATGACTTTGAATGACTCATATTTCAAGTATCTGTATACAGCAATTGATGTTCTGACAGGATTTTTGTGAAGAATTTCACTGAAGATTATTATTTTTTCTTCTTCTGATAATCCACAATAGTGAAAGGAATATTTATAGGCAGTTTTTCCAAGATATTTAAAAAAAAATTTAATTAATTCCTGTCAGAAATAAATCTCATGAACAGAGCAACAAAAAACTACTGCACTCACTCTGACATCTTGGCCATGCCCCCCCCCCCGATACACTTTTTTGAAAAGGTCACCAAATCAATGGATGAATGCAAAATGGTACACAGTTCATATCTCAACCTGGCCAAAGCATCTGACATAATTTCCCCACTCAGGCATATTAGAGAAGCTAAAAAACTGAGAATAATCCCCTATGTTACCTGCTGGAACGCCAACTGGTTCACAGATAGGATGCAAATAATCAAAATAGAGGAAGATAACTCCAAAAAGAGACTAGTCATCTGTGAAGTCCCCAGAGTTCTGTGCTGGGACATCTCATGCCTGGCATCTACTTTTCCAAAGTAAAAGCCAAAACCAAAGTGCTCTGGATGACTAAGTTTGCAGATGACTATAAGCTAATAGCAGTCATGGAATCCCAAAGAAGACATAGCCATCCTGCAGGAAGGTTTGTTTCAAATAACTGGTATCAAAATAAAGGTCTGAAACTAAATACCAAAATAAAATGCATTATTTAATCCTTTGAGATGTCATCCACCCCAGGGAGCTACCACATTGACATTATTCTCCTAACAGATGACCCAGTTGTTTGGAATTTGGGAACTTATATGGACAGTTACCTAATTTTTGAACAACATGTGCCTATTGTTGTAAGAAAGTCCTTCTATATTGCATAGCTTATAAATAAAGGGATTGTGTCAAGATCTAGGGTTGTCGTTGCCTCTCTTTACTCAGCTTCCATTAGGCCAGCCATTGAATATAATGCCTCCTTTGTTATGTATCTGTCCAGATACATGCAACAACTGGAATGCCCACAGAGGCCCCTTACTAAAAGGATACAAGGCCTAACCAACATGTCCTACATGGACCAACTCAAAGCCCTTTCACTATAATTCATATCCTACAGACTGCTAAGAGGTGTCCTGTGTCTGCAATACAAGGCATTGTCCAACCTATTATTAATGGATTTACTGCATATCAGCAAGTTAAATGTCATCAGAAATACAAAGCCTGGAGATCTAACCTCTTCTGCAACATCAACAGAATAGTTTGGAGGGACAAGTATATTTTAGAAGATACTGCTGCTGTGGAACAAACTGCCCCATCCACAAAGCAAACTTCATCCCTGTCCATTTTCAAGTGCAACTTAGCTCTATGGATGGGTAACAGACAATTTACCCCAGGACTTCGCCCTATACTACTAATGGACAGATGCAACTCTTACATGCTTTATTCCATGCAAGGGTCCCCACAAATTATCTATGGTATGATCCCAATTATTCTTATTAGGGTAACATATAATTATTGACCATGAGATGGGTAAGGCCAATCTATAACTAAATGGGATAGGTTATTTTGAGCACAAAAAGGGAAATTGACTAGGCTTAAAGTGGTAGCAAAAAACAACAGGCCATTCCTCTGAGTGCTGGCCTGTTGTTTTTTGCTACAAGTGGATTAGTTTGGGGCCGTGCACCTGCCATACTTGCAGGAGTTTCTTTTTTGTTGCTAGGCTTAAAATGGCCCAGAAGGGCAACTAACCTAGTACTTACCTAAGAATCCATGATAGAAATCATGGAACAAATAAACAAATTATGTTGTTGAAAAAGTTTTACTTATTAATTCAGAAAAAGACATATATGCTGCATACTTATGTATTAGGAAAAATAGCATACATAGGGGAAATATATATGTTTTCCACTCAAATGGAAAAAGAGTTATTAAGAGGGGTTTTTTGTTTGTTTGTTTTTGGTTTTTGGTTTGTTTGTTTGTTTGCTTCACTTGGTATCTAAGGAGTAACCCAGTATGAAGAAGGATGGCGTATTACAAAAAAAAGAAGGTGGTTTGAATAATATAAATCCTGTGGTGCAATTAGCATTTATGTATTTATTTTGAATGATGAGGAAAGAGTAAGAAATGCTAGGTAAGATGCTATATGAAAAATATAAAAAATGTATGGGAACAAAAAAACAAGGAAAAGAAAAGAAAAAAGGACAGGATGGATGAAAAAGAATATAATCAAAATATGAAATTATGGAAATTAAAAGTAAGTGAAGTTGATGGGGAAAGACAAGAATAGCATAATATGGTTTAATAAAAAATGTTGATGTACCCATGGAAGGAATTAAGCGAAGATGAACCAATAATGTCAATAAAAGACAGAAGAAAAAATGTTAGAATTTTTTTATGAAGCACAGGACTTTTTGTGGAGAACTGTATTAGACAAGTTACAGGTGAAAGGGAATATAAAATATAAGTTGATGGAGGCAAGAAAATGTGTTGACAGTAGTGAAAAAGAAACAATAAAACATTGTTTTTTGGATTGCAAAAAGAATAAATAATTTTGGTAAAAGTTTAAATGTGAAGGCTTTAAATGTATAAATATGAATATTATATGGACAGTATTATAAAGTAAAAAAATGTGATATCAATAAATGGAATAAAGTACTTTTGTGACTATGTGAATGCTGTGTAAAAAAAAAGATGTGAGAAGTTGTTATACAACAAAAAATGGAAAAGGGTAATGAATTACCTTTAATAAGAAGATGGTTGTGGAAGAAAGGGTTGGGGGATAGAAAGTAAATATAAAAGAAAAAATAATGAAGGAAATAGAACTGTTTGGGTACATTCTTTTGCTTTTGAGTTCATACCTTGTAAATAATTTTAAGTATGAATGTAAAAAAATGAGTGTGTAAATAATTGATTTATTTTTTATGTGATACAAAATACATTTAAACGTTAATAAAGTGTTCCTTTTGGTAGGGGCCATGGGATCTTTTACATCCACTTGAGCTACTAACTAAAGCATATAGGGCCTCAGTTTAAAGTCTCATCCAAAAGATGGCAAACTCTAGAGTGCAGCACTCTGCCCCCCACTCATACTGCACAGCAGGTTACCAGTTGATCTACCTGGTGTGAGACTAGAACCCACAGCCTTCTGCACCAAAGGTGAGTGTACCACCTGGTGGACCATTGACACTACAAAATATTGACAATATAATGCTAAACACCATAAGGTGTGCTTACCCACCACCACTAGTGTTAAAATCAAGGAGAAATGAAAAACATGTCAATGGTAAAACTGAGGAACAAGCTAAGAAAATCAACAACAATGAATCCCCTGATTTTTTTAGATGAAGTTCTGATTTGGAGGCCACAGAGATCAATGGAAATTAATTCAAAGGAATGGCACACCTCAGTGAAACATCAGACAGGGAGATGGAGTCAGGGAAGAGGACATAGGAGAGGCAGTGGGAGATAGAAAGAAGTTTTGAAACTCTTGAATTAGAAGTCTTTGACTGTGACCAAATTTCTTAACCTCCATACTAAGAAGGTAATGAATTTAAGATTTATAGATTTAGTAATTTAGTCTTCACAAAAGGTCATGGTAGCATATTCCAAAAATGTTTTACTTTTGTGTTGAACAGACAATTTGATATCACCAACACTTTAATAGAACTAAAGCTGTTTACACTTAGATTAAATTTTCCTTTGCTTTTTTCTAATGATAACCGCATCAGCTCACAGGGCAGCAGTCTCAATTTAAAATGAAGAGTATATTCAATCAGCTACCACACCCTTTAGTAAACATTTTTACACAAATTTGTGAGGATGGTATCAGGAAGGTTTCCTGTTCCAATAAAAATAGTGTTTTTAATATGACACCTAAAGAAAATGAAACCATAACTAAGCGTGTTAACAACAAACGATTGAGAATTATGAAACGAGACAAGGGTGGTGGTGTGTTTTTTAAAGCAGTGTATTTACTATACAAGCAGGATGTAAAAACTGCTGTATAACGCTGCCAACTATATGTATCAGTGAAAGAAATTTCTGTAGCCTATGCCAAGATAGATTTATACATACATGACTTATTCTTTTCTGTTTTATTTAACAAGAAACATCTTTATTGAATAATCACTTAGGACATAGGCAATCATACACTTATGTAAATTAAAACAAACCATACTGACATATTTTCAGTAGCAAATATCACAGATAATCTTCTATACAGTCATTGCCAGTCAAACATTAAATAGCTCATTCAATTCCTACCTTTGTTTAAACCTCATTCTGCCTCCAAAACATTATTCTGCAGTTATTGTTCCCACAATTCTCATTTTTTTCTATGTAATTTACTTCTACCCTTTTCTGAAGATCCCACTTCCAGTTTTTTTCTCTCTTTTACTATATTCATTACTTCTAGTATGGTTGGTTTAGACTTTGACTTGCATTTTAAAGCAGTTGCTTTTTTGGCGGCCACCAGAATTAAACTAAGCAAGGCTTTACTATGTCTAGGCAATTCCAATTCTGTATCACAGCTCAAAAAATCATTTCTTTAGTTACATCAATTTGCTCACTCCAGTATTTCTGACAGAGTAGTCTGCAGGGAATTTTTAAAGTCTGCCAACTCATTACACTCCCAAAATAGGTTCCCAATTATCTCTTTCATCCCCATCACACCTCCAACATTTGCAATCTATCTGAGAAAAAGTTCTTTGGAGTCTGCTTGGTGTAGAAAAATACCTATGCAAGCACTTCCAAGCAAAAATCCTAAATCTTCTAGACTGCGTTGCATATTCGGGAGCTATACATATATCTTCCCAGTGTTTCTTTGTGAATTGCTTATTCAAGCTCTCTCTTCCCAATCATTTCCTAACCTCATCTGATTGATTCATACGGATATCATGCAATATTTTATATGCTCTACTAATTATCCCTTTTTAAGAACAAGCTTCTGTTCTAGAGACTACTAAAAACCAGTGCTGGTCTTTCTCTTAGGATTTCCCTATTCCTCTTACTTTGCTATACTCTATCAGTCCATGATAGGAAAGGCAGTCTCTAGCTTGCAGCCCAAATGTGTTCTTTTCACTGTAATTATTTGCTCCCGATACCTTGGTTCCTTTGGAAGTTCTCTCCAGTAAATTCCAGCCCCTCTTGCCTATTCTCTGTACCCCTAATTGCAATCATCCCTATTAGCAGAATCTCATTTCCTCATTCCCATGTTGGCTAGTTGCTAGAGTACTTTCTTCTACTTTATGAATATAATATTCTGTATGGTTATTGTTATTCTTTTAAAGCATCTGCTTCCAAAATCCCAGTGTCTACTTATTTCTTGAGCTCCCCCACCCAGTTTCATAATCATCCCTGTCCGCTTTGAATTGTAGCTTTCTGCCTGTGCTATGTATAGGAATATTAACTGTGTAGATCTGAAATACTCCTTCAAATCAGATAATTCCATACTACCTTGTTCTATCGGAAGGATCAGCTTATCTCAACTGACTCTTTCCCTCTTTCCCTCCTAGAGAAAATCCTTCAGCTCTTGCTATCCCCAGCTTCTCCACTGGTTGATAAAAATATGACTGACCTGTGTATAAAACTAAAGGGACTAAAAACATTTTTGCTTCTTGCATCTTGTGATCCATATCCATAAAAACAGAGCTTCCAGTTTCTCAGTTTTTGAATTATCTTTTGTTTAAGTCTCTTCCCACATATCCTTAACTGTCATAATAGAATTATTTTTAGCCCATACTCTTAAATACTTTATTTGATCATGTCCCCATAAATATGGGTATTGATGAACCAATCCATGTGTCAGTACATAGTTTACAGCTAAATACAAAACAAAGGCAATAGCTGTATTGTCTTCATAAATTCTGTATCCCAAAAGGACTTGAAACTGTTCCAGAATGTTCCACAACACTGAAATGTCTTTTTCTAGTTTTATCAGGTACAAAATAATATCATCTGCAAATAAATCCAACTTTTCTTGATTACCATGGGTCTATGTTCATGCATCAAAAGAAAAATACAGCAAATGGCTTCTAATCTAACATTAAATAGCAAAAGTTTAACATTTCAAAAACATGTGACAACAAAAAATAATTCATCAAATAGCCATAGTTATTCAACAACCAGGAAATATATATATATATATATATATATATATATATATATATATATATATATATATATATATATAGTAAGGGGGTGTGGTGTGGTGGGTGGAGCCCCATCTTTGTTGGTTACATTCAAGATGTTGGCTAACTATGGCCATTCAATGAATTATTCTTCATTGTTACACTCATACATGTTTTGAGAATGTTAAACTTTCACTATTTAACATTTGATTAGTAGCCATTTGTTGTATTTTTTTCGATATGCGAACATAGACCTGATTAATATACCAATTATATTGTTAATTTTCTGAGAACCTTATTTTCTTTGCTAGTGATTCTAAATATAATACAAATAGCAAGCAAGAAAGAGGACACCACTGTCTGGCTCCTCTGTTCAAAAAGAACTTATTAGAGATGACTTTTCTGGTTTGATTGGAAAAGATTTATTTGAGTTTTTGACAGTGGATAAACCAAAGATATCCCCCCCCCCAGGATTCAATAATACCTACACTAAGTTTACACTAAGTGTACACTATTCTGAGTGAACAGACAAGACAGACATAACTTAAACCTTCTTCCTCCTAATTTTAATTTCCTACTGATATTCTTGCAGCTTTAAATATTGACAAGGATTCATAAAGGTTACCACAAAGTATAGACGGAATGTACACATATTGTAAACTTTCTCAGTGTCTAAAAAGAACAAAAATGTGATAAGAATGTACTTGAATACATACAGTGTACACTTAGTGTAGGCTTTATTGAATCTGGCCCACCATCTATTTTTGGCATTCCAAAAATTCATAAGTATGCCAAAAATACCCCCATGTGCCCAATAATATCTGCAAGGGGGTCTAAGACTGAACCTATGGCAACATAAATAGATGCTAAACTTAAGGATGTTTTTATTTATATGGATTATATCCTAAAAGACTCATGGCATTTTTGGGGCAAAATGAATAATGTTAATTTTAATGACAACTTTATGTTTATCACTGTGGGTGTTATAAATTCATTTTCTGTAATACCCCACAATGTTGAATTAGAATGGCTTATGGTTTATCAATTTCATAAGTAAATTCACTGAATTAAATCTGAAGTTATTATGCCAAATGTATGGTATTATATTAAGAAGCAGATTGGGCTGTCCGTTTCCTTACTACCAGCAGTATTTTTTATGTGGTTGGATTTTCGTTAGTTTTCTTGGTTCAAATGTATGGTATTGGTTTTAAACAACTATCTAACATTTGAAGGAGAATACTTCAAGCAGTTGAGTGGAGTTCCTATGGGGCTGCTTGTGCTTCCATATATGTTAATATAGTGGTGGCCATTTAGAAAAGTCCTCATGTTTTTGGTTCTAAATACAAGAAATGTTGTCATGTATATTATAGATCTTTGGATAATATATTTATTCTATGGATAGGGGTGAACCCTGTTCAGGGAGTTTTTTGAGTTTATCAACACTAATACACCTTTTTATAATTTATATTTCACTCAAGTACTAGTGAGACTCAGTTTTTGGACATGATAATTCAAAAGGACACAACTAAGAAAATCTTTAGCGCTAATATTTATTGTAAGAAAGCCTTTGGGAATTCCTGTTTACATTTTCAAGTTGTCATCCCTTTCAACAAAAACAAAGCCTAGTCAATGGACAGATGATTTGGTTAGCACAGATTAATAGTGATGATGCTGGCCTTGAAGATGAACTAAAAGTCCTGCTCGACATGTTTTTTAGAAAGGGAATACCACTTGGAATTACTTAATAAACTGAGGGAAGAGATCAGACGCAGTGATAGCGAACCTTTTGGGTTTGGTGTGTCAAAAATTCAGAGAATGCCTAACTTGACTCAGCTGGTGTGTCACCCCCCCAAAACAAAAATAAATTAAAAATAAAGAAATAAAATAAAGAAATAAAACTAAAACAGCATAGCTCTCAATACATCAGGAATAAATCTCAACAGAATCAGGACAGTTTTAAACTACTACTACTAGTGATTTGAGACACTGAGAGAAAAAATGAACGTGAATTAATATACATTTTCTGATGTAAAATAAGTCTATAAATCTAATTATTGTCATTATTAAGTGTTAAAAGTCACCAGTTTTAGGAGGGATTAAGGAGGACAGTTGAGAGGAATGTAAAACAGCACACACTTAAAAATGCAGACTACTTGCTCTTTGCAGAAGTGTAACCGTGGAGAGAAAACAATGTCAGCACTTCCTTTTGCAGACTCTATTGAGACAGTATATCGAAATAATCTTTCAGGTTAATAACATGCATTAAGAATATTATAAATGAAGCAATGAACACCACATTCCCCAATGACTTAAAAATGAAATTGGGTGGTAACCTATAGGAGATCTTTGTATTTTGTTATTGACATAGTATACGAAAGAAGTTGATGGAGTGCCTGGGAAACCAGACTTGAATATAAGGAGCTAACCTGGCAGTTATGTTTAAATGCCACAGTTAAGCCAGGATTAAATGATAGTACACCTATGGCAAGTGCAATGAGATTGAGAGCAGCAAAACTATATCCACACATCATTTTGTAATAATCTGTTATTAAATTTAGACAATTTTAATGTTTTATACGTATAATTTTGACTGTACCTTCATTTTAACATTTTTAAATTGCAACACATTTCTGTATTTTATAAGTGAAATTTACAAGTGATTTTAATTCATGTTTAATCCATTTTTTTACTTCTTTCAAATTGTTTAATTGTTGAATCAATACGATTGGCCCATTTCTGATTAACTCATTACAGCTGGTGATGCCTATAGGTGTTTCTGCAGGAACATCCTACTGATGCCTCTATGCATGAAATATTGTTTGTTCATATTTACATTAATAATTTCAAAACCATGCTACATACAAAGTATTAAAAGATTTTATCTTAAAGCTTACACAAAGGAAACATACCTGTTTTGTTAATTGACCTTTATCTGTTGCAGGTAAACAGATATTAATTGTTGCTCATATAATATTTATTTATTTATATTGTCATAAATGTCATGCTTTTCTAAATATCTCAACAACCAAATAGCACAAACAGAACTGCTTAGCCTCATATGAAAGCTCTCAGCTGGATGAACAAAATGCTGCTATCAGTATGTGTATAACTTGAGTAATTTCAGAGCTATCGAAAGTTGTTTGCAAAATGTTACAAACTTAATAGTTACTATATTTACTGTGACTTCTAAAATCCAGTTTAAAACCTAGAACCTAAAGAATATTACCACTGTGAAAATAGTTTGTGCTTAATTGTTTTCCATTTACACTTCTTTATTAACACTTACGGTTCCAAAGATATGTATGCTTGTTTGAAATGTGAAACAGAGTGTAAAGGATTAGTCCAGATAAAATAATTTCAGCTAGCAGATCTAGGAGACTTTCTCTCTCTCTCTCTCTCTGATACCCTAAAAAAGGTTCTAAGCTTGTTTCCAGCCTTTCCTGCTATGAGTAGTCCAGATACAGATTTGCTGTACCCAGGACTGTTTTGTAAGTTTCTGAGTTCCCCAGTGTTAGAAGGAAGACTTCCAGCTTATCCGTGGGAATGGAAAGCGCTAAGTAGCCTATCCACCACAAAAGGAGTGGTTTCTGGCTCTGAAACTGTAGTTTATTGGCCGTTTGGGCAGTCGTTCTATCCCTTTCAACTTTCTGGTTTAAAAGCCCGTGTTTGCACAGGTTTGCACTTGTTTAAGCTCTGCAGATCCTGTTTTGGCATCCCACAGACTACAAGAGCAACAGAAAGGAGAAAGAGAGACTTTAAGTGGCTCCATTTTGATGTTTTTTCTGATTATACTGCTTTCTACACTTAAGTATTTTTTTTCATTTAACTGCATTTATTTTAATTGTATTTGCTTTAATATTACTACACACTCAAGTGTGCTAGCTTGCACTGCATTTAAAGTATATTACCTGTGCCTGAAAGTCTGCTCTTCAATTTTTCTCTTAGATCTTGCTAGATCTCGTCTCTCTTGCACTTTAAATAGCTTATTTACCCAGCACTTCATCAGGCTTTTTGTAGCAATTATTGTAGCACACATAAGTGCTATCAGCACTAGACGTCCTATAAGGAAACAGTTCCAGTACTTAGTAATGATGACCATCCCTCCTGGCATGTCTAAAGGTTAGTTTCCTGTCCTTTCTCCTATCAACCTGGTGAACTTGAGCATTCTGAGGCAGTGTAGCAACTGTCTCATGTACACAGACAACCCTCTCCTCTTACCCCCAACACTCAGACTTGTGAGAGATGCACTTATATCTCCAAATTGGAAGCCATGCACTCTCCAGCCAAGACCGGAATAGCTGATCAAGAGGAGAAGGTCAACACCTGCACCACACCACATGGAACACGTAGCCCTCCAGAACACCCACCATCACAGCCCTCACATAAAAACACAAACCACACACCCACATTCATAGAGGATCTCAATAGAAATCTACCCAAACAGCAGAGACCTCCAAGGCAGAAACGCACTTGACCACCACAACACACATGGCTCACCTACACAGTGTGCCCTTCAACCTAAGCCCCTAAGGCAAAACAGCTTGCCCGATACAATAATCATAAGTGACTCAATAGTGAGGCACACTGATGTCCCACTCACTAGGTTGAATAAGGAGAAGGTAACAGTCAGTTGTTTATCAGGTGCCAGAATCTGATACATAACACATGTACTCAGGTCACTCCACAACAAGTACAAGTATGACTCTGTTATTGTCCATGTGGATGTGACTGACCTGAGATGCACCTCCCTGGACTACATGAAAAGAGACATGGTGGAGCTCTCGGGTTATGTGGCCCAGGCAGGTATGACCCTAGCCATGAGCAGCATCCTACCGTTGCCCAGAATGATGCTACAGTACAAAGAGAAAATGATTGACTTCAACAATTGGCTAAGTTTCTGTCATTCTAAGGGGATCCAGTATTTGTCTGCTTGGGATGACAAGTGGGAGGTTGGTGTAATGGTTAAGGTACTTACCTTAGAAACACAATGTGCAGGGTTTGATTCTCACATGGGGTAATTGGCTAGGCTTAAAATGGCCCCCAAGGACAGCCTAGTACTAATCTATGAATCTATGATTGACAGACCTTGATGCTTTACCAGAGATGGCCTGCATCTGTCACCCCTGGGTTTCAGGGTACTGACTAAGTCTCTTTCCACCCCTATAGTACCTTTTTAGGCAGTGTTCCTAGACCAAATTACCACAGTAACAGCTATAAATAAATGCAATCTGAGGGTCATGCTGCTCAGTGCTAGAAGTCTAAATCTCAAGTTGCACTCACTTAAATCACTCCTCAAAATGGAGAACATCGACATTTGTGCTGTAACGGAGACCTGGTTTAAAGCAGCAGAAAGCACCCCTGCACTACCAGGCTATAACTCATTCCACACCTTTCAACACCAGAACATGGACCAAAGTTCCAAAGGTGGTGATTTCTCCATATTTATAAAGGATATGCACACCTCCATACTAGTAGCCCAGCATAACACATCTCTGACACTCCAGGTACAACTAACATTGGGTAAGATGGTGATTCAGGTCATAGCCTGCTATAGGTCCCCAACCATGTCCCAAGACTCTCACTCCACATTCTTAAGCACATTGAAAACTATTAAGATCCAACCCAACACTCGCATACTAGGTGACTTCAACTACCCTTCCATCAACTGGGAAAACTACTCATGTACCAATGCACTGGCCCAACGTTTCCTGGAATTCATAATTTCCAATGCCCTGGACCAGCTCATTCTTACCCCCACTAGAGGAAGCAACATTCTTGACCTGGTTATTATTAACATGGGCAACTGCTGCGTTACACCAATAGTCAATTCCTCCCTGTTTAGATCCGACCACAAACTAATCACCATGGAAATCCACATCTCACCCACACCCCCCACAATGGTATCCACCATGAAAAACTTCTCCAAAAGCTGACTTTGGACTCCTAAAAACAGAGGTGGCTAACTTCATGGCACCCATGCCAATGGAAAATAGATGCATGACTGCCGAATCATACACCAATGCACTGTACGAACACGTACATAAATACATGGAACTTGCCATACCCAACAGAACCAAGATGCTCTCCTCCAAAAAAAGGAAGCCAATCTGGTGGTCCCCTGCCATTAATAAACTCTACAACAGAAGGAAGAAACTGCTGCAGAAAAAGATGAAGTCCCAAGACTGGAAAAAGTCCTTTATTAGCCTCAACAAAAAGTTGAGATCCCTCATCAAAACCTCCAAAGCCAGCTATGAAGGCAGAATTGTGTCAGTCGCCGGTTCCAAAACACACAACCTGGCTGTGTATGTTGATAAAAAAGTAAAACATGTTGTAGAACAGTTTCCACATTTGGTAAAGGACTCCTGGGATTTCCTTGGACAATTAAAAAGTGATTTGTGGTGTCCTAATTGTGTTTTTCTGACTATAGATGTTCAGGATCTGTTTTCCTGCATTCCTAAACAGGAAGGCTTACATTTTTTTGAAGAAGTACTCTACACCTGTTCTTATTTGCCCCCTGATGAGATTAGTCTAATATGTGAACTTATGGGTCTCATCTTGGAAAATAATTACATATATTTTGAGGGGGAATATTTCCAACAGGTGAAGGGAGTGGCAATGGGAGCTGCCTGTACCCCCACATATGCTAATTTGGTTTTGTTAGGTTGGGAAAGGGAACATGTCTTCAAAAGTGAGTTTTTTTCTAATGTTCTATTTTATAGTAGGTTTTTGGATGATATTTTTATTTTATGGAAATGAACTTCTGCATCAATTCCATTATTCATTCAATACTTAAATGGAACTACTATTTTTTAAAATTCACTTTTGACTTCCATGAACAAGAAATTAACTATTTGGACACCAAGATAATAAAGGATCATGAAAAGTTTATTTCTAGAATTCATTGTAAAAAAAATCTTTTGTAACAGTTACTTGCACATCTATAACCATCATCCTATGTTCCAAAAGAAAAGTATTATTAAGGGTCAGGCTATCAGGGTTGCCAGAATGACATCCTTGAAAAAGGATGTAATTCAGGAATTTGTATATTTGAAGGACATGTTCCTTGAAAGAGGCTACCCTGGTGAGCTTATTGATACAATTCTAACAGGAGTATTAGATGAGTGGGGTAAAATGTATATTCCACTGGTGGCAAAGGGATTAAACAAAATCAATAATATTGGGACAACCACCGAGAATGAGAATAAAATTGATTTTCAGCAGGCATGTGTTGTCCAATACAGTCCCCTGTATCACCAAGTTAAAGAAATACTTTACAAAAATGGGAGTAGTTTTAAAACTAACAATGAAGTTTTTCAGGCAGTGGGTGAAAAACCTATATTTTCAACTAAAATTGGACCTAATTTAAAGTCAGTCCTGGAGAATAGAACTAAAAATCAAGGTGAACACAGGAAGTTAAATGGCAACAGACCTTGCAGTAGATGCCCCTATTGTTCACATATTTTACAGGACAACTCTATTTCCATTGATAATCAAAACAAGAATATTGTGTATTTGAGAAGGGACAACTGTTTTTCAAGTAAGTTGGTATACATTGCTAGGTGTAATCCCTGTGCATCATTTTATATTGGAAAAACAGAGGCTATTCAAAACCAGAATATATGAACATCTATATGACATGAAAAATAAAAAGGAAACCAACGTTTTGTACAAACATAGTGCACAATGTGCTGAGTTCTTCTTTGTTAAGGACATTTTGCCAGTCTCCCCCCCAACTTCAATATGAACAAGGTCAAGAATGGCAAATTTAAATCCAAAGAAACCAAAGGCAGGACAGGTTTAAATGTTCCACTATTCTATATTTTCTTATATAAAAACCTTTCTTGGGGTTGTCTTATATGTATGTGCAATACTGAGTATCTTGTTTGGATTTTTTATTTTAGTGAAAGTTGTTGAATACATATGTATCAGTATGATGTTTTTAGTTGTGTTTTTAATAAGTATGTACTTAATATTTATGAATTGAGTTAGATATTTATCAGCTGAAATTTTTTTCTTAAATCATTGGGGGAAGGATGAACCAATTATTGTTGAGTTTATACTATTTAAATCCATTTCCTTTGACTTTTTAATTATTCTGATGAAGTTAACTGGCATTGACGAAAGCGCTTAATTATATTTGCAATAAACTATTTTCTGAGGACTCACAACATTAGTGCTCCTTTTTGGTTTAAATCTCCACAGCAATACCCAGATATGCTCTGAGTTACTGCACAATGGTAGCTCCTATACTGAGCCAACAGATATGGCCAACATACTGTCTGACAGATTCACTGCCAACTTTACCCCCCCCCCAAAGGACCAATCTCAATACTGGAAGAATGCCAAGCACCCAGCATTACTGTAGCACAGGTTAAAGCTGCATTGTCCAAGGCCAAGAATACAGCTTCCATGGGAATTGAAAATATACCTACCCTTGTTCTACATGAATTACAATGTGAACTGGCACCACATCTGTGTGCCCTGTTCACTCACAGCCTCATCTCAGGCTTTGTCCCTGCCGAATGGCGCACTGCTACAGTCATCCCTCTCCATAAAGGAGGAGTGACTACAGACCCTGGAAACTATCGCCCCATTAGACTGACAAGTCTGATATGTAAGGCTATGGAGTGCATCATCATAGACCTAATTAACAAGGATACAGGGAATCTCCAAACTCTAGATCCCACACAATTTGGTTTTGTGAAAGGTAGATCATGCCTGCTCAACCTGGTTGACTTCTTTGAGTCAGTCACTGGGGATGAAGGTAAGGCATTTAATACAGCCTACCTCAATCTGGCCAAGCCCTTTGATACCATTCCTCACTCAGGAATTATTGATAAACTCACCAAATTAGGCATCAACCCCTATACTGTTAGATGGGTTGCAAATTGGCTCACAGATAGAACCCACAGTGTGAAAGTAGCGGACTCCAAGTCAGACTGCTGACCAGTCATGAGTGGAGTTCCACAGGGATTGGTCCTGGATCCTGTCCTGTTTGGCATCTACTTCTCAGAGGTCTTGGCTAACATGGAGGGACTCTGGCTGACCAAGTTCACAGACAACTGCAAGCTGGGAGCCATTATTAACTCCCCAAGTGATGCAGACACCCAACAGAAAGGCCTCACTGAGACCATGACTGGTGTCAAAATCATAGCCTTAAGCTTAATGCCAAAAAATGTGTCATCATCCCATTTGGGAAAAACTCAGTTCCCACTAATTACCACATCAATGGGAGCCCACTGAACACTGAAGGCGTTATAAGAGATCTGGGGACACAGGTTGACAGCAACCTCTCCTTCGACCACCACACTGCCACTGTGGTCAGAATGTCCTTCTATGTGGCACATCTCATTACCAAGGGTTTTGCATCCAGGAAGAAAGAGGTCATAATGTCTCTCTACTCTTCTGTCATTAGGCCAGTCATAGAGTATAATGCCCCATTTGGCATGTACCTCACTAGACACCTGCAACAGCTTGAGAGGCTACAAAAGTACCTCACAAAGAGGATCCTAGGTCTTAAACATGTCCTACATGGACAGACTCAAAAAACTCCAGCTATTCTCTGTCTCATATCATCTTCCAAGAGGTGATCTCTGCTTGATTTACAAAGCCATGTCTGACCCAGCTCTGTTAGAAATGCTACATCTAAAGAAATCCCAATCCCTCTGCACCACACACACCAGAGACCTCAATCTCATTACCACAATCAATAGAACATGATGGAGGAACAGGTTCATAACCCAGAGACTGCCCATGCTCTGGAATATACTTTCCATACATGTCAAGCAGAGCACCTCACTGGTGCCCTTCAAGAGAAATCTTGATGAGTAGATGGGAAATAGAAAGTTCATCCCAGGAATCACTCCAGTGACTCTAACTGATAGAGGCACTGGAAACTAACGTCAGGCAGCACAATGCCAGGGCACTTCTATGGGCTAGGCTTGTAAAGGCTCCAGAGCCATTAGCCTAGTGCACACCTATGAACCTATGAACATAAACAGATAGATGGATGAGTGATCTTGTTCTAATACATTACATTCAACAGGTCAGTTATTTAAAGGCAGTTACAGACGATGGCAGGAGGTTCCATGGGAGCTGACTGGAGGAAAATCTGGGAGATGAGAAAACAAGGAGCCAGTCCCAAAGCTTAGAGGTTAGCCCCTTATTTGAATATGCCTGAAAGTCCGGTGAGGGTTTACCAGCTCAGCAGCTTGTGGGACCTCATTCTTAGTTAAAAGGTTTTATTTCTATTGTTATTTTTAACTATTAACAAGCAAACATGACAATACACTATGAACTACAACTATAGAACTATATTTAAGAAAACATTTTCATCAGAGCTTCATAAGTTCCATCTAATAGAGTGTTTTCCACTTTGATAATTGAAAATGCCTGTTTTTACGAGGCTGTCACCAGACTATATTAGTCTGTTTTGTAACGCGTAAAATGAGAGGTTGTGTTTGTATCAGTGGGTCTCATACACCTATTCCATTATATTTATATTTATATTTATATTTATATTTAAACTGACTATCTAGAAATTGGTTTAACACTAACATTTCTCTTTTATTATGATTAAATTTCAGCAGTGATAAGTCTTGAAGCTTTTCAGTTTCCTCATCTATTTCTTTGATTTAATAATTTGAATCTCCTACAGTTAATAAAATATCACCTGCAAAAAGCTGTATTTTAGATTGACAATCCTTGTCAATTGACAATGCATCCAGTTCTTCATTGCTTCTTATACTATTGGCTAAGGGTTCAACAACTAATGCAAATAGTTGAGGGTACAAGGGACACCCTTTCTTTGTACCTTTGTTTAAAGTGAATCTTAAGAAATATAAGATCCGATTTTAACATATGCTTTGGAGTCCCTATACAGTTGTTTTAATATTCCAATAAATTGTTTCGGAAATGCAAATGCTTCTAAAGTTTCAAACAAGTAGTTCCAATCTACAGAATCAGAAGCTCTCTTGATAGCTAAGTTAATTAGGGACAATTTCTTCATTCCTTTTGCTAAATCTAAGATAGTTACTACCCTGTATATATTATCATACATTAATATATTGACTATAAATCCTGTCTGATCTTTTTTTTATTAATTTATGTACTATATCTGTTAAGCTTGTAGCGAAGATGGAAGGAAATATTTTCTAGTCTACATTTAATAATAAAATAGGTCTAGATGAGGAAACTAACTTATGCTTTCCTTAAGTATGGATGAGATTACAGAAAATTTCCATGCGGGAGGAATCATTATGTCACTCTCAATTATCCTGAAAATGTCACTCAGTAATTATAAAATATTTAATGGATGCAGACTATAATTCCATACTTAAACAATGTAACCCTGGAGCTCTACCATTTCCCCCTATTTAAGCTTCTTTAACTTCTGTTAGGGTAATAGACTTATTCAATGGAGATATTGTTTATTACATTTATCAGTAACATATTTCTTTAGATACGTGTCAATTTTGTAATCATCAGGATTATTATTTTTATCTTTATTAAGATCCTTGTATATTTTATTAAAAATATTAAGCATTTCCTCTATGTCTAAAATAAGCTTATTAGTGTGAGGATTTCAGATATTATTGATGTGTGCCTTTTTGCTTAATATCTTTCTTCTACTAGCTAATCTGTGTAGATTTTTTTTGAAGTCATTGCATAACTGTGTAATTTTCTTTTTTTCTAAACCTATCTCCATTTTATGCATTAAAACCATTTGATATTTTGTCATTTATTTTTTAATGACTTTAGTATTATCTAATTTCTTTGTTTGTTGTTCAAACCTCCCTTTATGTATTTCATCTTGTATTTCTAACAACTGTTTATCCTATTCTTTACCCCATCTTCCTATTCTGTCTTTAATATGAATTTTTAAGGAGTCCCATAATATGACTTTACTAACCTGGCCATTATCATTCAAACATAAAAAAATCTCATTTTTTTCCTCTTTTAATGTCGTATATATTGGGATTCTATAAATAATCTGAAATTTCCTTATATCCATTAATATATTAATACATAATGCATTCTGATCAGATAAAGGAAAAGGAATAGGTTTAAACAATTAACTTTATTAACTAAATCTGAAGAGACATACATTCTATCAATTCCAGTGTGCTTCATATGTGCATAAGAATAATGAGTGAAGATCAATAACTTATCTTCTGCTTTTATCACTAAATCAACTAAATCATTACTAAATCGTCTGTGTAATGCTTTTGCTGATGCCAGAATTTTAGCTTTCTTCGGCTTACTTGTATCTTCTGTACTAGATGTGCAGTTAAAATCGTCATCTAAAATTAACCACCTTTCCAATTACTTTGTAGTAAGTTTAAGTGATCTTTATCTGATTTTGCTCCTATTCCAGGGATCCAATAAAAATTAACTAATGTATAGAGTTTGTGATTATATTTAAGTATTACAAATGGATACATTCTTCTGGGATAAATAATGGAGTCCATGTCCTTAGGCATTACAGTACATTTTCTCTGAATTATAGAAGTTCCTCTACTCTTTTTGTTAAAAGAAGCAGATGATAACTTTTCATAACTTATTTAAATATTGTATATCTTTATCTATCAAGTGAGTCTCTTGCAAGCATATAATGTCTCCTCTATTTGAGTTTAGATAGCTCATTAATGATTTCCTTTTTTGTCATTATTTAATCCATTTACATTAATAGACAACAGGTTAAAACTATCCATACTGTGTATTTAAAAAGATTTCTTTTAAAAGATAATATGACACATTTATCCACCATATTAATTTGATTGTATACAAGACTCTAATGCATTCCTCCAACCCTATCTTAACATTCCACATTTTTTTAATTCTTCCTTTCTACAAACTAAACTACTAAAGCTTGTAAAAAAAAACAAGTCTACAAGTGTAGCTGTATATATTACTAATAAAACACAACCTACCCTAGACACAGAAGTTCCTAGTTTGCCTATCAAATAGACAAACTACGATACTATCTCCTTACCTACCAATTCCTAAAAAAAATCATCAAAAAACTAGCCAAAAGCTACAGTGACTTACAAATAGTTAATATAGTATATATATGTTAAAAATAATAAGAGACTGTTGATTTAGTTATATTTGCCATTTAACTCTTTTCCCCCATTACTACATAAAAGTTTAATAATCCTCTTCTAGTTATCTTAAATATTAAATAATCCCACAAATAGAGTATTATATACATATTTATACAATAGTAGTACAAACTGTCCATTAAATATTCCTAAATTATTCACTCATTCAGCATTATTATAACTATATATCTAAATAAATAAGTAGAACAGAGTGGGACCTAAAGAGCTAAAGATATCTGTAAGCTTACAGATGGCAGGTAATCTTATCATAGTAAACTATTATATAAAAGGAAAATCAATGCACATATATATTTATCATGCTAAAAGATATATATACATTTTTATAGATCTAACAAAAGCTACAAATTAATTTTAGAAGTTCATATGTCTCTTAAAATTGTGTAGCACCCTTAATATGATAAATATCAAAATATGTAAAAATCCTTTAGCTTATTAAGCTAATTCATAAACATATGTACATTACTGAGGTCAAACAAAATGTCTTGTTCTTTTTATAGAGTCAAAAATATTTTCAGTTTATGTTGTATTTAAAAGTTACAATGTGCTTAATTCAAATCTCATTCTCTTCCAGGGTTCAAATAAATTGAAAAAAATCTACTTTACTTTTTATCAAAATCGATGTACTAATTCAGCAGTACAACACTCAAATTTCAGCTCTGACTTATGAACTGAGTTATTTCAGGTAGTCTTAGTGAATTTAAAAACATACACTATGCTAAACTATACCTGACTCACTGCCTCAACTACACCTGACTCACTACATCATAAACCACCCCCACCCCTGTCATGCTCTCTCAACACTCATCTCCTCCTACACTCCTAACCATACACTCCACAGCTCTGATCAACTCCTTCTCCTCCTCCTCCAGATCTACAACCCCAATTAAACCATTGGCAAACTTTTCTATAATTACTCAGTATCCAATTCATGGAACAAACTGCTGCTATCTTTAAGCTCAATCTCTAACTTAAACTGTTTCAAAAAACTTTAAAGATTGTCTATTTAATTCTTGGACCTGTTATTGCACTGATTGAACCTAATCTACCACTCCCTTTTCCTAACCACTCCTTCCTAAAAGTCTGTTTCTTTCCATCTCTTTTTCCTCCATTGTACCCTAAAATTTGCTATACTAAAATTTACTGCACTAAAACTATCTCATACTGATAAACTGTTGCATTTTTATTCTTTACCCTACTACTAGCTTCAAAATGGCAAGAAACTGTATCATTCACTAGTTACTGGATGAAACCGTATTGTTTTTATTGTTATACTATATGTTTATACTTCCACTGTGATTATGCTTTAGGATGAAACTGTTACTAATTTGTTAGTTGATGTTATTTGTTGTTTGTTAGCACACTTATACATAATGTTTTGTTTACATATTACTTTTATTTATCTATTGGAGCTTTTCTTCTTGGGTGTCCACTGAAAATGGGCATCTGCCCAATCGGACTAACCCAGTCAACAAATGTCAAATAAATAAGAAAATAAATAAATTATTTGCAAAAAGCGTGAAAGTTCACATGACCAAGCTTGAAATTTCATCTTTCAGGATATTTTCATATATATATATATATATATATATATATATATATATATATATACATATATGATTTTTAATGTAAATAAAATGACATATTGTACATTCACATTTCTGTCATATGCAGGGATATTTAATATACATCTTTCTTATTAGCAGTTTATTTAAATATATTGTTCATGACTTATTTTCCCACTAAAATTTAACTTCATTCTATACTTGTATTTCTAAAATCTTCCATCAAAGAGTTATTTAATCATCAGCTCTCTTTTAGAGATTACAGTATGTGTATATATTTCTTAACTTACTGATACTGCATTTTTATTAATCTTACATAGTAGATATTTCATTCCTTGCACATTTGCATATTATTCATAAGGTATTTACTCTTCTTTTTAATTCTAGCATTACAAGCAATCTTGATTATATATAAAATAATTCCTGTTTGTTTAATTTTTATGTGTGTTTTAACCATTGTGAACTGATATTCTGATCTAAGCTTCAAATCTGATATTAGAATTTGAATATAGTTTGTGAAAATGACAACTCACACCATACAGCAGCTGCTAATTTCCTCTGCAAGCTTCTCATTCTTCTTAATTCTTTCAAACTGTTATAATCTGCAACATACATTTAACTGTACTTCTTTTCATTAATACTGTATGTACAGTTAGAGTTAATAACACTACATACGCTATTCAAATTCAGAAAAATGTAAGCAAATTATATGTCAAAGCTGTAAAAATGTGAAAGCAACCACCACGAATATCAGCAGGACATAGGTTACAGCAACTCCCAAGTAATGACCATAGGCAATCCTTCAAAAACAGCAAGAACTTTTATTCAAATAACATGAAATGAGCGCTTTCGCATAGCCAAGCTATGCTTCTTCAGATATCAGATAACGAGGTTTTAATTTCGCTAATCATGCCTACCATGTTTTGGTAAGTGTAGTAGTGTTATGTACTTGTTACGGGGATTGTATCTCTTAGTCCTTGGTTGTCGCACAAGTGAATGTCGGTGATTTGGAGTTTCGCTGATATAATCTGTCGGTGTTTTCGTGTCGGAGAATTGGATGTCGGTCTTCTGACTTGTCGATGAAGTCATATAGACCCATCCACACACATATATATATGGGAGTGTTTAAAATTATCTAAACAGCATGAGACTGACAGGAATAATGTTGACAGAAAAATATCTAAACTCAAAAATATCAAAACTTAACATCTAAACACAAATTGTCACGTTCCACTTTAATAAACCATGCAAACACCTAAAGGCCTTTGACAAGCTTTATTTTATGACATAATAAATGATAAAAGCATGAAACTTTATTAAACACAATACCACTTCAATTCCCTGTAAAAGAAAACATAAAATAAATAATCATAAGGGCAGCGTAACCACTCACCCTTGGATAAGTAGCATCCCTCATTTGCTCACGTATCCTTGCACTAGCAAGGCAGCTTTCCACCACTCACCTTCAGCATCTCTTCACCAATCCAAACCATCAAATCCAAACCTCTCCACCATCAACCTTTCACCACCTTGAAATCCTTCCACCAATTATCCACCAGAGGGGGAACAGAAGAGGGCAAGCCTGTCCCTCTTTGCCGCCCAAAATGCAATACCTAAATGGGATGGGCTGGGAGGGCAACAAGATCATACCAAACGTGACTCCCAACTACCAACTCCCACCTCAAAAGCCTTCAGGATCCACCCCCCACCTTACTTCACTTCCTCCATTAGCCTCCAGCCTGCTAAACCCTTTCCTGCCTACTCCCTTCAAGTTAACTTACTACCACCTCACCTGCTGCTTCTTACTTAAAACCTAGCTCCCCCCACCATTAAAGATGTCCCGTGACAACTTTGTCTGTTCCAAACTTCACTTGTCATGTTCCACTTTAATAAACCATGCAAACACCTAAAGACCTTTGACGAATTTTATTGCATGACATAATAAATGATAAAAGCATGAAACAACACAATACAACTTCAATTCCTTGTAAAAGAAAGCATAAAATAAATAACCATAAGGGCAATGTAACCACTCACCCTTGGATAAGCAGTGGCCCCCATTTGCTCACTTACCTTTGAACTAACAAGGCAGCATTCCACCGCTCACCTTCAACATCTCTTCACCAGTCCAAACCATCAAATCCAAACACCTCCACCATCAAACTTTCACCACCTCAAAATCCTTCTCACCACCTCAAAATCCTTCCACCACTTATCCGTCAGAGGGGTAACAGAAGAGAGGCAAGCCTGTCCCACTTCACCACCCACCAGCCCCACAGGGACACCTTAACCCCACTAACTAATCCCTCCAAAAATAGCCCCAAATTTAAATTAAACAAATCAAGTCCAAATTCACTAAGGTGAAACCCATCTGCCCTATACCACATGGGATCCCTATCCTCAAACTCAGTGTGCCAGATAGTATGCACCCCCATCCCCTTCAACTGTTTTGCCAGCGTAAAATTAAAATACCTATGAGCCCTCTCAATTGCAGAAAAATTCTTTGCCTCCCTCCAAACTAACCTGGAAATAATCTCTGACCAAACCAGACAAATTGATGGATAAAACTTCTGTAAAGCTAAAAAATCTTCACAAATATTATAAACTAGCTGTTTCTTCGGAATCATGCCTAAATTATTCCCCACTAGATGAATCAACAAAATTCAAGGCAACCCCCACTGGATCTGTAGCATCATAAATACCTGAAGTATCCAGTTCCGCATCAACCCTCTAATACCATGCCACGTAAGCTTCAATCTGAAATGCTGCAAGCCCAAATTCATGTCATTGCTTCTAACCACAGCCCACCTATCTGCCCAATACATGAATGAATGGCCTAAAATGACAATCCTTTCCCCTAGGGAGAAAAAAAAATTAACCATAAAATAAATATACCAAAGCTTATTTAATATAAGTCAAAAATATGTTAGACCACCGCCCCACCCTCTTAATGACTTCAATCGAACTGCCTCCTTTCGCTGTTTCAGATGTCCTACCCATCCTGAAAGAATGAGTAGAAAACTTGTCCCCCTTTAAACCAACACTGAAAATGGCCCTTCTTATGATTAAATTCAACTGCTCCCCCATTAATGCTTTACCACCTACTTGACCTACTTGTGTAAAAACAAATCCTTGTGTCCTATCCTTTTTAGCCGCACACAGCCTCTTTCCCCACACCACTGGACACATCAATACTGACCTAACTTCCCCCAAAACTATAGATGTCCCTTTCACTTCTTGATCAGTTTTTGATGACATCAACCTGATGTGCATTGCCCTAGGCAATATCAGCACATCATCCCACACCAATGAACCCAGTAACTCTGACACACGGAAAGCTCCACAGTACATCCATACACTTACTGTATCCCACATCACATATTCCTCTAAACTTCCATATACTCTGCTTAAATCCTTTAACAACATTCTTAAAATCCCCATAGTCACCAGCCATCTCCTATCCCTAGAAGGGCCTTCCCCTCTACCCCAACCTTTCAAAACTAGCCCAACTGTCCAAGACTTAGTCCAATCCTCTAATATGGCCGACCAAGCAAATACACCAATTGCTGCCAAAGCCACCCTCACTGATCTTTCTGCCTTACCCTGTATCCTCAGCATGGCTAAGCAACACAGCAATAAACTTTTTGACCACACACACTCCTCTTCCACTAATTGCCTCACAAAACTATGAAAATCATACAATGCCCTACTGTATGCTTTCCTGGCAGATACCATCCACGACTGCTGCACCAACCAGCTGATCACTGCTGTCCAATCAGCCATATCTCTTCTGGTACCTCCATGGGGTCCCTTGCTGCTGTCAGAGCCACCTGGCAAAAGCTGCAAAACTGAAAACGAGACACGCTGTCAGCGATCTCATTCTTCTCCCCAGGCACATGCACTCATGTGAAAGAAAAGTTAATCTGCAAACTCTGCAACACTAGCTTACGAAGAACCAATAACAATCAAACTGATTTAGTCATCTTAACCTGAAACACTCTCACCACCACAATATTGTCCGAATTAAACCCTACCCTCCTACCCCTCAAATGATCCTGCCATACCACTGATGCAGCCCAAATCAGCATAAGCTTCAGGAAGACAACATCCTGTTTCCATTCTTCGGTCCAGTGAGGAGGCCATGGTACTGAAAACCACTGCCCTGCAAAAAATGCTCCCATACCCAGAGCCCTGGCTGCATCTGTAAACAACTGTAAATCCCCTTGACCTACTGAGTCTGTCTGCCAAAATGTGATCCCATTAAAATGATGAAGAAACTGTGACCACAAAGCTAAGTCCTCATGTGCTAACTTACTAATCCTTACTGTTTGGTATTTACTCGTACCTCCTTTCAATAGAAAAGCCACTGACCTACAAAATGTGCATCCAGGATGCACTGCCCTGCAAGCAAAATTCATCAACCCCAACAACTCCATAACATCTCTCACCCAAATCTTACTCTAGGACCTCACCCACATGATTTTCTCCTGTAGATAAACCACCTTTCCCCAGCAAAAGAAATAAACCTTGGCCCGCATCCACATTCAATCCCAGGAAATCTAACACCTTCGCCAGGCCCTCCAGCTTATGTTTAGCTAATGGCACTCCCAAAACCTTGCACATCTCCACAAACTCACGCATCACCACCTGTGCCCCTTCTTTCCCCTCACCCACTAGCAAAAAGTCATCTAGCTAATGTACTGCTCTCTGCCCTTCCACCCTCTGTTGACATATCCAATGCAAGGCCGTGCTAAACTTTTCAAAAGTGGAACAAGCCACTGCACATCCCATTGGCATAGCTGTGTCAAAATAAAAACTATCCTCCACTACCATGCCCAATAATGGCCAATCCTCCTCTTGAACCGGCAACAGATGAAAGGCCGACTCAATATCTTCCTTAACTAGCCAAGGATCTTCAAAACTTCTAATGATGTGGACTGCATCATCCAGAGATGCATACATCATTCTAACCTCCTCCCCAGGGATGAAATAATTAACAGAATTTTCTTCAGATTAAGATAAATTATGTATTAAGCGAAACTCACCTGGCCTCTTCTTGGGAACCAAACCCTAAGGTGACATTTTAAATTGAGTAAATGGTGGGCAATCAAATGGGCCCAACAATCTACCTGCCTGGCACTCCTTCTCAATCAAAGCTCTCAGGATATCCTCCCTCTCAAGTACTGACTTCAAATTTTTTCCCACCTTACCATCACCCATCAAAGTAGACTTAGAAAATCCACTCATAAAACCCTCAACCAATTCCTCAGCCACTGCCAGTAGCAGATATTGTGCCAGCAACTCCCTCAAGACCTGGACCTTAATAGATGAATGGTTCCCCCTGGGCACCTCCTGGTTCCCCGAAAGGACCCTCCGCTTTGTCCATGAAAATTGGGCCTGCCACGTACCCCTTTTAGTCCCATGGGTGGCCCACTCCATCCTCTCTGACCTGAAAATTAGGATGCCTGGCCCCCAAACATTTTCACACTCCTACCACATTGTGTCGTTGAATGTGCACCCATACACTTTGAACAAGCATGGGAGAATCTGCAACCTGACCATGAACATCTCCCTGCATTAAAAGCCCAACATACCCCGACACCCCCTTCTGCTGGCTCACCCACTCTATTACCCAACCCCAAACTGCCCATCGTGGTGGACAACCAGATATCAGGGTGTCTAACTTCCCAATGCATGGATTTGTCAACAGCCTTTCTTTTACAGAAATTCTGATCATACCAAAGCCATGCATTACCTAGCCATAACCTTTGTGCCTCTCATATAGTCAAAAAATAGGCTAGAAATGGAAGGGCCAAAGAATTATCCTTCTCCAACCACACTGCCATATAATATTTGACAGCGCAGTGGTGCAGCAGTAGCACTGTCGCCTCACAGCAAGAGGTTCTCTGGTTCAATTCTCATCTGGGGTGCCTTCTGTGTGGAGTCTGTATGTCCTCCCTGCATTCATGTGGGTTTCCTACAGGTACTCCGGTTTCCTCCCACATTAGAAAGACATGCATCTGGAGCATTTTCTCCCTGGGCCTCCACTGAAAATTGGCTTCATTCCAAATCGGACTTTCCCAGTAAACGAATGCTAAATAAATAAATATATAAAGCCGAAGACCCAATTTTCTCAAGTCCTCTACCAAAACCCACATGGCTGTGACCTAATGCCGCCAATGCTGCCAAAAGATCCTTCCCATTTGCCATCTCAGCTTCCATCAAATGCTGTACCCCAGCCACATCAATTAACTCAAAAATATCTATGAATTCCCCCTTCCAAATCTTCTCCTTCATCACAAACGATATATGAGGAGTTAAAAGGATTGATGCACCCTCCTGCCCTAATGCCTGTGTCATCAACCAGTCCCATGGCCGAGTCCCAAAGTCTGACCCTACCTCATGTAAACAAGGATCCATGTCCTCCTCCAACAACCTCTTATCCCATCTCCCAGTTACCCTAGGTGTTCCTCAGGGCTCTATATTGGGCCCCCTTCTTTTCTCAATATTTATCAATGACCTCAACCTAGCTATTCCTTTAACTAACTGTGTACAATACGCAGTTGATTCGACAATAGTCTGCTCAGCTAAATCTCAATCCCAACTACAGACTCTAACTCAGACGATGTTCAATAAAACAGAAAATTGGTTTCTACAACACTGCCTCCTCTTGAACCTCAAAAAAAACAAACTCTTCCTCTTCACTCCTACCCGTAAATCACTCCCAATGAACTTTTCAGTCTTATCCAATAATGGTACACTCATATCTCCTGATCCAGCAACTAAACTTCTAGGGGTAACCATTGATAACATCCTGAACTTTGAAACCCATATCAACAATACCATAAAGACTGTCAAAAGGAAACTAGGCTCCCTCTATAGGATAAAACCCTTTCTCTCCCCACTAACCAGAACCATTATTGTCTATTCCCACCTTATGTCCACACTTCTCTATGCTTCTTCCATATATACTAACTTGTCAAAAAGATAACCTTAACAAGCTAGCCAACGCTTACAATAGCATTGCCAGATTTGCTACTGCTTCCTCCTTTAGGACCCATCACTGCCATAATCTGAGACAATTAGGCTGGTTAGAGCTTCTGAATCAGATTCACTCTAAACAACTCACCATTGCGCACAAAACCCTTTTCCAACCTAAAAATACCCCAATACTTGCTAGTCTCATTATCCAATATAAGAACCTTTCAACTTTACGCTCATCTAATAAACTACTAGTATCAACATGTAAATCTAATAAGGAGATGCTCTGTTCTCAAATGCAGTTGGAAAGTATTGGAACCAACTCCCCCATGAACTTACATCACTGTCTTCATTTACACTTTTTAAACACAATCTGAAACTCTATCTTAAAACCCATTGGTTATGTCCCTGTACAAATCCAGAATAATCTCATACTATATCCCAAATACCCTCTCTTAAGACCTAATTCCTGCTCTATCTGTGTTTTTTTAGATCAAGGCCTATCCTTGGCAAAAACATATCTTATCCTAATAGAGATAATTTAAAATACCTAGTTAAATTCTTCTGCATATAATTCTAAACCATCCTACCTCAGGCAGGCAACAAGTATTGTTTAAACTGTGAACATTGCTGAACTGTTGAAACTTGAAGTATGTATTTGTTTAACAATTACTTTCTAGTTACTAATGAAGTCTTGTACATAAAGTCTAAAATATTTTATCTAATGCTTGTAACATGTTTTTTGTATAAACTGTGAAGATTCCTGAACTGTTTAAAATTTGTAGTATTTAACTGTATAACAGCTAGTACCTGTATATTAGTAGTCTAGTAATCTCTTGGAGCTTATCTCCCCAGGACTCTACTGAAAATGGACCTAAATCCAGTTAGACTATCCCAGTCAACAAATGTAAAATAAATAAATAAATAAACAAACAATGAAAGGATACTATCAAAACTCAAATCATGACCCGCTAATGCCTGCAAACCTGCATCAACTGCAGTGTCTCCACCTACACCCTGGAAGACCCTGGGCCTTCCATTAACTCTGCCTTGCATACCCCCACCCAACCCCAAACAATCACTCCCCACTACTTGTCATTCCACTTCCCCCCAGCAGAACCTAACAAATCATTTCCTGTCGGGGCTGAAGGTGGTGCCACCGGTGTTTCAACCTCCATTGTCCTCTCCTCCACTGTCATCATCTGTCCTGATCTCTTGGCTGTGGATGCTCCTGCACTGTTCCCCATCTGCTGCCTCTTCCGAGTCTTCAGACCCTGCGTACTAGTTGTTGCAACCTCATTCGGCATCTCCTGAAAGAACTCCTCTGCTTGTGTCACAATACTCGCCCATTTCTGCCTCAATTCCCATGCCTCTGCCATGATCTCCAATTCACTACCTGAAAAAACAAATGGACAAATGTAAGTACATGGGGAGAAAAAAAATGCCAGCCTGACCGCACCACATAGGTTAATACTGCAGCACGTTCACACAGCCAAGTATCAAACCCAGAACCGTGCATTAGAGTCACAGCAACACACCACTTAACACACTTTAAATGAATGCCTCACAAATTTGGCTCTACTCCTTAAGTAAGGACCGTCTTAAAAAAGTGTGTCATTGCAATATCCATGCATCCACTGTCTACACACATCTATCATCTCACACACCCCCAAGTCCATTATGGCTAACAAACTTTTTTTTTGTTTGCTCCAGTTATTTAAATTAGTCATTGTGAATGCCTCCGGCATTAACACACATAGGCGGCCATCACTACAGTGCAGAGAGAGGCCCGTGAAAAGCCACGCCGCCTCTTCTCTGCCTACGAAACACCATTGATCCCAGCAACCAGCTGCCCGACATCACCAGCCCTCACCCAGTACCCTTCAGAGCTAGCTAACCATTAGTACTGGACTACAAGTAAGATGGCAGATGTATTTCAAAAAACTGGAAAGCTTTGATAGCAGTTTAAATATATTAAAACACTATCAATGAGTATTTTCATCGCACAATAACGCATTTCTCATTATAGTGTGTTACAGAGATTCTTGTTTTGAACAGAGCTTCTGTCAGCAATCAGCCCCTTTTTAATTCCATTTATTTATTTATTTATTTATTTATTTATTTTTAATTAAACACAAATGCCACTGGCGTTACTGTACATGCATGCAACCATTCACGGCCAGCCAAAAGCCCATGAAATGCTGCACTACCTCTGTTCTACCCATACACTATCAATACCACCAAGGACTTGAGAGAAATGATCCAGACTGACCACCAACTCCACACAACCACCAACTACTTATTAATCCTCCATACTACTTTACTTTTTTTTTTTTTTTTTAATAATACGCCCATCACCATTACTGCGCATGTGCAGCCAGCTAACGGCCTGCAGAAAGCCCACAAAATGCCACTACCACCAACGAAACCAGGGACCTAACCAATTAACGGATTAACCATTCTAATGCATGGAAAAGTAAGATGAAAGGCACCCAATTGCCAAACGAACACTAACAACCAACAAATCTACAATGAACCTACTGCCACACCTCTCAACCTCTTAGAGCAAGCAATCTGGACAAAACCATTATTATCTGTAAGTGATTTACCACTAACTTGCCAAACGCATTTTATATAACATTTTTGTAACACTGATCAACATAACAGGCAAAACCTGTACAGATGAGCAGCTGACTTCTCTTTATTTCTATAAATTGTCTATGTATTCATTTATTTTTTTATACACACACTGCCCTCCCCATCACCCCAGTATTAACAAGCCCTAAGCTTCCCCCGCCTGAGAAACTAACAAAAAAAAATTATACTTTCTGTATCTATAAACCCTCCTGCCCTCAAAGAAACTGCACTCATCTGACAGTCTTGCAACCACCCAAGGCCTACCTTATTCCCACCTCAGGTTGTCTGGGACGTGATCCTGCTTCTAACAAAATCACACCATATGTGACTCCCAACAACCAAATCCTACCTCAAAAGCCTTCAGGACCCACCCACCCACCCCCACCTTACCTCACTTCCTCACTTAACCTCCAGCCTGCTTAACCCTTTCCTGCCTACTCCCTTCAAGTTCACTTACTACCACTTTACCTGCTTCTTCTTACTTAAAACCCAGCCCCCCCCCACCATTAAAGATGTCTCATAACAACTTTGTCTGTTCCAAACTTCATATATCAACAACACTGAAGTTATACTAGAGAGAACGTATGCCCTTTCCCCAGTGTTCTGCAACCTCAGAGTCGGTATATAGAATTATAAGGAAGTGTAGGGGTAACAGGGGGGTTTGCCCCCCTGCAAAAACATTGGTTTTGTATGTATTACAGTTTGTCAGTATTTTGTGATTGGATGTTTTAAGTTTACATATTTTTAAGTTTAGATATTTTTCAATTGCTATTTTTCCTAACAGTCTTGTGCTTTTTAGATCATTTTAAATAATCCCATATATCTATATCTATCTATATCTAGAGGTAGGTAGGTAGGTAGGGAGATAGAAAAATAGACAGCTAGATAGATAGATAGATAGATAGATAGATAGATAGATAGATAGATAGATAGATAGATAGATAGATAGATAGATAGATAGATAGATAGATAGATAGATAGATAGATAGATAGATAGATAGATGGATAGAGACAGATAGATACAGATGGTACACCTATACACTGTCCAGATTTTTGCAGAATGTCTAGATTTTTGCTTCATATTTTTAGTCTGACCCTCATAAAATTTTATCATTTCTGACAAATCACTGAGGATTGAAGTCACTAAATAATGGCATACATTTTAGTTACAGACGTCATACCCTTCGGAAAATGCATGTTAATGCAAATTCTGTTATTCTGGCAACTTTCTAAGTTTATAAGAAAAATATTTAAAATCTGACCCTATTTTGGGGCCTTTGTCACCCATTATTTTAGGCTTTGTCCAGAGTTTTTGTGATAAGAGGTTAAGAGGTATATATGTATGGCAGCAAGATAAATTCACTGACATGCCTGACTGGCTTGTACTGATACCAGAATAGTCTTGGAAGAATCCATGCTTAACTGACATTAAGCACGCTTGCATTCTACAGTTCCAAGGAAAGCAACTGCAATGCTTGAAGTAGTGAAATAACAATACTTAATATAGGGCAAAACATATATAGGGTATTTATATATGACATGGAGAGGTGTTGAACTGTGAGTTTCTAGCTTTTCATCAAAAAGAAAAGATAATTAAAATTATTTTAATTATTTCAATTCTACTTAAATATTTAAGTTCCACTTATAGTGACTTGTGGGGAGATACATATTTGTACTTTTCTGCTGTTTCCATGTTTTAGCCCAAAAATGTTCTAGTTCTATTTTTACTTTGTTCTGGGACCTTAGTCTTGTATTTATTTAGCAGTTGTGAGAAGACTATGTTTCTGCATCTTTCTGCACTTCTATTTCCACAAGTAGATTTACTTGTAAAATCTATCTATTTGTACTTTAAAACCTGCTGGTCCATAGTCTTGTAGTTTAATTCACAGCTGTGGCAGGACTGAGTCTGCTGGCCCATAGTCTTGTACATTAATTCACAGCTGTGGTAGGACTGTCAACTATTACTGCCAGATTTGAGCTTTACTTATTTATTACTGCATGTTTTTTCCCCATAAACAGCGTGACTCGTAAATTTCTACATAGTCTAGTGCCTTAAATTGTTGCAGAATTTTTTTAATAGTGAGAGAACTGTCTATGCTCCAGTTTGTGCTTTAGTGCTTTTATATTCTGCTCATCATTTACCTTCTTAAAGTTGCATTCTCTGTCTGCTCTATCCCACATTAACATGTTAAGCTAAAGTTTCTGAAAGATCACCAATATTGCCTTTATTTGATTAAATACCTCTCTAGCTATCCTGCTTGTTCCTTGAAAATTTTTCCCAACTGTCCCACTCTTCTGGTGTTGTGATTTTATAAGGCTGCGTCTCTGGCCTCCAGCCTTTATGGTAATCTGATTTCCAAAGTTCCTTCCTCCCTTCTTTCACTGCTATAGGCCATTGTATACGCTATGTATGTACTCTTCCCACACATTGTTACCTATTGATCCATGATACTGAGTGCCCACCCAGCAAACCGATATTGCTCTTGAGTAAACCTGCTTTATTACATATTGTCTCCTGCTCATTTTCCTAGAGCTTAGCAAAGCTTGGAGCCCTAGCCTGCACCCCAGAAGTGTTTTATTTGTATCCAGTGCCATCCAGGCAAATTAAGTACTTTAACCTAAGTACCCCACTCAGGTATCATCAAAAAACTCATCAGCGAGCCATGTCAGACTCAAACAAGGTTACCCCTAGCTACCATATAGGTGGCAATCCACTGAGCACAGAAGAGTCATCAGGGATCTGGGGACCCAGGTTGACAGTAGCCTTGACACTCATGTTGCTAAAGTAGTTCAATGCCCCATTCTGAATGTATCTGACCAGACACCTGCAGCAGCTGGAAAGGCCCCAAAGTTCCTCACCAAAAGGATCCCTGATTTGATGAATATGCTTCACCTCAAAAATCTAGATCCCTCAGAACCACAAACGGTTATTAATAGAACATGCTGGAGGACAGATTCATCACCCAGAGACTGGATTACTTCAGTGTCACTGCGAACCTATGAACCTATGATTGCTAGATCACACTTGCTTACATTATTTTGAGTGATTGCTACTGTTTCCTGCTTTTATGTGTGCATTTCACAGAATGTTTTGTAAAACAAATGTTCTTCCTTTCACTGTTACTGCTGTAAGTCTTCTTGAAACTGCCTTCAGCAAGAGATTTCCAGCTAGGTGTTTAATTGGCTTATGGTAGCACCGCACCTGTCGGTCTCTTCTACTATGTTTTTATGTTAGGAGGACTGGGTTTATTTATCTTGTGGTAGAATGTGTTTGCCTGGTCTATCTGAAATGGGAATTACACAAATGGACTCATAGTTTAGTAATTTTATTAGCCATATGACTCATTAGTTAGTTTTCTGTTTTTTTCTGTGCTGCTATAAATGTTGTATGTTTGAATGGCTTAGTAGGGTTAGTAGTGCCCTATACTTTAGCAAACAACTAGAAAGCAAATTTTCCCTGTAGAACAGTCCATAAAACTGTACCCTGTAAAGCAGCAATACAGAGCAAATACCTTGTGCACCAACAAGCTTGTAGCACCTAGTTGGGCGTCAAGTAGCAATAACTAGAGATTTAGTAGGATTCAGTACTGTGTAAACATTAAAGTTAGTAGAATTTAGTACTGTTTAGCATAATCTGCCCAAATAAAGCACCCTTAGTAGTCTGCACCAACACGGCACCCTTACTAGCCTTCTAACCCCAATACACCACCCTTCTTGTAGCTCACCAATCAAAGGACTGGACAGTATGGATATGCAATTTCCTAACTTCTCTGTAACCAGCTTGGTAGATATGGGCATCTTGAGTCAATGTAGAAATTGTCTCATGATTAGTCACAATCACTTAATCCTTAAAGAATCAGACACAGTATGCAAGAGGTGTACTTACACATTGACGCTGGAGGAGAAACTCTCACATACAAGTGCACATCAGGTTGCCAAAACCATGCGAACAACACCCACCTCACATAGCACACAGCACATACATAGACTAATGTATGCTGAGGCACTTAAAAGCAATCTTCCTAAACAACAAACATTTCCTAGACTGACAGTTGTCAAAGCTATGCCTCAGCAAGCCCAAAGGCACTCAAAAATACCAGCTAACACCACACATACTGTCACTGTCAGTGGAGTCCCAAACACTAAGCCCCTACGGCAAGCACACACACGTCCCAGGACTATGTCCATTGTAAGATACACTGATGCCCCTCTGACCCTGCTGAACAAGGAGAAGATAAGTGTTAGTTGGACCCACTAAATCACACACACACTCAAGGCAATACACCACAGGCACCAGTATGATTCCTTCATAGTCTATGTAGCTTTAAATTACCTGAGATGTACCTCCCTGGACTATATAAAGAGAGACATTATGGAGCTTTCAGACTGTGAGTCTCAGGCTGGTATGAGCCTAACACTGAGCAGTAATTTACCATCACCTATGATGATGCCACAATATGAGCAAAAAATAACTGATTTCAACAAATGGCTGTCTTTCTGGTGTCATTCTAAGGAGAATCAATATTTGTCGCCTTGGGACATCATGGTTAACAGATCACATTACTTTGCCAAGGATGGTCTGCACCTTTCCACTGTAGGCCTTTGAATACTGGCTAAAACTGTATCCATCCCCTGACCACCTTTTTCAGGCAATGCCATATTGACAAATCTATTAATATAGAAAAATCAACCCAACTGAAACTCAGGGTGTTACTGCTCAATGTCAAGAGCCTACATAAAAAAACTACACTCCTTCCAAGCCCTCTTCACACTTGAGAATATAGACAGCTATGCAGTTACAGAGACATGATTTAAAGCAACACTTTTAGACCAGTAGCTGCACAGACAAGGGCAAAAGGTGGAGGTGTCTCAATATAAATCAATAGGAAGCATACCTCTAGGGTGGTCAAACAGGGTGACATGCTAGAGTTCCTCTATGTGCAGACCACCATAGACAAAGTCATATACCATATCCTAGCCAGCTATATGTCATCCTCCATGTCCCAAGAAGCTCACGATGCATACTTGGACCAACTCGAGATACTTATCATCCAATCTAACACCCAGCAGGAGTCACTTACCATACAACCCAACACCCTACTTATGGGAGACTTTAATTACCACTCTATTAGACTGGAAATCCTATATGACCTCAAATCTACAAGCACAGAGATTCCTGGACTTCATAAATACAAACACCCTTGACCAAATAGTGAATATGCCCACTACAGGCTCCAACATACTGGACCTCATGCTCACAAAAAATCAAGAATTGCCCCTCCAAACCCCGTGAACACAGCAACCGATGCTGAATTGCTCTAAGAAACTCTGTTCATCCATATCAAGGATCTTTTATTACATCATGTGGAGCTGTTAAAGCACATTATGTCAGCCCACTGCATATCTAATACCTCAGAGGCTACATTAAAGCACAGTGTAGTGAAAGGCTTAGTACCAAAAAAAAAGGCCCTTACTAAACAGATAATTGCCTCCATACCAGGTCTGTCAGAATTTCACTCAAGGAAATAAATGTGATAGGACTGTTGCCCTGAGAACAAATGGCTTCATCGAGGAACCAGGTGCAGTGCCATAATTAGGCCATGGCAAAGGAGCAGCTGCCACAACTGTGATTGGACCTTGCCAGTGGTGCAAGTCTAAGCATTCATTCACAGCCAAGAGTGATATTGTGGCTGTTAAATTAATGCATTTAGTAGTTTACCGTGCCAGTAACTGCAGCTGAGTGCTTATGTAAGCTCCTTGCCACAATTCATTAGTAACTGCATCACAGCAATAGCTAGGTCTTCCAGTACCCTGTGTGGTTCCCCAGTCTGGCATCCACCAAAGACTAATCTGAGGACCAAAAACTCTCTCCCTCCAAATTGTGGGATAGATGTAGTAAGTGGCTCATTACAGCTAAATATAAGACATGGTGCGTGGTGTGCATCAGCACTAGCTACAAATGCAGTATTGGCATTCATTTCTGAACATCAGTACTGCACTGGATCACAGACAGAGTGCTGATGTGCTTCAGACCTTACTGCAAATGCAGTATCCCCATTCTGAAACTGAATGGCAGTATTGCCAGTTGTGCCCCATGATACCTTGCATGCAGGGCAGCTGCCCACCTTGACCTCACCCTGGCTATGCCTCTAAAAAATATATATATATTTGCTTTCCCGCCTTTCTAATCTAGTATAGTCCAGTTTTCAGGTTAGTGCTGAATTCAGGGCTGTGTTACAAGTTCATAGGTTCATAGGTTCATAGGTAGGTACTAGGCTATTGGCCCTAGGGCCTATACAAGCCTAGCCAAAAAGATACCCTGGCTTTCGCCACCCAAGAAAATTATTTTCCTGTGCCCCTGTCAAGCAGAACCACAGAAGTGATCCCCAGGGGGAATTTCCTATTACCCATCCAATCATAAAGAATTTTCTTGAAGAGTGCTAATGAGGAGCTCTGTTTGACATAGATAGGTAGTCTGTTCCAGAGTATGGGAAGTCTCTGGGACAGGAATCTATCCCTCCAGCATGTTCTGTTTATTGTGGTGACAAAGTTTTGGTCCCTAGAGCATGTAGCTCAGAGGGATTGGGATTGTTTCTGTGTTTGCCCATACCTTACTTGGATAGAAGGAAGTTTCTCTGTTCGCTGTGAGAAAGAGAACTTTGAGCAGCCTATCTGTCCCTGGAGGAGTGGTTTCAGCCCAGAAATGAGCAGTTTATTGGCCATTTTGGGCTAATTTCTATCTCTTTCATTTCCCTGCTATAAAGCCCGCATTTGCAAGTTTTTTTGTGCTAGTATACAGCTCAGCAGGCTCCTGCCTGGTGCCCTGCAGAGTTCTACAGCAGCAGAGATGCAAAAGAGAGACTTTGGAGTGATTAGGTATAATTTTTCTGCATTTTCTTACTGCCTTTAGCTAATTCCACCTAAAACACCGATTTTCTAGAGTTTCTGTGATTTAAAAATCTTGTTTCAGCTACATATTGTACTTATTTTACTGCCTGCACTTTAACAAAGTTGTTTTTGTGTTTAAATTACCTGTTTAACTGTTGTAGGCTACACACTCAAGTGTGATAGCCATTTCTGTGCATTTAAAGTGTTTTTTATTGTACCTGCTTTATTTTCTGAAAAAACAAACAAAAAAAAAAAAAATATATATATATATATATATATATATATATATATATATATATATATATATATATATACACTTGTTTTCCTGCCTTTCTAAGCTAGTATAGTACAGTTTTCAGGTTAGTGCTGAATTCAGGGCTGTGTTACAAGTTTCTGTGTTTGCCCATACCTTACTTGGATAGAAGGAAGTTTCTCTGTTCACTGTGAGAGAGGGAGATTTGAGCAGCCTATCTGTCCCTGGAGGAGTGGTTTCAGCCCAGAAATTAGTAGTTTAATGGCCATTTTGGGCTAATTTCTATCTCTTTCATTTCCCTGCTATAAAACCTACATTTGCAAGGTTTTGCATGCCGGGCAGCGCCGGTTAGCTAGGATATAAGTATTCCCGGCTCCACCAAGTCTACTCTTCAATTTTTCCCTTGGAACTACACAAATTTTCAACTTAAGCACTCAAACCATTCACTTTTCATACCGGCACTTGCTCAAAACTCATAGCAAGCACTAATAAACCTTAACACTAGACACCCCCTATACTCTAGAGAAGGACAAGGCTCTCTATTCGACCTTATCAGCCAATCAGTAAAACAGTTCACTGTACCTATCCAAGTATGTCCAAAGGGCAGTTTCAGGTGTACTCTCCGGTCCAACTGGTGAATCTGGGCATTTTGAGGCAATGTTACAATTGCCTGATGTACACAGACAACCCTCTCCTCCTTCCACCAAACACTAATACATGCAAGAGATGCAATTATACAGCAAAATGGATAGGCTAAGCTCTCTCAACCCAAGACTGGACCAAGCAGTCAAGAGGAGAAGGGAATTACTTGCATTATACCACCAGTCTCACATAGACCTATGAAACCAGCACCGACAAAAAACACACATAAATACATGAAAGCATACTCGGAGGCTCTAAATAAAAATCTGCAGAAGCAACAGAGACCTCCAAAGCAGACATCCAAGCAACCTCCACCCCCCCAACACAAACCATGAAACATATACTTCACAAAACCACACAGCCCTTAAGGCAAAATAACATACCCAACACACTAGTAATAGGTGACTCTATAGTCTGGCACACTGACGTCCCACTCACTAGGCTGAACAAGGAGAAGGTTACTATTAGCTGCCTGTCAGGTGCCAGGATCCGCCACATAACACAAGCACTCAGGTCACTCCAGAACAAATACAAATATGACTCTGTCATTGTCCATGTTGGTGTAAATGACCTGAGCCATACCTCCCTGGACTACATGAAAAGAGACATGGAGGAGCTCTCTGATCACGTAGCCCAGGCCAGTATGACCCTGACCCTGAGTAGCATCCTGCCCTCACCAAGAATTATACCATGGTATAGAGACAAAATTATCAATTTCAACAATTGGCTAAGCTTCTGGTGCCATTCAAAGGGGATCCACTGTCTGTCAGCCTGGGATGACATGCGCGACAAGCCACACTGCTTTGCTAGAGATGGCTTGCACCTGTCACCCTTAGACTTTCGAATACTGGCCAAGGCTCTTGCCACCCCCATAGTGCCTTTTTTAGGCAAGGCTCAAAAGACAAACCCACCACCATAAATAGCACAAGTAACAAAAAACTGAGGGTAATGCTACTCAATGCCAGAAGTCTAAACCTCAAAATGCATGCACTCGAGGCACTCCTCAGTATGGAGAAAATCGATATATGTGCAGTAACAGAAACCTGGTTTAAGGATCCAGAGAGCACCCCAGCATAACCAGGCTACAACTCATACCATACATTTCAGCCACAAAACCCGGACCGAAATACAAAAAGGGGGAGTATCCATATTCATCAAGGATACCCACACCTCCAGCTTAGTGGCACAGCAAAATGCTTCAGAGATCATCCACGTGCAACTAACAATGGGCAAAACTGCTATTCAAATTATAGCTTGCTACAGATCACCCACCATGTCCCAGGACCCTCACTCCGCATTCCTGGAAACACTGGGAAACATAAAGGTCCTACCAAACACCCTGATATTGGGTGATTTCAATTACCCAAACATTAACTGGGAGAACTACTGAAGTACTAACTCCCTTGCCCAAAATTTCCTAGAATTTATAAACTCAAATGCCCTGGATCAACTGGTCAACACCCCCACCAGAGGTGGCAACATATTGGACCTGGCCATCACCAACATGGGCGACTGGTTCCACACCGGAGGTCAACACCTCAATGGTTAGATCTGACCATAAACTAATCACTCTGGATATCCACATTCTGCCACCACCCCCGGTCAAAGAAACCACTGTGAAAAACTTTTCAAAAGCAAACTTCACATTACTTAAGACCAAGGTGGGAAGTTTCAAAGCCCCCATGCTAAAGGATAATGCTGTCCAGGCTGCAAAATCCTTTACTAATGCACTCTACGGGAACCTCCAAGAATGCATGGATCATGCTATCCCAAACAAAACCAAGACTCTCTCCTCCAAGAAAAGGAAACCAATCTAGTGGACCCCTGCCATAAACAAGCTATACAATAGAAGGAGGAAACTAGTACAGAAAAGAGTAAAATCCCAAGAAGGGAAGACATCCCTGATCAGTATCAGCAAGAAACTATGTTCCCCTCATAAAATCATCCAAGGCTAGCTTCAAAAGAAAAATTGCCATTGACTCCAAAGATAACCATAAGGCATTCTTTAGCTATGTCAAGAATCTAAGTGGCAATTCTCAAACCCGCTCGGAGTTAGTGCAGAATAGCACAAAATGCAATGAACCGACCGATATAGCCAACATCCTAGCAGACAGGTTCAGTGCAAACTTCACCCCCTCTCACCCCCAAAAAGACCCATAACTATACCAAAAGAATGTAGTGCCCCTAAAATCGCAGAAACTCAGGTTAAAACAGCCCTCTCCAAAGCCTAAAACACAGCATCAGTGGGACCGGATGGTGTCCCAGGCTGCATCCTACATGAGCTCAAAGATGAACTAACCCCTCACCTAAACACACTGTTTAAACTCAGCCTCTCCAAAGGCTACATGCTCACAGAGTGGCACACAGCAATAGTTATTCCACTCCACAAAGGTGGAGCCACAACGGACCACGGGAACTATCGCCCTATAAGCCTGACTAGCTTGGTCTGCAAAGCTATGCAGCACATCATCATGGATCTCATTAACAGAGACATTGGAAACCTCCAAGCACTGGATCCTACCCAGTTCAGCTTTGTTAAGGGCAGATCATGCCTCCTAAACCTGGTGGACTTCTTTGAGACAGTTACCAAGGCTATAGACGAGGGAAAGGTGGTCCACACAGCCTACCTAGACCTTGCAAAGGCCTTCGATACCATTCCCCACTCAGGTATTATAGACAAGCTCACCAGCCTGAACATAAACCCCTACATCATGAGATGGGTTGCCAACTGGCTCACGGACAGAACCCACATTGTAAGAGTTGCGGGAGCTAGGTATGTCTCTAAACTAGTTACAAGTGATGTTCCCCAGGGCTCATTCCTAGGACCCCTTCTGTTCGGCATATACTTCTCAGAGGTACAGGCAAGCACAGGAGGACTATGGCTGACCAAGTTCGCAGATGACTGCAAACTAGGGGCTATAATTGACTCTCCGGCTGACACAGACATCCTCCAAAAGGGTCTCACTGAGACAGATACCTGGTGTCAAAACCATGCCCTCAAGCTAAATGCCAAAAAGTGCATAGTCATCCCCTTTGGAAAAAACAAAGTACCCACAAACTACCACATAGGTGGTATCCCCCTAAATACGGTAGACGTAATAAGGGATCTGAGGACCCAAGTAGATAGTAACCTCTCCTTTGATAATCACATTGCCAAAGTGGTTAGAAAATCCTTCTATGTGGCTCACCTAATCACAAAAGGGTTTGCATCCAGATAGAAAGAGGTCATCAGGCCCCTCTATGCATCACTCATCAGACCCATCATAGAGTACAATGCCCCATTTGGGATGTACCTTACAAGACACCTGCAACAACTGGAAAGACCACAGAAGTACCTCACCAAGAGGATCATTGGCCTCAAGCAGATGCCCTATGCAGCTTGACTGAAGAAACTCCAGCTGTACTCGGTTGCATACCTCCTACTCAGAGGTGATCTCTGCCTGACATACAAGGCCATGTCCAGTCCAGAATTGATGGACATGCTCCACCTAAAGAAAACCATATCCCCTCGAGCCACACACTCCAGGGATCTAAACCTCACCACAACAATAAATAGGACATGCTGGAGGGATAGATTCCTGTCCCAGAGACTTCCCATGCTCTGGAACAAGATTCCAATCTACATTAGGCAGAGCTCCTCGCTAACCCTCTTCAAGAGAAACATTGACAAGTGGAAACAGAAAGTTTACCCCGGGGATCACTTCAATGGCTCTGCTGGACAGAGGCACAGGGAACTAATCTAAGGGGGCGACGAAAGCCAACACATTCTGGCTAGGCTTATAAATGTTTTCGGGCAGATAGCCTAGTACCTACCTATGAACCTATAAGTGTGGACAGGAACTTGCATAAGGCCTTTACTGCAATTCATATCTGCAATTCATATCTGCTTCAGTTTGGTTTGGTTCTCCTCAATTTTGGGGAAGATGTTTTGGTTCTGGTTTTTTTTAGGTCATCAGGTTTGGGATCGACCTTTTTCAGGGGAGGGTCTCAACTTTGGGATGAGGGAAATATGCCAGTATGAGGATTGCCCAGGGTGACAGATAATCTAGCGATGGCTCTAACTGGAATGGATTAACTCAATGCTCAGAGAGGGAACCAGGAAAAAAACAGAGCAACAAAATAATTAAATAAAGACAGAAAAAATGTTTGCAGTTCTGCATTCCATTAGATGGCAAACAGAGTACCAAAATGTAGTAGTGACATCATGACATACTTACTAGAGCAATCTTTTAAGCCTTATTTTACTGTACATGTTCTGTTTTCCATATGTTTAGTACAAGTACCATAACAACATTTATTTATTTATTTATTTATTTGCATTTGTTAACCGGGTTGGTCCAGCTGGGTAAGAATTACCCTTTTTCAGTGGAGACCCGAGGGAAAAAGCCCCAAACAGACATACAAATACATACGAATAGAGACAAATTAACAATATTACAGAGGAAAACAATATTATGGGTACAATGGATAAGAAAAACAAACAATGAAAGTTTGAGAATATGAGTAAGGTAGGCCAGAGGCATGCATGCAAAAGATTTATGAAAAGGTGTTCTGAGCAAGATCTCTGAATTAAGTTAACATGACAAGTGATAAGGCAGGTCACCAATTATTCCATACTTGCAAACCCTGTAAATGCGTATGTGTGATGTTTACATGCTTACCTAAAGAAAACTTCTTCTGTTGTCCCGATCCAAAATTCTTACTGGTAACAGGCTGTTTGTGTTGTTTGACACCAGGTCTGTAAATGTCTTTTTTTAACAGAGATCTGTACATTAAAAGAAAAAAAATTCCGTTAATGACTTGTATACTGTGAAATTATGGACAATTATTATGAGAACACTTGGAAAAGAAATAACATACCACATACTCTGATGGAAAGAAATCTCTGTTTCTGAACTCATTATTTTCAGTCACTGGCAGGTATGTAGTAAAATAAACTGTTTACAGACAGACTTCTGTATATGTACATTCTGGACAGAATTCTCTTCTCTTCTTTTTGTCTTACATGCTAAAGTTTCTACAATGTTAATGCTAATCATAATTTCTCAATTTTACTCAGCATAATAGGCAAGTTTTCTAGCTCAGGTTGTTGATTTCAGGCATCTCTCATATATTTCCCTTCATGAGCAACAACAGACTAGCCCTGTCTTAAAATAGATTCAGGGGGACAGTTTCTTCAGTGTGCCTTAAAGCCCTGTTCTCCCTAGTCTAGTAAGGGAGTTTTTCAGATGCCAAGCCTGTATGTGTCTATGAGGGTCTATGTCATATAATCGAACTTTCAAAATTTCGAACACCATATGTTCGAACTTGGAAGTTCGAAATATAACAACATCGAAACCTCAGAACAGCAATTTTTTTCCCAGGGGAAAAAATTTGCTGTTCCAAAAACACACACACAACACAAACACACCAAAAACTTAATAAACCTACACTAAACCTTATATACACAACTATCTATGCACTAAACTTAACCCAAACTAAGGTCCGTCACTATCACACACCTACCTTACCCGTACCCTAACCCTGAAGTCCGTCACTATCGCACACTTACCTTACCCGCACCCTAACCCTAAAGTCTGTCACTATTGCACACTTACCTTACCTGCACCCTAACCCCAATGTCCATCACACTCGCACACTTACCTTAACCCGATCCGTAACTTTCGCACCACAGTGGAGAAAATGTCGAAGCCGCAGAAACCAAATTTTTTCCCTGGGAAAGAATTCATATTTCTGCGGCTTCAACATTTTTATTTTTCGAACTTCCCCATTCGAACTTCTAGTATTCGAAATTCTGAACAGTTGATTAAATGACATAGACCCGTCTATGATACTGGAGGACAGAGCTGCAGTAGCAAATACTGTTCTATGGCTCATTGCAGCAGAGATATACCATCATCCTCCCTCTCATTCTAAGGAAGAACTCTCTGTCCCTGACCACTGCTCTTCAATCCAATCAGCCCTCTTGAACCAGGTTCTTTGCAGATCACTGATGGTATCAACAACTTTCCTGCACCATTGACATTAGGTACATCCAACATAATATGTAGGGTTTTTTAACTCATTCAAGCCTATAACGCATTTTTGTATATTTACAGTTCATATTCATAGCTCCTTGTGGCGTTTAGACCTTTTTTGGATCTGGCTTCTTTAACCAAGTGACTTACTAGCTAATAATGGGCAGTATTAGAAAATGCAAGAATTATTAATAAAATAACACTAAGACTGTAGATCTAAGATGTCCCGCAGTAGAGAAATTAATCATTTGACACTTATTATTCATATTTTCATATTTATATTCTTATTTTCATAACTGAGAGCCCTACACATTATTGAGGGGTGTGGTATGATATGCTTTGGTGGGAGACAGAAAAATTCATTGTCAATGTCCATTTATATAACACTCTACCCAAGATATTTATAGTTGTTTATTAGTAATTATGAAAATAAACAATATTTCCATATGTACTTAATACTTCAAAACCAAGTGATTTACAAATGGTTGCATGACATCAAGTGAAACATTACATGATGTTGAAGAAAAATGACTAATATTTCAACTGTAAGTTGCACATGCTGAGAAAAATTTGTGGCCATTTATATTGATATTTATACAATTCAACATATCTAAATATAAATATCTAAATATATATGTAGTTTTAGAGGAAATTTCTTGTTGCCATATGAAAGCTTATGTCTGGTTAATAAAAATGTTCTAACAATATATGCCTCAGTTGTATAGTTTTTAAGCAAGCAATAATGCCTGACAGGGGGTGTGTGTTAATGTATAATTAATGCCCGCTCAGGGGTGTTACGAGGCCCAATGCCACAGGCGGAGGGCCTGTACACCCCTGGAAGGGCGTTAATTACCCATTAACACACACACTGGAGGGCATTATTGCACTTAGAGAATGGGCTCAATGTAAAACTGTTGTTTTACCTGCTTGTTTTTTAAGTACTTTATTTTTACATATTTTGAATGTAAAATAGTTCCTCCGCCTAATGTTTTAAACTTGCTGTAGTATATGCTAATTGTGTTGGAGGAAGCATTTTACATCAAAAATGCATAAAATAAATAATATAGTGCTTAAAAAATAGGTAAAGCAACAATTTTACACAGAGCCCATTCTCTCTCTGTCATACACACACACACAGTCTCTTCTGCTTTCACACACACATACATATACACACACACAGTCTCCTCTGCATTTATGCACACATTTACTCACAGAAGATTGGTCTCACTCTTTCTTATTCTCTCACACACAGAGTATCCGCTACTTTCATACAGGTATTCAGTCACACAACATCACTGTCACTCTCGCTCTTGATCTCTTACACACACAGTCTCCTCTGCTTTCATACACGCATTCACACACACAAGATCGCTCTTACTCTCTCTTGATCTCTCACACATACACACATACACACAGTCTCTTCTGCATTCATACACATATTCAGTGACACACGATTGCTACCAGTTTCTCTCCAACTCTCTCGAATTCACATATACATGCACACGCACTCACATACAAGCACACACACACACACACACACACACACACACACACACACACACACACACACACACAGTCTCTCTCTTTTTTTTTTTACATTTTACACTTGCTAAACAGCAGAACTGCTGCTTAACGAGCATAAAATAATGGCAGACATTTTTTTTCCAGTCTGAGCTCCACGGCAGCTTGATATGCTGCCATGAAGCGGCAGACTCGTTTTTCAGCGGGCATTACTTGTACATTAATACACTGCTGGAGAACATTTGTTTTCCAATCAGTGTATTGATGTACAGGTTGCCTATTTTCTAAGATATAATAATCTGTTCGTGAAGCTTTAGCAAAAAACTATAATTTTGGGTTTGTGTAAATTATACTATACTATAGTATTTGTAGAAAGACTATGAATGTGCTAAATATTACCATTGTAAAGAATACTCAATGATAACATTGATATTTGTTCAGTTTTAATGTCTTGTATTATTCACAAAACATTTACATTTGTTTATCCTATGCTTTTAAAGCTTATTTTTCAGAAAATGCTCTAGAATGCAAGATGTGTTTAGGCTGCCAGACATCTGACATTCCACACCACATAGGTGTTAATGAGTTTCAAATTTTGGCTTTGCTTTGTGGTCTGCTACTGATACTTACTTTCAAGAGCTGTCATTAATCTTGCTTTCCCAGTGTAATGTTGTAACCACACACTTGTTGATTGAACTAGCTACACAGTTTGGTCGTCAACTGGGTCATATCAAGCTGGGACTCCAACTGACTCAGCCACTTAGTAACTAACTCGTTTACAAAAGAGGTTTTAATAAAATCTCTGTTGGCTCTTTATTCCCTTAATGGATCAGTTCCTTGAGTAGATCAATGGCAACAAGCCATATTTTTTGGTTGATGCTTATACTTCTGCGGCCACTAATGCCCTGAATCAAGTATGGCCACTGCTTGCATGCCCCAAATTATTGGCACCTCTTTAACAATTATTTGATTTTAAGGTTTTTCAGGATGTGCTACCTAGGACAGGGGTGAGACCAGAAGTAAAGGAGGACCTTCCTGTCAGAAGACATACTTAGTCAGATGTTTCCTTGCCCACAGGGATCTCTCCTGCAGCCAGTTGTCCAGTGATGCTCTTTATGGTGGAGAGTAGGCTGTGCACCCCAGTCTCTTTTACCACCCATAGAACCTTTTCTTCCCTGGAGCATGAGGAAGCCAAATGGTTCTTTGAAGATAACTTTGCTAACATCCAACAGTCCTTCCCTGAGGTGTACCAATAGTGCATAGCAGTGGTAATTTTGGTAAGAATTCTGATTTCTGCTGGACTGAGTCCTGCATCAACTACAAAAAGATCATGGCATTGCTTTTTTCTTTGTCAGCAACCTACTTAGGTCCTGAACCAAAGGCACTCAGGATTGTATATATTCTTGCTGATTCCCTGTGTCTAGATGTTTACCTGATGGTCCAATCCTGTAGGGAAGACATTCTTTTTTTACCTTCCATCATGAAAGAGGCTTTGCTTAGCTTCAAAAAATCTTTGGATCCATCCAGGTTGTAAAATTACTGTTCATTCTCTAACCTAACATTCATTTGTAAGGTTAGTGAGAATGCAGTAGTTGTTTACCTGCATTTCTGCTTATTATGATCTATTTGATCAAAGTCAGCCTAGTTTCAGACCTAGGGACAATATTGGGACTGCTCTGACTTCAGAGGTGAGTGAATGGTGATCTCCTGTTTTGTCTTGGTCCTCCTGGATCCCTCTGCTGCTTTTGATGTGGTGAGGGATCTTCATACTCACTATGGTATAAGCTCTACAATACTTGGGTGGTTTCTCCTCTTACTTTGTACTTCATATTCAGCACATGATTTCTAGAATTAATTCCTCCAGTAGGCATTGCTAACTTGAAGTTTTTCAAGACCCCCTGCTGGTACCTTTGGTGTTCACCAAGTATATACTAACTCCATGAAAAGTAGGAATGGAGAGATATATGTTATCAGTGTTAAATCAAATTAGACTCAACTTTATGAAAATATAAGAATGCCTGTCCATGTGACTATCCGTCATTTAAACATTCCATTTTCCACTGTTTATTTTATGGAGGCAACCATTTGGAATTTGCTTTCTTTCTGTGAGATCTGGGTTTGATACTTGGCAGTAGGCTGATACTTAAGGACCATGTATCAGCTGACAACAAGGCATCATATTTACATTTGAAAAATATTTCCCATTAACACCATACATTTTCCTTAAACCTTGATGCCATGGTTTGTTCCCCATTGTCTTCTCATGTGGACTGTTTCTAATGCTCTTTACCTCAGATGTGCAGGCAGTCAATGAGTGCAGCTTTGATAGCTGCAGAATTCCTGCAATGGCTGCTAGCCACAGCAGTGTTTAAAAATCTTACTTTTGATATTTTATGCCTTGCATAATCTGGGTCCTCTCAATTTTCAAGGGCTTCTGGCCTTATTCCCATAGTCATACTCCAAAATCATCAGGTGAGTGGCTTCTGAGTGATCCTAAAACATATACTTAGACTTTGAGTAAGCTATCTTTTCTGTACCCAACCCTGGCTCTGTGGAATTAACTACTTTCCTTGATATTGATATTTGACTCCAATGTGTCTTTTCTAAAGCTCTTTAAATTCCATATTTATAGTGTGATCTATTTGAATTCAAACAGAGATATTGCTCAGCTTCTGTGATGTATTTTAATTACAGCCCATTTTTAACATGTTGCAATTATAATACATAATTCACTGTAATAATCTAAATTATCGTCTATGGTTTTATGCTCAGCACTAAGGCTTAGGTATTCATATATTGAAACAAACAAATAAATGCATGTCTACATGCATACATTCATTAATACTGTAATATTTTGAGAATGATCAGTGAGAACCCACACTCAGCTTTTTTCACCATTTTAACCTAGTAGCTCTGGCCTTTCTTCTTTAATGATAGAAAACTCCCCCAACTTTAAATACACACAATACTAGATTCAGCAGTGCATACTGTCATGAAATAAAAAAATAAGCTTTACTTTAAGCATTTAGGCACATCACTGAATCTTAGTCAGTACCCTAAATATCTTATTGAACAATCTCTCTCTCTCTCTATCTCTCGCTCTCTCTCTCTCTCTCTCTCTCTCCTAACAACCCCAGCCTGCGTGACACTCCATTTCAGGTTCTGGTATCCAAAACTCCCCTGATTCTTTCCTTTCTCTCCTGTTCTGGCCCTCCCCTTTCACTAGACAGGGTTGATGTGTGATCTTCCTCCAATAATTGTGAAACACTGCAGCTCCTTAGCTCCCCATTGGTTTCTAGGACACAGTGCACCATATGATTACAACCTTCACTGACCAGTGAGCATGAGTATTACTGGTCAACCAGATTCCACCTCAGCTGGCCCGTGACTTCTACAGCAGTGTGTATTTTTTTTCCATGCTGCAGTCCTGTTGAGACAACTCCTGGCAAAGTGTCTAACTTGAGAAGAGGCTCAGCACAATGGATGTCTCATGCCACAGCCAGTTTTTTTTTTTAAACTGATCCCCTCTCTCTGGTTCACTATTTTGATCAAAACCTTTGTTTAGTAGGTTCAGAACACTGGTTTTGTTTTTGTTTCAATCATTAATTTTCTCTTCAAAGGGGTTTACTTTGTCCTCATCTGTTGTGTTGGGGGTAACAAAAGAATCATTCACATTATCATCTTTTATGTCATAAGGTTCTGATATATTTGATTGCATTTTTACTTAAATACGATATGATATAGAAGTGATATTTGTTTTCAGCCGTTTCATATCAAGGGATATATCTTATAATATATTTTCAGTTTCATTGCTTGACCTCTCTTTAAGTTTGGTGCCCGTACAAAATCTAGCTCTTTTACAGAATTCTCTCTTACATCAATCACACGTAATAAATCTGTTGGTTGAGACTCCATGACTGAACTATATTCTTTAGTATGTATATCTGAGGCAGTCTGTGCATTCCCAGTCTGACAAGTTGTCTCTGCAGCTTCAGATTTTTTAACTGCTTCTTCTGTGATTACACTAAGCATGCTAGTTGTGACTTCAGTGGAGATCTTTCCAGTTGTTTCTATGCCTTTCAGACTCCTAGTGTCTCTGCTGTTCACTGTACTGCTCACCACTCTCAGAAAGTTACTCTGTCATCCTTCTGTTGAAGGAATTATTTTCCTTTTGCAGGTTTGTTACCGCAGTGTAACTTTCTTGTATTAGTTTAGCATGGACATACATTATTTTAATGTACTGTTTGTATCTTCTAAGATTTGATTTGGATTTTATCTTCAGCTTCCAGATTTTTGCGCCTTCTTATTAGCTTGAGAGTAACAGCATACTGTTTATAGATCCTGCAAAGCAACTTTCTCTGCAGCACTTTAATATAGCAATAACCCACGCCTGGGTGTGGGTAATGCGGGATTTACCCACGGTTGGCGTGGTTTGGTAACAAAGACAACCGTGGGTAAATCCCGCATTACCCACACCCAGAAGTGGGTTATTGCTATTATACTACGACATTATTTAAGAAAAGAAACAATTACTTTTCTTAAATAATGGTATTGTATAATGCCTCTTTGCTGCCCTTCTGCAGCTGTCTGGCATCCGCGGCAGTTCTGATGTACTGCGCATGCCTACACAGTACATCAGAGCTGTGGTCAAAAGCAACGGAGAAAGCAAGATCTCCGTTGCTTTTTTACTGTTTCGCTATGTTAAATGGGAGATGTCCGTTGCTTATTTTAAAGCTGTCTCGCTATGTTAAACCCATTTAACATAGCGAAACAGTAAAAAGCAACGGAGATCTTGCGTTCTCCATTGCTTTTTTTTTTTTAAACCTGTCTCGCTATGTTAAATGGGTTTAACATAGCGAGACAGCTTTAAAATAAGCAACGGAGATTTCCGTTGCTTTTTTTAAACCTGTCTCGCTATGTTAAACTCTTTTAACATAGCGAGACAGTGTTTTAAAAAAAGACTTATACTAATGGAAAAAGTCCAGGCGACCTGACCTTTTTCCATTAGTATAAGTCGATTTACAACGTGCACGCTGGCCAATCAGCGTGCACGTTTTGGAATATTAATGGGGGGTCATGGTATAATAAGGCTTTCTTCCTTTTTTCATTTTTGTTCAGTCTCCTGAATGTGTTGATTAATTATATTAAGTCACAGTCATTATACCTCCATTTTCTTTACCGAGAGCCATTTTGAGTCCCTCACTGCTAACTGTCAATGATTTACTTTATTTGCGCTTTCAGATTTCTTTTATTGGACAAACTGAGTCACTACCTTTTGTGAGAAGGATTTTTGTTTCCCTTATTGAGTTTGTTTCAGTCTTTTGGAGTTGTGCCTTTAATAACTCACTCTCCACTTGCACATTTTGACACTACTTTTAGATCAAGAAGAGTTGTATTAACCATTTGTAGCTCTTGCCATAAATGTTCCTTCCTATTTTGTAAATATAGTATCAGCTTCTGTCTGAAACTGACCCTTTTGTTTTTCAAGTTCCATCACCGGGTTTCTTAGCTATTTTTTCAGTTTATACATTATTTCTAATTAATTTAAAACAGGCTTGCTTTCCTTTTGGCATGTGATGTTACTTGACTTAGCACTTTCAGGTTTACCCTTCTGTTTCACTGTGTAGCTTCTACAGAATGTTGAGATAGACTTCTGGATAATCTGGCAATTTCTTTGTTAATATTTTAAGTTTCTAATGTTGGTCAGGGTCAGCCAACTTGTTTTTTTACTTTCTGCCATTTTATCATTATTTTCATAGTCCATCTGTTCTAACTTTACTACTGACTCACTCTGCTTAGAGAGAGCACCCGAGGGACCCAATTCCAAAAGACTAGTTCTCAGTGTTAGCGACTTGCTCGAGTGTAAGCCTACTTTATACAAAGGCTTTAGACTGAAGTAAGTCACTTACACTGTGACAAGTCTCTTGGAATCAGGGCAGGCTTACAACAGAGTACGTCACTTACACTATAAGCAAGTCTTAGCATTTCTGCGCTTTCAGTTAATGCCCTAAAGTCTTATTCCAGACCTGTAAAACTTTGGATAAGCATTTCCTTTACATTCTCTTCTTTTTGGTTAGCTTGTGCTGCATAAACAGATTTTCTGAAATGACTTCTACTGCCTTTTCTAAATGTTCTTGTGTTTTAAAAACAACATCTGATTTGAGTTGTATGAAAGTTTGGACACTAAGGAGGGAGAAAAGGACCTGTACCGATTGGCTAGACAGAGGGACCGAGCTAGGAAAGATGTGCAGCAGGTAAAGGTGATAAAGGATAATGAGGGAAACATACTCACAAGTGAGGAGAGTGTGTTGAGCAGATGGAAAGAGTACTTTGAGGGGTTGATGAATGAAGAGAATGAGAGGGAGAGAAGGTTGGATGATGTAGGGATAGTGAATCATGAAGTGCAGTGGATTAGCAAGGAGGAAGTAAAGATAGCTATGAAGAGAATGAAGAATGGAAAGGCTGTTGGCCCAGACGACATACCTGTGGAAGCATGGAGGTGTTTAGCTGAAATGGCAGTGGAGTTTTTAACCAGATTGTTTAATGAAATCTTAGAAAGTGAGAGGATGCCTGAGGAATGGAGAAAGTGTTTTGGTACCGATTTTTAAGAATAAGGGTGATGTACAGAGCTGTAGAAACTACATAGGGATTACATTCATCAGTCACAGCATGAAGTTATGGGAAAGAGTAATGGAAGCTTGGTTAAGAAGGGATGTGATGATTAGTGAACAGCAGTATGGTTTCATGTCAGGAAAGAGTACAGCAGATGCGATGTTTGCTCTGAGAGTGTTGATGGAGAAGTATAGAGAATGTCAGAAGGAGTTACATTGTGTTTTTCTAGACTTAGAGAAAGCATATGACAGGGTGCCTAGAGAGGAGTTGTGGTATTGTATGAGGACGTCAGGAGTGTCAGAGAAGTATGTAAGAGCGGTACAAGATATGTACGAGGGTAGTGTGACAGCGGTGAGGTCTGCTGTGGGAGTGATGGATGTGTTTAAGGTGGAGGTGAGGTTACATCAAGGATCAGCTCTGAGCCCTTTCTTATTTGCAATGGTGATGGACAGGTTGACAGACGAGATCAGACAGGAGTCCCCATGGACTATGATGTTTGCAGATGACATTGTGATCTGTAGTGAGAGTAGGGAACAGGTGGAGGAGACCCTGGAGAGATGGAGATATGCTCTAGAGAGAAGAGGAATGAAGGTCAGCAGGACTAAGACCGAATATATGTGTGTGAAGGTCAGCAGGACTAAGACAGAATATATGTGTGTGAATGAGAGGGAGGATAGAAGAATGGTGAGGATGCAAGGAGTAGAGGTGGCGAAGGTTGATGAGTTTAAATACTTGGGGTCAATAGTTCAGAGTAACAGTGAGTGTGGAAAAGAGGTGAAGAAGAGAGTATAGGCAGGATGGAGTGGGTGCAGAAGAGTGTCAGGAGTGATTTGTGACAGACGGGTACCTGTAAGAGCAAAAGGGAAAGTCTACAAGAGTGTAGTGAGACCAGCTATGTTATATGGGTTGGAGACAGTGGCATTGACAAAAAGGCAGGAGTCAGAGCTGGATGTGGCAGAATTAAAGATGTAAGATTTGCACTGGGTGTGACGAGGGTGGACAGGATTAGGAACAAGTATATTAGAGGGTTAGCCCAGGTTGGAAGGTTTGGAGACAAAGCCAGAGAGGCAAGATTACATTGGTTTGGACATGTGCTGAGGAGGGATGCTGAGTATATTGGGAAAAAGACCCTAAGGATGAAGCTACCAGGTAACAGGAAAAGAGGAAGGCCTAAGATAAGGTTTATGGATGTGGTGAGAGAGGACATGCAGGTGGTTGGTGTGACAGAGCAAGATGCAGAGGACAGGAAGAAATGGAAACAGGTGATCCGCTGTGGTGACCCCTAACGGGAACAGCCGAAAGAAGATGATGATGATAATGATGATGATCTGATTTGAAACCCAAGTTATGTTTTTCACCATCTAGTCTAACCTTCCTAGTACATTATGTCTTTCTGAACCATTTTCCTTAATGAAGGAAAACTTCCCAACTTTAACATGCTATTAACTTCCACAAAACATAGAGAGATTGCAGCTGTAAAATGAAATAATCTGCTTAACTTTAAACTTTAAGCAAGTGATTAAGTCATAGCCAATTTTCTAAACTTCTCAACGGACCATTTAAGTCCATTCCTCCAAGCAAAACAAAGTTCAAAACTTCCAAATTCACCACTGTGGTTTATTCTCTTTATGATGTTCTGTGCAACTCAACATAAAACAAACACCTGTGGTTGTCAGCTCTGAATCAAAGGCTTTTCATTTGCCTTCAAGTGTCTCTGTTAATGAGGCCTTGTCTTCATGACTTCACTTGGCTCTCATTTATAACAAGCCCCTAGCCTGTGCATCTCTTCAGCTCAGGCTTTGCCCTATCATTCTTCCTTCTTTCTGGTCCTTGCCCTGCCTTTTCAACAGAAGAGTGTGTGGCTTCCTCCACTTGGAGTATTTGTGAGAGCTCTTCCTCCCATAATGCCCCAACATGGTTCCAAAGAAGTCACCTGGGTGGCACTATACTACAATGCATACTTGTATAATGCATATATGTATGCAAACATACATACATACATATATACATATGCAATCAATCAAATAACTCTGGCAAGTGCAGCAGAAACACTGAGTTATTAGAGGAGAACCAGATAGGTTCCATTTATTTTGCAAGCCTTTTGCAGAGAAGAACTTTGGAAATATGTAGCTATGCATACCACCTTTGCTGAAAATTCCAAAGATCTTGCAGCCAATGAAACTGCAACAACCAAGTCATCAATCTGCATAAGGGAAAGACTAGGAGAGGTTTCCCAGAGTAATGGATCAGTAGGTGTTTGTGATAAACTGGTTAAAAATGAGGAGGTAGAAGAAACATCTGAACAAGATCTGCCAAGGTCATTAAGGATCGATAAGATACACTGATGTCCTATGCTCCTTGGCTTTGCAAAGGTATTTTGTCATTAGTAGTTCTGGAGAGAAGAACCCTGGTGCAGGGCTGTGTCAGAGCATCCTTGGTGTTGTTATTGTGAAGACAGATGAAAGATATTAATATTTAACTTGCAGTAATCTATCTAGTGATGCCAAGTCACATCTGACTGCTATAGTGACCATATTAACAGGTTTCTCTATCCATAAGGTTTATCAGCAAGTTGGAGATGGAAGTAGTTTGCCAAGACTTCCTATCATTTTCTTCCATATCATTAAGACACGTGACACATCTACAGGCAATTTAAAATCATCAGTCTATTTATTGCACGTCTTTGGTTTGTTGGAGAAGCCAGACAACCAGGAGAAAACCAATACAAACACTGGAGGGCACGCAGACCTGGTACAGAAGACATCCCAGCTGAGAAGTGAACTTAAGAACTTCTTGAACTGAAGCAACAATTCTACACACTATGACACTATGCTGCCCCTGAGACAAACTTAAAGCACTTTTGAATCATGAGTGATGCAAAGAAGTCCCAGCCTGGATAACCCTACTTCCTGTAGAATAACTTGGTCACAGAGGTGCTGAGGGACAATTTACGGGCATCAGAATATTTCTTTTCAGTCTCCTAGCAATACATCTGGATTTATTTGGAATATACACCTGTACTCTCATAACTTGTCTGCATAATGGTTAAGAATAAGCACCTATCCAGGCATGTCTAAGGGTCAGCTGTCTACCTGATGAATCTGGGTATCTTGGGGCAATGCAGCAATTGCCTCATGTACACAGACAATTCTCTCCTCCTACCACTCAACACTACAACCTGTGAGAGATGCACTTATATAGCCAAACTGGAAGTAATGCTCCCTTCACCCAAGACTGGAACAGACAGTCAAGAGGAAAAGGTAAACACTTACACCACACCACACTCATCACATAGTCCTTCAAAACTTACACCACCAAAGTACACACATAGAAACACAAAACACACACCTACATTTGCTGAGGCTGTCAATAAAAATCTGCACAACCAACAGAGACCTCCAAAGCAGAAATGCAAGCAACCAACACCCCAAAAAAAACACGAATGACACATAGCCCACAAACTCAGTGTGCCACTCAACCACAGCCCATAAGGCATAACAACATACCCAATACTCTGGTCATAGGTGACTCTGTAGTCAGGCACACTGATGTTCCACTCACCAGGCTAAACAAGGAGAAAGTTACTGTCAGCTGCCTGGTGGGTGCCAGGATCCGCCACATAATGCATGCACTCAGTTCATTCCACAACAAGTACAAATATGACACTGTCATCGTCCATGTTGATGTGAATGACCTGAGATGTACCTCCCTGGATTACATGGAAAGAGACATGGAGGAGCTCTCCGATCTTGTAGCCCAGGAAGGTATGATCCTAGCCCTGAGTAGCATCCTGCCATTGCCCAGAATGATACCACAGTACAAGGACAAAATGATTGACTTCAACAATTGGCTAAGCTTTTGGTGTCATTCTAAGGGTCCATTACTGTCTGCCAGGGATGACATGATCGACAGACTGCAATGCTTTGTCAGATATGGCCTGCACCTGTCACCCTTGGGATTCCAGATACTGGCTAAGGCTCTTGCCATCCCTATAGTGCCTTTTTTAGACAAGTTTCAAATGACAAATTCACCACCATAACAGGTGCAAGCAAGCAAAATCTGATGGCAATGCTACTCAATGCTAGAAGTCTAAACCTCAAAATGCATTCACACGAGGCACTCTTTAAAATGGAGAACATTGACATCTGTGCAGTGACAGAGACCTGGTACAAGGCTCCAGAGAGCAGCCCTGCATTACCAGGCTATAATTCATACCACACCTTTTGGCCACCTAACCTGGACCAAAACGCTAAAGGTGGAGGCATGTCAATATTCATTAAGGATAGCCACACCTCCAGGCTAGTTGCTCAGCATAATGCATCCGAGATTATCGAAGTGCAACTAATTCTGGGCAAGACCACAATCCAAATTGTAGCTTGCTTCAGATACCCCACCATCCCTCAGGATTTCCACTCCTCATTTCTTGATACATTGGAAAATATTAGGGTACAACGAATACCCTAATAGTAGGCGATTTCAACTACCCCACCATTAACTGAGAAAACTGCTCGTGTACCAACTCTTTTGCTTAAGTTTTCTGGAATTCATAAATTCCAATGCCTTGGATCAACTTATCCACACCCCCACCAGGGGCAGCAATATCCTAGACCTGGTCATTGCCAACATGGACGACTGAGGTCAATTCCTAGTTGGTCAGATCTGACCACAAGCTAATCACCCTAGACATACACATCCCGCACCCACCCTCCATTAGGGAAACCACCATAAAAAATTTCTCCAAAGCCAACTTCACGCTTCTTAAGACAGAAGTGGCAAACTTCACGACACCCATGCAGACGGACAATAGAGGTACGATTGCTGAATCCTACAAAAATGCACTTTATCAGCACTTACACATGTGCATGGATTGTGCTATCCCTAACAGAACCAAGATGCTATCCTCCAAAAAAAGGAAGCCAATCTGGTGGTTCCCTGCCATAAACAAACTCTACAGCAGAAGAAAGAAAGTGTTGCAAAAAAGAGTAAAATCCCACGATTGGAGGAACTCCCTGGTCAGCCTCAGTAAGAAGCTGAGATCACTCATAAAATTCTCCAAAGCTAGTTATGAAAACAAAATCACCACTGATTTTAAAGACAACCACAAAGCATTCTATAGCTATTTCAAAAATCTCAATGGCAACACTCAGATCTGCTCTGAGTTATAGCACAATGGCACTAAATATACAGAACCAACTGATATAGCTAACATCCTGGTGGATAGGGTCAGTGCTAACTTTACCCCCCCCCTCACCCCCTAAAGGGCCCATCACTATACCGAAAGAATGCAAAGTTCCTGTAATCATGGGTGCTCAGGTAAAAAACACACTCTCCAAAGCCAAGAACACAGCATCCATGGGACCTGACAACATCCCAGGCTGTGTTCTACATGAACTACAGAATGAACTGGCACCCCACCTAAGTGCCATGTTCAATCATATCCTCACCTCAGGCTTTGTGCCCACTGAATGGCACACAGTGATGGTTATCTCACTCCACAAAGGGGGAGCCACCACGGACACCGTGAACTACCGCCCCATTAGCCTAATGAGCCTGGTCCACAAGACCATGGAATGTATCATTATGGAACTTATCAACAAAGACATTGGTAATCTCCAAACTCTGGATCCCACCCAGTTTGGGTTTGTAAAAGGCAGATCATGTTTCCTAAACCTGACTTCTTTGAAGCAGTCACCAAAGCCGTAGATGAGGGTAAGGTGGTTCACACAGCCTATCTAGGTATAGAAAAGACTTTTAACATCGTCGCCCACTCTGAAATTATAGGTAAACTCACTAAACTAGGTATAAATCCCTATGTCACAAGATGGGTTGCCAACTGGCTCACTGACAGAACTCACACTGTGAAAGTAGCAGACTCCAAATCAGACTTCAGACCAGTGACAAGTGGAGTACCACAGGGTTCAGTCCTGGGTCCTCTCCTGTTTGGTATATACTTCTCTGAAGTAAAGGCTAACACAGAAGATCTTTGGCTAATGAAGTTCGCAGATGACTGCAAACTAGGAGCCATAATCAAAACGCCTAATGATGTGGACATCCTACAAAAGGTCCTCACTGAGACACATGCTTGGTGTCAAAGCCATGACAAGAGACCTTGGGACACAGGTGGACAGTAGTCTCTTTTGATAATCACATCACCACAGTAGTCAGGAAATCCTTCTACGTGGCACACCTCATCACAAAAGGTTTCTGATCCAGGAAAAAAGAGGTCATTGTTCCCCTCTACTCATCACTCATTAGACCCATTATAGAGTACAATGCCCCTTTTGGTATGTACCTCACAAGACATCTACAACAACTGGAAAGACCGCAGAAATACCTCACAAAGAGGATTACCAGTCTCAAACAGATGCCCTACGCAGACCGTCTCAAAAACTCCAGCTTTACTCCATTGCATATCACCTATTCAGAGGTGATCTCTGCCTAACATACAAAGCTATGTCAAACCCAGATCTGTTGGACATGCTCTACTTAAAGAAATCCCAGTCTGAGCTACATGCTCTAGGGGCCTAAACCTTGTCACCACAATAAACAGAACATACTGGAGAGATAGATTCCTGTCCCAGAGACTTCCCATACTCTGGAACAAACTACCTATCTATATCAAACAAAGCTCCTCATTAGCACTCTTCAAGAAAAATCTTGATGATTGGATGGGAAATAGGAAATTCGTCCTGGGGATCACTTCTGTGGCTCTGCTCAACAGGGGCACAGGAAAATAATTTTCTTGGGTGGCTAAAGCCAGGGTATCTTTTTGGCTAGGCTTATATAGGCCCTAGAGCCAATAGCCTAGTACCTACCTATGAACCTATGAACCTATACAGATTTACTGCTATACTGTAAAATAGCCACATTATCTGAGTGAATGGATTTGGGATCATCTAGTAACAATTCCCAAAGAGCAACAGTAGAGTACTACTGTAATTTTCGGAACATTTATGTGAAGCTTTTACCTCTTCTGGGACAAAACCCCCAGCATCAAGTGACCAATACAGAGCCCTCCTTAATCCAAAAGAAGGCATGTGAGGTAAGCATACCTCTGGGAGTAAGTTCTACAAAGGGCTTGGCATCAATAGGTTGAATGGATTCATCCACCATTCCAAATATCTTTTGTATACAGACACATACACACACACACACACACACACACACACACACACACACACACACACACACACACACACACACACACACACACACACACACACTTTTGATCTGGACATCTAATGGATCTGATTCCTGAGATCACTTAGTTCTGACAGCCCATTTTAGGACAATCCAGATGGAATATGGAATGAGACTCCATCATGACTGAAGATGCCATGAACCCTAATGTTCTGAGATAAATACTTCCTGGAATGAATTGTTAGAAAGATGAAGAGGTAAATTCCTGAGATCACATGTCCAGAGCCGTTTCTAGGCAAAATTGCTTAACAAGCCTTGACATTGAGGGGAACAAAAGTCAACACATAAATGGTGGGAGGTGGCACTTTTCACAATTCACATTGATCTTTAGGGACTGAAGGTCAGGAGCGGAGACCTCTTTGAATTAATTAAACTGATTTCACTACTGGCTATAAGAAGTCAGTCACATAAACAAAGGAAGAGCTTTATATATTGCAGTAGTATGAAGGCAGTTTCTACTGGCATGCACTTTGTGAACACTTTGGGAATGCGCATAAGGTACAAAGAATGTGTTATAAAATGGTAGTCCTTGGCTCCTATCTAAAAATTAAAAAAACAAAAACTTTTTGAAAGCTTCTTGATCTTTTGGTGCAGATATGTGCCTTGAAAATCTAAAGAGTACATCCAGTTCCCTCTGCATAGTAGAGGAGCTGACTGAATAGTATCCATACAAAACAATATTTTCAGAATAAATCTGTTAAGGACAGTTATGTGCAGGAATAACCATAGTCATCCATGTTTTTCATAATAAAAATAATCGGAATAATACTTGGCACTTTACTGTCCTGGAGTAATCTTCTCAATAGTTGACTTTATGATAAATATGAGAAACTCCTTATCTTTTCTGCTGCTTTTTTGATAAGGGGGCATATAAGATAAGAGGGTGCCCACAGGCAGGTGCAACGGGGTGAACTTGCACCCTCCTGAAACCAGCTGACCGGAAGATTAATTTTCTTTTAATCAAAAAAAAATATATATGTTTTTTGATTTTTTTTTTTATGTTTGTTTGTTTTTTTAAGGGCATTCTTCTTTAAGAACACCTTTTACATTCAGTCACACAGATGCAGAAGTGTCTGTGTGACCACTGTTTTACGCCTTCATCTTGCGCAACCGTGCAGATTTTGATTTCTAGAAGATGTTTGGACTGCGGCCGAAATTACAAGTGAGAGGCAGGTGTGTTTGTGTGTGTAAGTGTTTAAGAGGTGTGTGTGTGTGTGTGTGTGTGTGTGTGTGTGTGTGTGTGTGTGTGTGTGTGTGTGTGTGTGTGTGTGTGTGTGTGCAGTGTGTGCAGTGTGTGCAGTGTGTGCAGTGTGTGTGTGTGTGTGTGTGTGTGTGTGTGTGTGTGTGTGTGTGTGTGTGTGTGTGTGTGCGTGTGTGTGTGTGAGGGGCTAGGAGTATGTGTAAGGGGGGAGGGGGTCATGCCTCGCAATTATCCAGATTTTTGCCTCATATTTCGGTTTGTTTCTCATAAAATTATTTTTTTTTTCCTGGCAAACCATTGGGGACTGAAGTCAGAAAATAATGACAGACATTTGAGTTTTAGACTTCATATCCTCTGAAAATGCATACTAATGCAAACCCTGTTGTTCTATCCACCTTCTAAGAAGATAGGGGAATATATGTGTGTGTCATATTCTCAATTGTACAGATTTTCACAGACTGTCCAGATTTTTGCCTTATATTGAGAAATCACTGGAATCAGCTAAGGATTAAAGTTATTAAATAATGACATGTATTTGAGTTTCAGACTTCATATCCTTCAGAAAATGCATGCTAACACAAATCCTGTTATTCTAGCAACTTTCTAAATGTGTTTCTAGTTTTGGACCTTTGTCCTCAACATTATAACAGGCTTTATCCAGATTTCTTTTGCTAAGAGATTGAGAGGTATGGTGTGTGTGTGTGTGTGTGTGTGTGTGTGTGTGTGTGTGTGTGTGTGTGTGTGTGTGTGTGTGTGTGCGCAAGAGGGAGGTAGCATACCCCTCAGCTGTCCAGGTTTTTGCAGAATGTCCAGATTTTTGCCCGATATTCCTCCTTAAAGGGATTTAAGTTGCTAAATAATAACAGACATTTGAGTTTTAGACGTCATATCCTTTAGAAAAATGCATACTAACAGAAATCCTGTTATTCTAGCAATTTTCTAAGTTTAGGCTTTGTCCAGATTGCTTGCACTAAGAGGTTGAGGTGTGTGTGAGAGTGAAATGCCCTAGTTAGAGTTAGCAGGTAGAATTTATTTTCAAGTCCATTTTCAAGGAATTGCGAGCGTCAAGGGAAAATAAGTTTACTGCTGCTCATACTAAGCCTGCTTAAAATGTGCAACTGTTTTGTTTAGCAAATGGTATCACTATTGTGGTATTGAACTTTAAAGCAGCGTTAGTAGCAAAGCAGGTAGCATACTTGCATTTTGATGTAGAGTGCTGTAGGTTCTACTCCCACATGTAGATTTGTATTTAAGGGGGTAGGGTGCTGCAGTCCTGAGTATGTCCTCCTTTGGATGAGATGCCTAGTAACTATGAACCTGTTTTTCAGCTTGCCACCCATTCCCTATATATACCAGCTTACCATTTTTGTAATGTTAAATAGGCAATTTATTCTTTAAGGGTAGCAGGCAGTGAATTTGTGAATGAAACACTGAAATATAAAGTTGTTTTCTAGCAACAACCTCTTCATTAGTTTCAGATCTCTTTAATGTGGAATTATTCAGATGACTTTTACTTCTGCAGAGATTGTGCATATTGACTGATATTGGTGGATTGTAATGACAGAAGTTTGAATGGCCTTTTATGGTTGAAATGTTCTGAATTGGGCAGTTTGACATTATTGGTTCATGTGTTTTGTTTCATTGCTTACTAGAAAAATGTTCAAAACTATAAATTTAAAACATACTCTCTAACAAGTGGTGCTGTATTATACAAATTATATAATTCAATTATTATATATTATAATTATGAATCAAAGAACTTTTGCATGGTCCTAAAACTGTGTGCATGGGGGCTATGATCTGAAAATAGCTCAAAGGTAAACTTAACCTGCCACTGGTCAGGTGCATTTTCTTTTAATGTGGATTTCAATACTGTTTCAGTGAATGTAAGTTTCAAAGGTAGAGAAATTTTAATGTTAAGTCTGTTTTCATTGTAAGACTGTTGTTTTGTTTAGCAAATGTTTGTGCTATAAAATTTGAAATAAAAGTTGTAAATGGAATCCAAACATCTGTAATCACTGTAGAAGTAAAGCATAAAATACATGCACACAGAGTTTTGAACAGTGTTTATGGCAACTGGGGAAAATAGCCATGTAATGCGACACTGGAATGGCTGCGTGGGGGTGGCTCTGAGTTTGCACCCCCCTGCAAAAATCCTATGGGCTCCCCTGAATGGGAGGGAGGGAGATGGACAGAGAGCTTTACATAACAGCTGTGGACTACCACTTTCATGATCATTGCTCATGTATTGTCTGTCAAAGTGAGCCAAGCAAATGGCTTTAGTGAGTTGTTTCTCTGACCTCTTCCATCCACACGTAGTCAAATGGGGAGGCTACACAACTGTTGGCTGATCTGTGGTCACCTGTAGCCTCCATAAAACCACAAAGGACTCCATCCTTTGAGCCAGCATAGTTGCTAAACCAATGGAAAAAGTTTGTTGCTTTCCCTGTACCTCCTGCAGTTGGAGGTGTGCATTGCTGTTGAACTAAAGTCTCTTCAGGTTTCTCTACATTCTGGAAAAAGATTACCATGGAGAGTGAAATCTCATGCCAACAGGTATAAAGTATGTCCTTTCTATTTGATAGAGCTGAGTGAGTAATCATTTTCTGAACCACAAAGCAGGGACCCCTTTAAATGTGAATCCTTAAATGGTACTTTGATGTCTTCCATTAAGAGTTGGGGTGAGGTGGATTCAGGAGTGCCAGCATAAAGTAGTACCACTGCTTCTGTATTGTTACATGCCTCTATCACAATGTAAATATTATAGACTACCTGGATGCCAACAGCTAAGGCTATGCAACCCTGAGTTTCGAGCTTCCCTTTAATCTCTCCCGCAATCATTTTCTTCTCAATTTGCTAAATTTCATCCAACAGTTCATAATGTAGATATAAACCTTGTGTAAAGTGGTTTATAACCAAAGGATCATATGAAATACAAATCAAATGAGTCACAACACCATTTATACCGTGCCAGTAACCACTCTCATGCTGTATCCCACTCCCCACCCCCCAAGAAAGGCAAAGCCGTCCATCCCACAGTAAATTTATTGGTATCCATCCAAACAGTGGGGTTTAATTTGAAGGATGCTAGGGAGTCACTCCTTTTTACCTGCAGGGAAAATTTATTCAACAGGTGGAGTAGGCAATGGGTAATACATCTGTCTCTCCAGAACATTTTTCTGTGTGCTGCTGGAGTTTAAGTCCCTAGCTCTGCTATAAGTGAAACTATTTAACATGTGAAGATATAGGAAATCAAGGAGGATTGGATTTCTAATGGCAAAGAGCAAAAGGCATATATCACCGTGCAACAGCCTATAAGATATCAATTAAATGGATATGGCTTCAAACTTTTCCTAGTACTGCAGAGACTTTAGGCAAACTATCTTCTTAGTTAGGAATGGCTGGGGCCTTTCCAGTTGCTTAAATAGTCTAGAAAGATACATCCTGAAAGGAGTGTTATACCCAGTAATTGGTCTTATTAGAACTGCATAAAGAGGGATGGGGCCTTCTTTTGACATTAATGATTTGCCTTTAGACATTAGTTTTTGTAAATAGGAGGATTTTCTGAATATACTGTTATACTGTGGTCAAAGGAGATGGAATTATCAACTCACATTCCAAGATCCCTAACTACATTATCATTTTGGATTGGGTTATTGGCTATGCCACAAAACAAAGGAGAGAGTTGCTTACCAAATGTGACATTGTTAAATTTTTTTTGCATTTGATTTTTGCCCCTTTTTCATACATCACTTGTTTACTAGGGTTAGTTTCTGCTGTAATAAATGGGTATCATAGGATAGTTTTTCAATAAATCCTATTTTGTAGTCATTTGCAAACATGTTTAACCAAAAGTTCTGATTTTCAGTCTGGAGATCAGAGAAGTAGATGCTGAAAAGGAGGGATCCTAGTACTGAGCCCTAGGGCAAACCACTAGTTACTGTCCTACTTTCTAAGGAGATCCCTGCCACTTAACTATGCAGGTTCTATTTTGCAGCCACTTGGCTATCCACCTGTCTATCTATGGATAGTCTTTTAAGGCACTTAGTTTGTTTACAGCTCTAGAACATGGTATACTGTCAAATGCTTTGGCCAGATTCAGATAAGCTGTGTGAAAAAAAATAGCATGGTTAACAGCTTGTGTGACCTCCTGAAGAAGTTAATAGGCCAGTGGTGCAACAGGTAGCACACTCACCTTTGCTGCTAGAAGACCAGAAGGCCATGGATTCTATTCCAGTTTCAGGTGAGTGGATTGCTAATACTGCAGTGCAAAACTAGGGGAGTGCTGTACTCTTGAGTGTGTTGGCCTTCAGCTGAGACATTAAAGTGAGGCCCCATCTGCTTGAGTTAGTGTAGTTCAGGTGGATCCTATAGCACCAAATGAAATGAGTATGAAAAATTGAAACAGCCAATCTGAATACAATTTGACACTAAACCAGCAGTAATTTGAACTCCAAGAATATTAGCATATTACCTTCCCTCACAAGGTAATCACTAGCAAGGTTCCAAGACTGATCCGAAACACTGCCAGAGTAAGTTATGCCCAATTAGCAAGATGCAGTGAAATCAGAAAAACCTGTCCCACATGTTAAAATTAATTAAAACACACTCTTCTGATATTTGAGGGGGCTGATGAAAGGAATCAAATCCAGTAAAACAAGTCAAATATGGTGCCAACAAGAACTCAGACATACAGCTCACAAAACTCCAGACAAAAGGAGAACAAGGCCCACAAACTGAGCAATATATAAAATATTAGCAACCACACAGGTTAGGTGAAGGATGCAAAAGCACACACTTCCTAATGTACCCAGATCTCTTGGTTCTCTACCTGGAGGGTGGCAGTTGGGGGGATGAGTAATGGAGCTCCTCTTCCAAACTGCAGCAGAAATAGTGATATTCATCTTAGAGGTTTATGCCTACGAATATAAATCAATGAGGGGATGGAATTTCTGGATGCTTTCCTTAGTACTGGAGCCACAGTATCAAGGAGTTCTAATACCTGACATGCAAATCTTAAAAAGTGATGTTGACCAGTGGCACTAACAAAGACAATAGTTATAATATAGTATTGTTGGACCACCCAACCTTCTCCTGCATCACTTTTGCTGTTTACATAACTTAAGGGCCATCTGAAGAGAAGAGGTTAGGGAGAGGTTCTCCTTCTTAATCATCTACATCTAAAGAGATAAGATTTTCTTTACAAGGTAACAGTAAATATTTAAATATATCTGTAAACAGTTTTTGGCCTCTTGTCTGCACTAGAATCTCAAGCAGAGGGATCAATGATCCTTCTTGGACTGCCAAGTGGGGGAAAAATACTTAACTGATACTGAAGTGGTAATGGTAGGCTTAAAAACAGCAGATTGAAAAAGTAAACATGAGCTGCATGAGGTCTGCAACACACTAGAAATGGGACAGACAGGCAATTTACTGCATTTGAAGAATATGGTTGTGTAAATACAGTAAATATCAATATATCATATGTCAGTGTGGCCATCACAGCCCAACCAACATGTGAGGTATTCTGATATCAAGTATCCCAATTTTAGGGTCTATATCAGAACAGCGAATAGGCGTTTAATCAAACGCCTCTTCATCGACAGCGAACGCACTAAAGCGCGAATGCTCAGAACACCAGTTTCTTTCTCTGGGAAAGAAATTGGTAGCACAAACACACAAACACACACACTTTCAAACATAATATAACCTATGTTCTGAGATATGGGTATATGCCTGATGAGTAGAAGAGATAACAGCAGGGGGCAGGAACATAGGGTTTCCCTGGAGATAGAGAAGCAACAGACAAAACAGACAACACAGGTACTGGAAAAGAAGGTCAACTGTCTTGGGCTTGAGTAGGAGGCTTCATACTCAACAAGATGAGAAGCTCTGGCTTAGGACCTGTCTTTTGAACATTACATGTTAAAGCTTTTCAAATCTCTGAGAAGTGAGAAAGTCTGTGTTCCTTCTCTGGGTGCCCCTGTTTAGAATATTTTTTAAGCAGAGTAACTGAGGTCAAAATTATTATCTCCAGGTATAAAGCTTTTCTGACCTAAGAAAAGCTTTGAACTCATTTCAATGATGTCTTGTAGTGATATTGTTAAATCTCTACTAGGAGATCACTTTCAAAATGATAGCATATACCAAAATAATATGACATTTAACACATTTTTGTTGCAGTGGCTGATTTGTCACAATGGCAGTAAGTGTTAGCAGCCAATGACTTACATGGAGTAAAATGACACAGTGGAGAAAATGGCAGTTATAAAGCAATGAAGATTATAGCCTATTCTATGTCAGAAAACCTGCTCAAAATTATACAAATGTACATGAAAATCAATGTAACAGCTTTATTACCAGTTAGCATGCTACTTTTAGATGATTTCATTGTGAGAAACAACTGGAGTTCTCTACATAAGCAGTGCATTATGGGTGTAGGGGTAGCATCCTAAGAAAGTTCTAGGTGCCAAGTGGTACTAATGCCTGTGGTATTAGTCCTACCTGCTCTTAAAAGGATCATAGGATCAAAGGACCTACAAGGTAATTGAGCCACAAGACCATTTTCACCATGCCAGTATCCACCCTAAGGTCTTACTTCTCTTCTCATGAAGAGCCAGGCAAGTCATATCAGGGTGACTTCATGAATACCCGTCCAGCCTTACTGCCCCAGTTTTCAGTAGTGAATAAATATGATCCATCAAAATGACAGCGGTATGTCACCTTCACCGATCAAACACCATCAATGTCTGAATTTAAATAAATAGGTTTGAAAAAATGCTGCTGGTGTGATTTAAATGCTGTTTCTTAAATTATCACAATTCTTTCAGTTTACTTGTGAGCATATATACACATAACACCAAAAATACTGGACTAGGCAGGAATGACACAGTCTCTCGGTATTTTTGGTGTTTTGTGTTGGCTTCTGGACTATCTCTGTTTTTGGTTCCATACATACACATAAGTTACAAGTAATATCCTTGCATTTTTTAATGTTATGTCCTGTCATCTTGTTCATCTGATGAATCTTTTCAACCTGCCAACCTCAGGACATAAAATGGCTTTGTTTTATTGCCAAATGCATTCACTAAGGAACCAAGAATAATTTTGAATGCATGGATTCAATGGCAACTTTTCATGACAACATTCTATAGTCTAAAATGGAGGTTAACAAACAGATGTAAATAAAAGAAAAATCAGAAGGACAATCCGAGACAGTTTGAAAATTAATTCACTACCTATACGAATATGCATCTGGACTTAATATAGGTATTTTCAAATGATTTTTTACACACACACACCACTCCCTTTCTCTCTGGACACCATACTAGTACAAGTGTCTATTTTATTTTACAAAATCATAAGATGATTCATTTTAAGAAGGACAATAGGTAGGTAATAACCAACAGAAGGTAATTTTGCAAAAAGAAAGTAGAATATCAGAAATCTTTCAAATGTATTCCACATAAGAGGTAACTGGTGACATTTACTATAACAAATTATTTGACAATTTAAAGTACTGAGCACAAATAAGGAAATTTGGGCTGCAATTACTACCATCTATAAACTTTGTTAAACTTTGTTAAACTAATCATTATATTTAGAGGGTTTAAAATTAGACACTCCTCTCTGCTGTTACTTAGCCCAAAAATCCTAATACAATGTTTAGCCCTAAAATCTTAGTGGTGCCAAGAATAACATTTGAACTAAATCAAGGATTTCTAGAATATTTTTTAAATGTTGATGAGTTACAACCACTAAACTGGACAGAAGTGTACATTGCTTCCAAGAAACTGAAGATTTGTAAAACTAGCTGTTCAGTTTAGAACAAAATTGGTTACACAGTGCAAAGGACTCTATTTGTGCTGTATAGCAAGTGTCTGTGTTGTGTGTGTGTGGGGGGGGTATACATATACATGTGTGTGTGCGTGTGTGTGTATGTATGTATGTGTATATATATATATATATATATATATATAGATAGATATAGATATAGATACCACACACACACACACACACACACACACACACACACACACACACACACACACACACACACATACACACACAGAAGTATGTATAATTATGACATTCCATCAAAAGGAGAAAAGCTCAAAGCTGAAATAATCAGTCCTTACAGATTAGAACTCAGAGCAGAGAATTCAATAAAAAATACAAAAAACATTTTTTTTTGCAGGGGGCAAGCCCCACACTCCCCCGTAATGTATAAGATCTCTGAGAGTACATTAGAGTGGGAAAATAGCAAAATCCCACTCCCTGCTGTTTCGCTATCTACTACAACCAGCTACCAGCATTTTCAAAAATCTTACAGTTTCAGTGTAAAATGCCAGTAGCAGATGAATTTGATCATATGTCAATTGGAACAAATGTCTGTATTCTATACATATATAGACAGACAGATAGATATGGGTGCTCGCCACTCTTTCAAATAGTCAGCTCTTTGACAGAATGAAGTTCTAAATGCTTAGGAAAGTCATCAAAATTCAAAAGGAGGAAGATTGAGTGCTTGTGGTTATAGTTAGTGCGGGACTGAGTTTTAATGACACAACCTTTGGATAAACCACAAAGAGTGGGAATGTGTGTGTGTGTGTGTGTGTGTGTGTGTGTGTGTGTGTGTGTGTGTGTGTGTGTGTGTGTGTGTGTGTGTGTGTGTGAGACTGACTGCTTGTGTGTTTGTGTAGGGGCTAGAGGGAAGCTAGATTTAGTGTTATGTGTGTTTGTGTGTCTCGTGTAGATGCTCTGTTATTGAAAGGGTTTTGTCCTAAGGTAAGATGTAACGTTGGAATTAGGGGCAAGGGCATGGTTAGGGTTAGGTTTAGGTATAGCAAACATTAATAAGATGGCACTTAGGGGTTTGCTTTGCATTTGTGTATTCAGACCACACTTACCATACTCCATATGGTGCACAATGATGAGGACATAGGGACAGGACAAATGAGAAAGAACCTCACTACCAATAGTTTGGCACCACGGTAGGTTGCTGTAATACTGACTCTACCTGGTTAGGAGATTATGGAGGGGCACAACACAACAGATGGTAGTTAGAGGACTAAAGCACATGTGGAAAACAGCTTCATTTTTGTAGTTAATTAACTGGGTTATAATTTACTTAGCCTGCATTCTAATGTATTTATTCACAATGCCAGGTGTCAGCAATCAGTCTGATGCCATAAATATTTTGTTGTTGTTTGTATTTCGGCTTTTCCCGGTAAGGGGTTGCCACAGTGGAACTCCGGTCCGCTAATGATTGGCAGTAGATTTTATTTATTTTTTTTATACGAAACGCCGAGGTGCCAGCACGCCCATTTACGCACGCATGTCTTTCGAACACTACCCAACCGCGGGGAGGACATGCTGACTCCACACAGAAGGCACTCCCAAGCCCAGCCGAGAATCTTATATATATTAAATTACAAAATAAAAATAATTTATTAATTTCAACATCACTAATGCATTCCTTAAAAACTCCTGAAATTATCAAAGGTTATTAGGTTCACAGACCCAGCAATAAGGATGGAAAATGCTGGTTGTGAACTTATACAAGCCACAGTGCTCACCGAATATTTGTCATATAATTTACCCTTCTTTAGTATGTTCTAGCCTCTTAGAAGGCCTGCACATTGTAAGGATCACACCTGGCAATGCCAAAAGTCTCTTGTTTATATTTATGCGAAAATGGCGCAGAAAGTGTTGCAGGTATAGCTAAATGAGTCTAAAACAGCACAACAGCCTAAAATAAAACCCAAGCTAACCCACTACATCTCAAGCAACACATAGCCCTTCTAAACCTGCACCACCAACATCCACATATAGCAACACTAAATCCACATATGCAGAGGCCCTTAACTGTAACCTGCCAAAGCAACAAAGACCTCTGAAGCTGAAACGCAAACAAACACCAATCACAACCAATGTGTCACATAGTTCACAACACCAGTGTGCCACCCAGCAACAGCCCCTAAGGCAAGACAATGTACCTAACACTTTAGTCATAGGTGACTCTATAGTCTGGCACACTGATGTCCCTCTCACCAGGTTGAATAAGGAGAAAATTACAGTCAGCTGCCTGTCGGGTGCCAGGATCCGCCACATAACGCATGCACTCAAGTCACTCCACAACAAGTACAAATATGACTCTGTCATTGTCCATGTTGGAGTGAATGACTTGAGACGTACCTCCTTGGACTACATGAAAAGAGACATGGAAGAGCTCTCGGATCATGTGGCCCAGGCAGGTATGACCCTAGCCCTGAGTAGCATCCTGCCTTCCCAGAATGATACCACAATATAAGGATAAAATGATTGACTTCAACAATTGGCTAAGTTTATGGTGTCATTCAAAGGGAATCCAGTATCTGTCTGCCTGGGATGACATGATTGACAGACCACGATGCTTTGCCAGAGATGGTCTGCACCTGTCACCCCTGGGATTCAGGTTACTGGCTAAAGCTCCTGCCACCCCTATAGTGCCTTTTTTAGGCAAACTTCAAAGGACAAAACCACCACCGTAACAGGTACAAGCATGCAAAATCTGAAGGTAATGCTACTCAATGCTAGAAGTCTAAACCTCAAAATGCACTCTCTTGAGGCACTCCTAAAAATGGAGAACATCGATATCTGTGCAGTAACTGAGACCTGGTTCAAGGCTCCAGAGAGCACCCCTGCAATACCAGGCTACAACTCTTACCACACTTTTCGGCCACCAAACCAGGACCGAAACGCTAAAGATGGAGGAGTGTCAATATTCACCAAGGATATTCACACCACCAGGCTAGTTGGCCAACACAATGTGTCTGAAATTCTCCAAGTGCAACTAACACTAGGTAAGACTGCAATCCAAATTGTAGCTTGCTACAGATCCCCACCATACCCCAAGATTCTCACTACACCTTTCTAAACATACTGGAAAATATTAAGATAGAACCAAACACCCTAATACCGGGTGATTTTAACTACCCTGCCATTAACTGGGAAAACTACTCATGTCCCAACACCTTTGAACGGTTCTTGGAATTCATAAATTCCAATGCCCTGGATCAACTAATCCATAGTCCCACCAGGGCTCCAATATCCTAGACCTGGTCATTACCAACATGGGAAATCAATGCTCCATACCTATGGTCACCCCTCGCTAGTCAGGTCTGACCATAAGCTAATCACCCTTAACATCCACATCCCACCCCACCCCCAGTAAAGAAACCACCATAAAAACTTCTTCAAAGCCAACTTCATGCTACTCAAGTCAGAAGTGACAAACTTCATAACACCCATGCAGACGGAACTGAAAGTTCAACTGCTGAATCCTACACTAAGGCACTGTACGAGCACATCCACTCATGCATGAATCGTGCCATCCCAAATAGAACCAAAATGCTCTCATCCAAAAAGGAAGCCAATCTGGTGCTCCCCTGCCATAAACAAACGTTACAACAAAAGTAAGAAACTTTTGCAGCAAAGAGGAAAATCCCAGGATGCAAAAACTCCCTTACTAGCCTCAGTAAGAAACTGAGATGCCTCATAAAATCCTCCAAAGCTAGTTACGAAAATAAAATTGCCAAAGATTCCAAAGACAACCACAAAGCATTCTATAACTATGTCAAGAATCTAAATGGCAATGCTCAGATCTGCTCTGAGCTAAAACAGAATGGCATTAAATATACTGATCCAAAGGATATTGCCAATATCCTGGCAGATCGATTCAGTGCCAACTTCACCCCTCTCACCCCTAAATGGCCCATCTCAATACCGGAAGATTGCCAAATTCCAGTAAACGGCCACACAGCTACAAAACACACTCTCTAAAGCCAAGAATACAGCATCCATGGGACCAGATGACATCCTGGGCTGTGTACTACATGAACTACAATATGAACTGGCACCTCACCTAAGTGTCATGTTTAATCATAGCCTCACCTCAGGTTTCGTGCCCACTGAGAGGTGCAGAGCTACAGTTATCCCAATCACAAGGGGATCCACATTGGATCCGGAAACTACCGTCCCATCAGTCTGACAAGCCTTATCTGCAAGGCCATGGAGCGTATTATCATGGAACTTATAAACAAAGACATTGGCAACCTTCAAACACTGGACCCCACCCAGTTTGTGTTTGTGAAGGGCCGATCTTGTCTCCTGAACCTGACTGACTTCTTTGAATCAGTCTCCAGAGTCATGGACAAGGGTAAGGTGGTCCACACAGCCTATCTAGACCTTGCCAAGGCCTTTGACACCATCCCCCACTCTGGAATCATAGATAAACTTACTAAGTTGGGCATTAATCCCTATGTCACCCAATGGGTTGCTAAATGGCTTACTGATAGAACCCACACTGTAAAAGTAGCCGACTCCAAATCCAGCTCCAGACAAGTGACAAGTGGAGTACCTCAGGGTTCAGTCCTGGGGCCGCTCTTGTTTGGCATCTACTTCTCTGAAGTACAGGTCAACACTAAGGTCTCTGGATAACAAAGTTTGCAGATGACTGCAAACTGGGAGCCATTATTGAATCCCCAAATGATGTGGATACTTTACAAAAGGGCCTTACAGAAACAGATGCTTGGTGCCAGAGCCATGGGCTCAAGCTCAATGCCAAGAAATGTATTGTTATCCCCTTTGGGAAAAAACATGTATCCATGAATTACCATATAGGTGGCAGTACACTAAACACAGAAAGTGTGATAAGAGACTTAGGGACACAGGTGGACAGTGGTCTCACCTTCGATAACCACATCACCACAACAGTCAGGAAATCCTTCTATGTGGCACACCTCATCACGAAGGGCTTTTCATCCAGAAAGAAGGAGGTCATTGTCCCACTGTACTCATCCCTCATTAGACCCATTATAGAATACAACTCCCCATTTGGTATGTACCTCTCAAGACATCTGCAACAACTGGAAAGGCCTCAGAAATACCTCACTAAAAGAATCACAGGCCTAAAGCAGATATATAGTGCACCCGCAGGTGTAGCTGAAGTAGATATGGGTTCTTTCCTACCTGACTCTGGTGACACCCCTATTAGACCCAACACACCAAGGTGGCAAGAATGACAGATTTTTTTCTAAGTGACACATCTAGTTTAAAAGGCAATAGCACATACACAAACAAATTATTTTAACAATGCACCAGTTAGCAATAAGGCAAGATGAGATATGCATTCAATGAAACCATACATACACCCTCCTCCTCAGATCTCAACAGAAAAGGTCTTGACATTCAAACATGCACAAAGCAGGCAATATCACTGAGCAGTAAAGCTTTATAATGCAGCAATACAAACACAGGAGAAACATGCAATTTCATTAGGCAATAAAAGAGTTATAATACAGCAATACAGATATGAGAAAATGCAATGTCATTGAGCAGCAAAGTTCATGAAGACAACATTACTAACACGAGCAAACTGCAATGTCATTCAACAATGAAGATTTATAATGCAACAATACAAATATGAGAAATTGCAATGTCATTGAGCATAACTAACACCTTCAACCCTCTTAATCAATTCTAAAAAGACCAACTATGAAAAATTCTATTATACCCTGTTCACTGGCCAGTGACTACTTACAGTCTTGCTGTCGGCATGATGGGGCCCAAGTTGTAGCTCATATGAATCCCAGTTATTTGTAATCCACAAAGCATTTAGGGGGGAAATCCAAAATCTTATAAAAATATAAAATGACCCCCAAAGCCTCTCACCACTCCTTCCAGAATATCCTAGTGACCAGGCACCATGGTCCCTCTGATGAGAAAAGTAGAAAAATCACCTGCCAGAACTCTGGTAATCATCTATGGCTTTTCTGTACTAGGCCCAAAATAACTCCTTTCTTGCTGAATCATATGCAGGTGTGGAACTACTGGTTTCAGACTTCTATCCTGATTCCATAAAATATCATCATCCAGGATTTCAGCAAAAGACAGACACAATCTGCTACTTCACTTCCCTGTCCCCAAAGCACTAGAAAAGAAAATCCAGTCATGCTGCAAGGCCCTTTTTTCCTTCAGCTCCCTGTTTCAGTCTTCCCTCCTTCAGCTAGTGTTCCAGTCCCCTCTTTCACTTTCGAAATTGTCTTTCATATTCCTGATAAGAGCTTGTGGCGTAATGAAAAACTATAGTCTATTACTTCTACAATGAAATACAGTGGGAGCTACACTCTCCCCCCACTTGAAAATCTTGGCTCCCCCCAAGTCAAAGGTAGATTAGCAGCAAAATATTTACAAGCACTAATGCACCATTAACTGAACAATATGTTTGCATTCAAAAGATACATTCCACCAAGGGTAATCAGCCTTATGCGCAACTTCGGAAGGGTTGCCACCACTGGAGTAGGAGGCATAGGGATTATGGGTGCAGACTCTACAATGAGCTGTGGTCACACTTTCCTGTGTACTATGTCCCAAACTGTTATATGTAAGTCTCTGTGTGGGCCGAATCAGTCTCTGTAGTTTTAGTTTGGAAGAGACAGCTAAGGAATTTTGCTCAGAAGGTTTGTCACCCACATCACATTCAATGTCCAGTCCTTCAGTAAGCATATTTTCTACTTCTAAGATCTCCTCTTCACATTTGTTTTCCATAACGGCATGACTGTCCTCAGCACTAGTTTCTGAAGTTTGCATAGCAGGGCCTCCATCAGTATCAGGTTCTGTAAGTGGCACAGAAGCATTACTTAGCCTATTGTTGGGTCTGGGCTGCTCAAAATGACAAGGAATGAATTCTGGTGCATTTACATTGAGATTACAACCCACAGGGTCTTGAACATCCTCATAAAAAAACTCACTGAAACCCCAGTCATCATCACTGTCCTCCTCTCCTTCAACAGGAGGAAGCATAGGCTCTTGAACATTGGAGGGGATAGTTCCTCTCTGCCTTAGCCTTCTGGATCCCTTTGAGTTATGCTTCCGCTGAGCCGGTCTGGGTTTCGGATTCATGAGTCTCACTGATTTTGCCAAAGGCATTAAGTGGTTGCGGTGCCAAGTTTTAATGGGTCCTTCTTTCCCCTCAGGTCAAACTTGGTAGACAGGGATATTAGGTAGCTGAGAACAAATTATGTAAATCTCAGATCCCCAGCAGTCAGCTAGTTTATGCTTTCCTTGTAGTCCCAAATTTCTCAAAAGAACTCTGTCCCATGGCTGCTAGTCATGCATCTTTACTTTTTTGTCATAGTGTGCCTTGTTTTGCTGATGTCTTTGTCCTGTTGATTTTTCAGCAAGCTCATAAGCCTGTCTGAGGTTCTTCTTGGGTCTCTCCACATAACTGCCATGAGATTGCACTGGTGTATCATCAGCTGTGACACCAAAGGTGATGTCAACAGGAAAACAAGCTTCTCTTCCAAACATTAGGAAGTAAGGCTAGAATCCTGTAGCATTATTTTTAGTACTGTTGTAAGCATGCACTACTGTGGCTACATGTCTACTCCATTGACTCTTCTTCTCAGCAGATAGTGTCCCCAACATGTCTAGTAAAGTTCTGTTGAAATGCTCAGGCTGAAGATCCTCTTGAGGATGATAAGGATTGGTGCAGCTTTTTTGGACTCCCAACAGAGTGAGTAGTTCATGGACAAGCTTGCTCTCAAAATCACATCCTTGATCAGAGTGTATGCTTTTTAGCAGGCCATAGTGTACAAAGAACTTCTCCTCAACTAGTAGTTTCGCCACTGTAGTAGCTTTCTGATCGCGAGTGGGAAATGCTTGAGTGCACCTGGTATAGTGATCTGTCACCACCAGCACATTACTGATTCCGCCTTCATCCGGTTCAATGCACAGAAAATCTAAACAGACCAGTTCCATGGGTGCACTAGTTTTCATTTGACCCAATGAGGCAGCTCTGGTCAGCAGAGTCTTTCTCTGAATGCAATGAAGACATGTACAACAATAATCCTCAACATCTTGCTTCGTGCATGGCCAGTAGAAACTGTCTCGTACCAGACCCATAGTTCTGTCATAACCAAGATGACCATGTTCATCATGCAATGACTGGAGTACTACTTCTCTATACTTCTGAGGAAGCAACAATTGCTATTTTTCACTGCCGAGTGCATTTGAAGAGCTCCTATATACTAGACCATTCTGTATCTGGAATCTGTCCCAGTCTTTGGCCAAAAGTCTTGACAGGGGATGAATATGCATGTGAAGCATATCAACTTGTTTCTTCTCTAAAGCAGCTACCACCAGCTGACCTAAGGGGTCTTCTCTTTGATGTCTCCTAAGGTCACTGTTACTCAAAGCTGGTAAAGATAAAGCCTGTAAAATGACCAGGTTACACTAAGCTTGGGGTATGCTTTCTGCAGACAGGCCCAACATTCCGTGTGTTGATAGCAGGTTGCAATCTGACACATAGCTCTCACCCCTGGTGCTGGAATTTCCACCCACTCATCGTCGAGGTGTAAATTTCCCTGAGGTCTTCTGGACAGACCATCAGCATCTCCATTTTCATGTCCTGGGAAATATTTCAAACTGAAATTATAGTTGCATAGAGCTGCCATCCATCTGTGGCCAGTAGGATCTAGCTTTGCAGTGGTCTGGATGTATGTCAGAGGACTGTTGTCAGTCTGCACTTCAAATTCAGCCCCATAGAGATAGTCATGCAGCTTGTCCACTACAGCCCACTTTAAGGCAAAGAATTCCAACTTGTGTGCAGGGTAGTTTCTTTCTGTGGGGGATAAATTTCGACTGATAAAAGCCACAGGTCTCAACTTTTTGTCATACTCCTGGTAAAGGACTCCTCCTAAGCCACCCCTGCTAGCATCCACATTTAAAGTGTATGGCTTGGTTGAGTCAGCATATGCCAGCACAGGGACATGTGTGAGGCAATACTTAAGCTGTTCAAATGACTCTTCACACTCAGGAGCCCAATGACTCTTGATGAGTTCTTTAGAACCTCTCGGTCCCTTAGGTTTTTCCACAAGGATATCTTCATCTGTTTCATCTGCTTTTTCATCATTTCAGAGCAAATGGTTGAGGGGTCTTGCTATCTTTGAAAATCCTTCCACATACCTTCTATTCTAACTGCAGTACCCCAGGAAAGATCGCAGCTCTGTGATAGTTTTGGGTCTGGGCCAAGATGTCACTGCTTCAGCTTTGCTGGGATCGGTGGATATTCCATTTGCAGGCACTACATGTCCCACACAGGTCACTGAAGGTTGGAAGAACTTGCATTTGTCCAATGACAATTTCAGGCCTTCCTTCTCAATCCTGTCCAATACCTTTATCAGTCTTTCTTCATGCTCCCCTAGTGTCCTCCCAAAGACAATGATGTCATCCAGGTAGACTAAGACTTCCAGGAGATGCATGTCTCCAACGGTTCTTTCCATGATTCTCTGCAAATTTGCCGGTGCATTTGAAAGACCTTGAGATCAAACTCAAAAAATCCCAAAGGGGTGATGAAGGCAGTCTTCTCTTTATCCTCTGGGTGCATAGGGATTTGATAGTATCCACTCCTTAAGAACAATTTAGAGCTTCTTCAATCCAGGGAGTTGTGTACTGGTCTGGAATGTTTCGCTGATTCAGAGTACGATAGTCAACACACATGTGAATTGACCCATTCTTTTTCCTGACAACGACAATGGGAGAGGCATATGGACTTCTTGACTCTCGAATTATCCTTGTAGCTTTTAGTTCTTCCAAATGTTTTAAGTCCTCCAGGTCTCCTGAAGCTACTCTTCTGGAACTTTCCCTGAAAGGTTGGTCCTCTTTTACTCTTATTCGGTGTTCTGCACTTTTTGCACAGCCCACATCTAGTTCACTAGTAGAAAAACAACTTTTCTTTTTCATTAATGCCTCCTTAACTCTGGTTAGCCAGTCAGGGGGCAAGAAACCACCTCCTATATCAATATCTTCCAGCTTCAGCTCGTTAGCCCTGCTCTCATTCCTTGTCAACACAGAAGCAGGTAAGGGAGTTGCAGCATAAACATTTCCCAAATGCATGTGTGAACGCAGGACAATGGCAGTACTTCCTTTATTCTTTAACCCCACAGGCAAAGTGTCATAAGCATGCTTTAACTTGTCCGCAGGCCAAACTTCTGGGACTAGTTCCAGCCCCAGTGGCAAGTCACTTTCTGGATCCATTTCCATCATGAGATGAGAGCAAACTGTTTGCCCACACATCCTCACTTTGGCTCTCAAGCAGGTGACCTGACCAGGATGAATTATATTCTCTTTCCCAGACAGAGTCCACACATGACCAATTTCATCTTTCTTCTTATCCTTCTCCCCTTGAAGGGCACAGAAAACTGATCTCAGGAGAGGATGTAGTGTTGGGTGTTCCTGGATCAAATGAGACATTAGCATTCTTCTGACGAGGTCAGTATTTTTTCCCCACTAAAATAGATGCTGAATCCTTTCCTTTTGGCCTGGGGCACACAACAGCAAGTGTTTCAAAAACTTCTGTTGACCCAACAGCTGAAGTGGAAAATTATAACTTGAGTGAGACATAACCATCATAAGGGAACTTCTTGTCACTTAGCCCACAGATCTCCAAATCTTCTAACTTTTCAAGTGGCAAATGCCTTAAGTATTTTTGGTAGAAATCTCTGTAGAGAATGGTGATTTGTGCACCAGTATCCAACAGTGCTTTACTATACACTCCTTTTATTTCTACTGACATGACAGGGGATGGTCCCAGTAGGCTACTGGGTAGTTTCTGTTTCCGGTGCTGTTCAGCTGTATGGCAGTCAGCATGTGGTTTAGGGACTACTGGATGATCTCGCCATCTTAATGGATAAGACTCTTGCTTAGTAATGCTTTGCAGTCTCAGATGCTGAGATTTTGGCTGAGATGGCTTTCCAATTTGGTTGTTCACCTCAGATGAGCTAGAAGTGTGCATAGTAGGTAGTTTCTCTCCCCTATTACAAGAGTTTGTGTGGAAAGGATCTCCAGGATGCTATGTCTTGATGTTAGATTTTATGGAGCTCTTTGTAACTGGGCACTCAGCTGGCTCCTTCACTGAGGCCCTTTGAAGTTTCCCTGCATTGCACTAGCCAATAATAGTTTGTTCACTTTTTTCAAGTTCTCTGCATTAGGACACTGTCGCTTTATATGCCCTGCATCCCCACAATGAAAACAAAATCCAGTAGGAACTCTGAACATTGGCTGATTTGGTTCTTCCCTGAGTCCTTTCGTGGAGGTTCTAGAGGATGTATTTCTCTCTTCAGCTAAAGTTACCCTGGCTTTCTACAATTCTGCAACTGTCTTGGAGACTTGAGCTATGGTGTTGGTCAGGGAAGACACCTGCATCTGCAACTGTGAGACCTCTACATTACATACACTCTGGGCCACGACTCCTGTTTGAGTAGTCAGCACAGCTATAGGCTCCTGTTGGTGTTCACTCACTGTTTTAGTTGCTGTTGAACACTGAAATTTGGCTTCCAACAGGGCTTCCTCTTCCCTCACTTCATTAACCAACTGAGAATAAGTTAGAGTCTCTTCCCTATTTCTCATACTCATTTTCCACACAATGGGATCCATAGCTTGAGCTCCCTGTAAAATTTGTCCGATCTGTACTTGGTCAGCTAATTTCAGATCCACCCCATTCTTTAGGATGATCTGGTGGAGCATTTTATCTAATCGCTTAATGTAATCAGATAGTTTCTCACCAACTTCTTGGTATGTATGTTCAAACTGATATAGGTCAGCAGCCTTCTTGGTCCTTCCAAACACATCCTGCAGTACTCCTTGGCCATGCAATCTTGCTTGCCCATCCTTAGTTTGCGTATGGTATCTGCAGCTAATCGCTTTAGACTTTCAGCTATCCACTGCTTCTTCTGAGATTCTGGAATAGCCCACTCCTCTAGGGATTGTGAAGCCTGATCCATCCAGGATTCAAAACCTTTCTCTCCCTGAGGTGTGGGCTGTTTGCCAGAAAAGAAACGCAATTTGCAGTAGCCAAAGCCAGTGAATGGCTGTGTAGGTTTTAAGCATTTTTCTACAATATTTCCAAAAGCATTCAAAACTTCAGGCCCTAGAGTATTTACGGGTAGTGAAGCTACAGCTTCTGGTGTAAGGTTCTGACCTACTTGGATAACTTCCACAGGTATTTTCTCTATTGCTGAGGTAGTGTGCTTCTCCAGGATTACCACACGGACTACACTCTCACCTGAAATTTGTACACTCGAATGTATGTGCTCATACACTAAAGGACTTTTCCTTTCTAATAAGGCCAATGTGCTCTGCTCAGTAGGGTCCATAGTGCTGTCTAATAAAAATCCACACCCTACAACTGGTAAGGATCCTGTGACTTGATGTATTTGCATATCAGCCCATGTGACCCCTGGCAACACCAGAACTAAGCAGTGCTCTGGCTGAGCATTGTTCTGTTTGAATCACTTAGCGGCGACTTCTGGGTTCATGTTTCTGCTAGATTTGCTTTCCACATGTACAGGGGAATAGGGTGGAGTCCAAGGCAGGACAGGCAATCCAGGATGAGCCCCCAAATGTAGTGCACCCGCAGGTGTAGCTGAAGTAGATATGGGTTCCTTCCTACCTGACTCTGGTGACACCCCTATTAGGCCCAACACACCAAGGTGGCAAGAATGACAGATTTTTTTCTAGGTGACACATCTAGTTTAAAAGGCAGTAGCACATACACAAACAAATTATTTCAACAGTGCACCAGTTAGCAATAAGGCAAGGTGAGATACGCATGCAATGAAACCATACATCCACCCTCTTCCCCAGATCTCAACAGAAAAGGTCTTGACATTCAAACATGCACAAAGAAGGCAATATCACTGAGCAGTAAAGCTTTATAATACAGCAATACAAACACAGGAGAAAAATGCAATGTGATTAGGCAATAAAAGAGTTATAATACAGCAATACAGATACGAGAAAATGCAATGTCATTGAGCAGCAAAATTCCTGAAGGCAACAGTACTGCTATGTCATTGAACAAAGAAGATTTATAATGCAACAATACAAATACGAGAAAATGCAATGTCATTGAGCAAAACTAACACTCTCAACCCCCTTGATCAATTCTAAAAAGACCAACTATGAAACACTCTATTATACCTTGTTCACTGGCCAGTGACTTCTTACAGTCGTGCTGCTGGCATGATGGGGCCCAAGTTGTAGCTCATATGAATCCACCAGATTCCTGAAAATTTCCTTTAGCTTTTTTTCCCAAATTCCGTTTGTTTTTGTTTTGAGGCTGTTTTTTGGTGTTTGCACAGCCCACATCTAGTTCACTAGTAGAAAAACAACTTTTCTTTTTCATTAATGCCTCCTTAACTCTGGTTAGCCAGTCAGGGGGCAAGAAACCACCTCCTATATCAATATCTTCCAGCTTCAGCTCGTTGGCCCTGCTTTCATTCCTTGTCAACACAGAAGCAGGTAAGGGAGTTGCAGCATAAACATTTCCCAAATACATGTGTGAATGCAGGACAATGGCAGTACTTCCTTTATTCTTTAACCCCACAGGCAAAGTGTCATAAGCATGCTTTAACTTGTCCGCAGGCCAAACTTCTGGGACTAGTTCCAGCCCCGGTGGCAAGTCACTTTCTGGATCCATTTCCATCATGAGATGAGAGGAAACTGTTTGCCCACACATCCTCACTTTGGCTCTCAAGCAGGTGACCTGACCAGGATGAATTATATGCTCTTTCCCAGACAGGGTCCACACATGACCAATTTCATCTTTCTTCTTATCCTTTTCCCCTTGAAGGGCACAGAAAACTGATCTCAGGAGAGGATGTAGTGTTGGGTGTTCCTGGATCAAATGAGACATTAGCATTCTTCTGACGAGGTCAGTATTTTTTCCCCACTAAAATAGATGCTGAATCCTTTCCTTTTGGCCTGGGGCACACAACAGCAAGTGTTTCAAAAACTTCTGTTGACCCAACAGCTGAAGTGGAAAATTATAACTTGAGTGAGACATAACCATCATAAGGGAACTTCTTGTCACTTAGCCCACAGATCTCCAAATCTTCTAACTTTTCAAGTGGCAAATGCCTTAAGTATTTTTGGTAGAAATCTCTGTAGAGAATGGTGATTTGTGCACCCGTATCCAACAGTGCTTTACTATACACTCCTTTTATTTCTACTGACACGACAGGGGATGGTCCCAGTAGGCTACTGGGTAGTTTCTGTTTCCGGTGCTGTTCAGCTGTATGGCAGTCAGCATGTGGTTTAGGGACTACTGGATGATCTCGCCATTTTAATGGATAAGACTCTTGCTTAGTAATGCTTTGCAGTCTCAGATGCTGAGATTTTGGCTGAGATGGCTTTCCAATTTGGTTGTTCACCTCAGATGAGCTAGAAGTGTGCATAGTAGGTAGTTTCTCTCCCCTATTACAAGAGTTTGTGTGGAAAGGATCTCCAGGATGCTATGTCTTGATGTTAGATTTTATGGAGCTCTTTGTAACTGGGCACTCAGCTGGCTCCTTCACTGAGGCCCTTTGAAGTTTCCCTGCATTGCACTAGCCAATAATAGTTTGTTCACTTTTTTCAAGTTCTCTGCATTAGGACACTGTCGCTTTATATGCCCTACATCCCCACAGTGAAAACAAAATCCAGTAGGAACTCTGAACATTGGCTGATTTGGTTCTTCCCTGAGTCCTTTCGTGGAGGTTCTAGAGGATGTATTTCTCTCATCAGCTAAAGTTATCCCGGCTTTCTACAATTCTGCAACTGTCTTGGAGACTTGGGCTATGGTGTTGGTCAGGGAAGACACCTGCATCTGCAACTGTGAGACCTCTACATTGCGTACACTCTGGGCCACGACTCCTGTTTGAGTAGTGAGCACAGCTATAGGCTCCTGCTGGTGTTCACTCACTGTTTTAGTTGCTGTTGAACACTGAAATTTGGCTTCCAACAGGGCTTCCTCTTCCCTCACTTCATTAACCAACTGAGAATAAGTTAGAGTCTCTTCTCTATTTCTCATACTCATTTTCCAAACAATGGGATCCATAGCTTGAGCTCCCTGTAAAATTTGTCCGATCTGTACTTGGTCAGCTAATTTTAGATCCACCCCCTTCTTTAGGATGTTCTGGTGGAGCATTTTATCTAATCGCTTAATGTAATCAGATAGTTTCTCACCAACTTCTTGGTATGTATGTTCAAACTGATATAGGTCAGCAGCCTTCTTGGTCCTTCCAAACACATCATGCAGTACTCCTTGGCCATGCAATCTTGCTTGCCCATCCTTAGGTTGCATATGGTATCTGCAGCTAATCGCTTTAGACTTTCAGCTATCCACTGCTTCTTCTGAGATTCTGGAATAGCCCACTCCTCTAGGGCTTGTGAAGCCTGATCCATCCAGGATTCAAAACCTTTCTCTCCCTGAGGTGTGGGCTGTTTGCCAGAAAAGAAACACAATTTGCAGTAGCCAAAGCCAGTGAATGGCTGTGTAGGTTTTAAGCATTTTTCTACAATATTTCCAAAAGCATTCAAAACTTCAGGCCCTAGAGTATTTACAGGCAGTGAAGCTACAGCTTCTGGTGTAAGGTTCTGACCTACTTGGATAACTTCCACAGGTATTTTCTCTATTGCTGAGGTAGTGTGCTTCTCCAGGATTACCACACGGACTACACTCTCACCTGAAATTTGTACACTCGAATGTATGTGCTCATACACTAAAGGACTTTTCCTTTCTAATAAGGCTGATGTGCTCTGCTCAGTAGGGTCCATAGTGCTGTCTAATAAAAATCCACACCCTACAACTGGTAAGGATCCTGTGACTTGATGTATTTGCATATCAGCCCATGTGACCCCTGGCAACACCAGAACTAAGCAGTGCTCTGGCTGAGCATTGTGCTGTTTGAATCACTTAGCGGTGACTTCTGGGTTCATGTTTCTGCTAGATTTGCTTTCCACACGTACAGGGGAATAGGGTGGAATCCAAGGCAGGACAGGCAATCCAGGATGAGCCCCCAAATGTAGTGCACTCGCAGGTGTAGCTGAAGTAGATATGGGTTCCTTCCTACCTGGCTCTGGTGACACCCCTATTAGGCCCAACACACCAAGGTGGCAAGAATGACAGATTTTTTCTAGGTGACACATCTAGTTTAAAAGGCAGTAGCACATACACAAACAAATTATTTCAACAGTGCACCAGTTAGCAATAAGACAAGGTGAGATACGCATGCAATGAAACCATACATCCACCCTCTTCCCCAGATCTCAACAGAAAAGGTCTTGACATTCAAACATGCACAAAGAAGGCAATATCACTGAGCAGTAAAGCTTTATAATGCAGCAATACAAACACAGGAGAAAAATGCAATGTGATTAGGCAATAAAAGAGTTATAATACAGCAATAGAGACACGAGAAAATGCAATGTCATTGAGCAGCAAAATTCCTGAAGGCAACAGTACTGCTATGTCATTGAACAATGAAGATTTATAATGCAACAATACAAATACGAGAAAATGCAATGTCATTGAGCAAAACTAACACTCTCAACCCCCTTGATCAATTCTAAAAAGACCAACTATGAAACACTCTATTATACCTTGTTCACTGGCCAGTGACTTCTTACAGTCGGGCTGCCGGCATGATGGGGCCCAAGTTGTAGCTCATATGAATCCCAATTATTTGTAATCTAGAAAGCATTTGGGGGGGATCCAAAATCTTATAAAATGACCCCCAAAGCCTCTCACCACTCCATCCAGAAATATCCTAGTGACCAGGCACCATGGTCCCTCTGATGAGAAAAATAGAAAAATCACCTGCCAGAACTCTAGTAATCATCTATGGATTTTCTGTACTAGGCTCAAAAGAACTCCTTTCTTGCTGAGTCATATGCAGGCATGGAACTACTGGTTTCAGACTTTTCTCCTGATTCCACAAAATACCATCATCCAGGATTTCAGCAAAAGACAGACACAATCTGCTACTTCACTTCCCTGTCCCCAAAGCACTAGAAAAGAAAACCCAGTCATGCTGCAAGGTCCTTTTTTCCCTTCAGCTCCCTGTTTCGGTCTTCCCTCCTTCAGCTAGTGTTTCAGTCTCCTCTTTCACTTTCGAAATAGTCTTTTATATTCCTGAAAAGAGCTCCACCTTGTGGCGTAATGAAAAACTACAGTCTATTACTTCTACAATGAAATACAGTGGGAGCTACATATATATATATATATATATATATATATATATATATATATATATATATATATATATATATATATATATATATATATATATATATATATATATGTGTATATATATATATATATATATATATATATATATATATATATATATATATATATATATACACACACACACACACACACACACATACATACAACATACATGTATAAATATATATATATATATATATATATATATATATATATATATATATATATATACAGTGGATATAAAAAGTTTGCACACCCCTGTTAAAATGTCAGGTGGAGAGGCTGCAAAAGTACCTCACAAAGAGGATCCTAGGCGTTAAACACTTGTCCTACATGGGCAGACTCAAAAAACTCCAACTATTCTCTGTCTCATATCGCGTACTTAGTAGCGATCTCTGCTTGACTTACAAAGCCATGTCTGACCCAGCTCTGTTAGAAATGCTACAGCTAAAGAAATCCCAATCCCTCCACACCACAAGCTCCAGAGACCTCAACCTCATTACCACAATTAACAGAAGATGATGGATGGACAGGTTCATAACCCAGAGAGTGCTCATGATATGGAACAGTCTTCCTGTACATGTCAAGCAGTGCACCTCACTGACCCTCTTCAAGGGGAAATCTTGATGAGTGGATGGGAAACAGAAAATTCACCCCGGGGATAACTCCAGTGGCTCTACTCAACAGAGGCACTGGGAACTAAGGTCGGGTGGCATTATGCCAGGGTAATCCTATGGCTAGGCTTGTAAAGGCCCCAGGGCCATTAGCCTAGTGCCTAGTACACATATATGAACCTATGTGTGTGTGTGTGTGTGTGTGTGTGTGTGTGTGTGTGTGTGTGTGTGTGTGTGTGTGTGTGTATATATATATATATATATATATATATACCAATTTTAAGATGAAACAAGCAGTGGGGAAGAGGAGAAATTCCTTTTCATGATTAAGTGCTGATCTCAGCAAAACTATAACCCACATACAAACTGTTAGTGTAAGTGAATGAACCAGATATACTTGCTTACACTGATGAAATACATCTCCTTGCACTAAGTCAAATACTTCAAAGCATTTGACCAAATATTTTTTATTTAATACTGAAAATTGAATTTTGAGTATGGCTGGATCTATTTTCTTTGTGCTACCCAATCCAGGCCCATGTCCATTAAGATGGAACCCATCCTGTCTATACCAGACCATATCTTGATCCTCCAGTTCCTTGTGTTGCTATACCATAATTCCCCACCTTTACTTTTTTGTCATCCTATTACATACTTCCTAGACTTTCCAAATGTCTTATTTCTGGGGCATTCTTCCAAACTAGTCATGGAATTATTTGTGGCCAAATGATTATTGTATTTGGAATCTTATGGTTTAAATACAAACTACCTCTTTAATATCATTGAAAACAATGCTGTTTTAATATAGTCCCCTGATCCTTAATATCAGCATGATGTTCAGCACTGAAGTCTCTCTGCTCATTCAAATGATAAAGAGCTGTGGTTGTATTCATTGCATCCCCTGATATTCCCATGCCTCAGCCCCAGAAAATAGATGTATGTAAACACCCACACATTTAATAGTCAGTGACCTCATTCCTGTCAGCTCACGTACCTTTGTCTCCTGTTGGCACATGTACACCTTTATATTCCCTTGTCTTACCCCATCATCTTGTCTCTTTAATGTCCCACTATATGCATACTGTATTTGCTTTTCCTAGCAACAGAGTGCAGGAATGTCCTAAATGCACATCTGATGCATGCTCCCTTGATAACGGCTCCAAAACTGTCTAATTCCACTAAGTCAAGGCCCAAACTATCATAAAATAATGCACAGAAAGCTGTGTGAGATTAAGGACCAGGTGTGTCATGGCTTTCTACAAGAGAAATTCAAACTGCTGTGTGCACAGCACCCCACCCACTGGAGCCACAAATTGCTGTCTCATACTGGTTGCACTAGCATGCCATTGACAGTGTGTAGCTACCCAATGCTCCAGACAGGTAAGCTCCATGTCACCTTTCCTCAAAGATGCTTGCTGATCGTTCATCAGTTGGTCCCCATTAGTAGCTCTCAGCCACCAAACTACTACCCACCTCTGCTCACTCACAATGTAATCCCAACTCAGCAGCCAGCTACCTGCTGTCATATACCACACATAAGGTTTTTATTCAAAGGGCACACCAGTACAGGAAAACTGCCAATGCTGCCATGTGATATAAGAATTACAATCCTGGCAAATACCATGAAAGTAATCCAAAAACACCACAAACACCATGAAATAAAGATGAACCCAGAAGATGATGACACCAGCAACCACTTTATTGCATAAAAGGCAGTCAAGCACTTTCGTCTAGTAAAAGACTTCTTCACAACTGCCATATAAACCACAAACAATCATTTAAATACATAAATTCAAAAGTTATGTGATGTTAATTGACCAATGACATGATTCCACATTACAATATTTAAATATTAAAACCACATTAAATGCCTAACTCTCAACAAAAAACTCAGTGAACTATTATAATTAAAATAACACTGAAAACATGAAATGAATAAAATTAACAAGCTAAACCTTAATCTTAAAAGGTATATATATATATATATATATATATATATATATATATATATAAAATTACATATATACATATATATATATATATATATATATATATATATATATATATATATATATATGTATGTATATGACATGAAGGTCTTGTAGCAGGATAGGCAATAAGACCCAACACAGCAGTTTTGTCTGATCCCCTTAAAAGGCTGTAGTCCCCATTAGTAGCTCTCAGCCACCAAACTACCACCCACCTCTGCTCAGTCACAATGTACTCCCAGCTCAGCAGCCAGCTACCTGCTGTCATATACCACACATAAGGTTTTTATTCATAACACACCCCAGTACAGGAAAACTGCCAATGCTGCCATGTGATATAAGAATTACAATCCTGGCAAATACCATGAAGGTCTTGTAGCAGGATAGGCAATAAGACCCAACACAGCAGTTTTGTCTGATCCCCTTAATAGGTTGTAGTCTAGTCCACCCCATTACCATCCTTCCCAACGTCCACTGTTTGGTAATGTCCACCAAACCTTGTGCCTGAATTGCAAAGTTAAACACCACCAAATGCATCCTAACAGTCACGACTGCATCATGTTTTCGCCATCTGTACATATATTAAATATCTTTAAATTACCCTCATTGAGTGGTACCTACTATCTTGCAGTAATGCACTCGGAAATGGATCCCCTTTTTCTACTATTTGCTAATCCTCATCTTGATCCAAAAGGTCAAGAACTTGAAGAAGCTCACCTTGCATGTTGTCTGTCTAGCTGCCTTGATATATGTGTCCCTATTGGCTCCCACTGTGAGCCTTCCACTGAATGATCTCTGGTTCCTAATCCATATGCTCTGGGAATCTGCTGCTGAGCATAACCCCACCAGCCTCATTTCATTCTGGTAGATAAACCCCTCAGGTTCTCCCACACTGCCTGAGCTACCAACCACAATTCTGGGACTTTTCATCTTCATTATTTCCCTCTTCAGGGACTCCATACAGGATTCAGTACAAGTATCTAAACCCTCTAGAATTTGACCTCTGAGTCCCATAATCTGGCTTCCTGCACTGGCTTCTCCGATCCCCTCTCTTCCTGGTGCATTGTTAAAGCTACAGTATTATTTGTGTCCTGTTCTTGGAGTTTTGCTGCCTCTTTCTTTTTTCTCATTTCACTCCATAGCTGGTTCTCAAATTTCTCATGGCTTTCTGCTAGCAGTTCTGCAGTTGGTTATTTAGATCTCAAATCATTCCACTAACAGACAAGCATCTGGCTTACCGAGGCTAATCAATAAATGAAAGAGGTAAAAGAAAGAGACAGGTATGTATCTCAGAGGTTACACCTTCTCTGGAACCGACTCTCCATCTATTTGAAGCAGAGTTCCTCCCTAACCCAATTCAAGTGCAACTTGGATAATTGGATAAGAAACCGGAAACTCATTCCTGGTTTGGCACCTATGTCTCTAATGGACACGGGTAACCTGTAAATAGTTCATCTCCCAGGCCCCTGCTTACACATCAAGGGTACAAGAACTTGTCAGAGATTTGGGATGCATGGTTAGGTTTAAAAGGCTCTTGCAGTCATTAGTTTAGTTAACACCTATAAACCTATGAACCTATAAAATATCATTAATACAAACTGATACGCACTATTATAATGTTTGGTAGCTGCCCGCCCCATCATCATGTATCCTTTTTCCTTTATTTCTTCCTATCTTTTCTGGGGGGTGGCGTGGAAGAAAGATGGATGACAGGGGTGTGGTAGTTATAAGTTTAGGAAGATGGATAAGAAAGGTCAGAAAGTGGAAACAATAAAACCTGTCTAATATAGCTTCTCTTCCTCTCTTTGTGAATCATCCCACTCTCACCTGCATACCTCCTTTGAACATATCGACCTCTAGAAGCTTGTTTTGCAGCACACATCTTATTCTATTCAACCCTTATTAAACATGCAATTAACTAAATAAATAAAATAAAGAAATAACAATAAATTACTAAGCAAATACATAAATCTCTACCTACACAAATGGACTGTAGGAATAGATACCTATAAATAGACAAACATCGAACATGAGAAAATTTGTATTTTTGATTGGAAATGCCTTTATTAAACATTTTTGCAATCCTGCGAGGCTCTCTAGACTGTATCACAGTGTTGTACCTATTTGTTGGAGATGTGATACTGATTTACCAGCGCATTTTATACATATATATTTTGCCAGTCTCTAAAATTAAATCAGTTTAAGAAGAAAGGGTTATTTGGCCTGGTGATGTGGTTATCAGTCTCTCTCTCTCTGGATGATCAGGGAATAGTGAAAGGGGCAAGGGCTTTGATGGAATGGTCATTGGAAGAGCTAAATGAGATAGAGGCTACAGAACTGCAGATTACACAATCCGGAAGGTTCTTTGACTTTTTTTCTACTTCTAAATGAAAAGGAATTTATTTTAATTGCAAGAGTCAAAGTGATGAAATGATACCTGCCTAAAGTGGGTATACTCTCACCTGTTAATACTGAAGCTTCATAGTAGTAAGAATGTGGCATTTATAATTTCCTATGCTAGCCTAACCTGCAGGAAGGACTTTCTAATATGCTCTATTTTGTGGTAAGAACACTTGAGGGAAATTATTCCCATCAGCTGTTACTAAAAGAGAGAAGGAATTTCTTTGCCAGCCTCATGCAGTAGATGTTTTTGTATCAAGATAAGTCTCATTTTCAGGGTTGTAAAATGGTATCCCACTATCAGTCCCATGTCCTCATAATCTGCAGCAGATATGAACCATGAAGCTGACATGACAATGAAGTGTGACCTTTAGAGGCTGACGAATTGTAAATCAGGCATCTTTTTTTTTTTAATAAGAACTTCTCAAGTTTTGTTGAAAAATTCTAAATCTATTATACTACTCCTGTGGTGAACATATGAACACAAACAAACTTTGTTTTTTTTTTTTTGTTGTTTGTTTTTTTTGTTTCAGCAGGCCATGAAGGTAAAGTGTACAGAGTAGTGTGCAAAGCATAAGTTTAGAAGTATTAAAGAGTCATTTAAGCCAATGCGGTTGCTATAGCAGAAGTATTTCTCATTTTATTTTAATTAATAGTAATTTCTAATCACACTAACATATCAAACTTGAGAAATCTGGAGAAGCACAATATCTTCAGTTGCTATCCAAATAGTGGTGCAGCACAATTTCAACATAATATCCTCTGTTGTAGAACAGACAGACAGACATTTTTTTTGTGAGACCTTGTATGCCACAAGGACAAAGCAGTGAGCAGTTAATGCATGCCATGGCATGGCACATTGCACTAGCAGGAAATATATGTATGAGTCCTATATCTCTTATGTGTTGCAAATTTATTTACTCTAATCAAGTTATTACATTTGCTAGGAGCATGACCTGAATCATTTCTATAAAGAAATGTGAGCAATAAATAACAAAAATGTGTAACAGGCTCAGCTCTCTGCTAAATCCCCTGACTCAGGTAATGGGATACCTTTTCTCGGTCCAGTGCCATGCTTATCTGACTTTCCATCAGTTGTTCTACAAAAGAAAGCAAAATTCATTGATTAGCATACTTAGGGGACATACTGGACTCACCTGTCTGAGTGGAGCAATTCATAATACCACTGGAAGAGTACTCCACATGGCCTGGTTGCAATCTCTCATGACTTATTCTTTCGTCAAAACTGCATGAATGTTATGAAATTCAAGATGTGTTCAAAAACAGTAGCAAAGGCACATCTGTGCAGCTTCCTAGACATCAGCAGAAAAACATTGACAGAACCAAAGCTTGTAGCCAAGCATTCCAGTCATACAATTAAGCTGACTAAATCTCCTCTACTACTCTTCTCCTGAGGTTAGTTATTTTGGTAGCTGCAAAAAGACCACCAAGAAGCACCCTGACATTTCCAGAAGCTAGAATAAAAATACTCTGTGCCTCTTGCTTAATGGTATTCATCCTGAATTTTAGTTTTCTTGCATATGCACCAGCCCTCTGTTTCTGTCAGCTGTAATCTCTTCACACTTAATATTTATTTCACCCCCCGTTCTTCTTCCACACAATGTATGGTAGACTTCGTAACCTGAAGTACATTTCGTCAGCTCTAGAGCCTTAACATTAAAGTCAACTATTCGAATGCCACATTTTATTTATTATTTATTTATTTATTTATTTACAGTTTCTTTACCAGGATAGTCCACTGGGCCAAAAGAGCCCATTTTCAATGGATTCCTGGGGAGAAAAGCTTCAATAAGGTTAAGAATTAAACAATTTAACAGTAAAATATAATACATAATTTTAAAACTCAGTAGTATATAGCTCCAACATAGTTTAAAAATAGACAATACAATATAACAACAGATGTAAAAGAAGTAAGCAAACACCACACAGTTGTAGCAAAATCTGAAAGATGCTTTTCTTTGGGCAACCTCCCACATCTCTAATGTAGAAGGATCCTCCTGCCCCTCTTTTATTAACATAAAGACTAACAACATCAATGTACTTTATCAAAAGGGAAATTACTCCTATGGTGACCGCCACTACAGAGAGTGCATTTGCATACACAAAAGACAGTTGCAAAATGACCATTGAAATTAGGGTTTACTACCCATTTCTTCACTGGATTCATTTCATGACTCCCCCTCCCCAAACTGTTATCTTTAGATTTGTGGGGAAAAAAGCACAAAGATACATTCTGTCTCTTTAGTTAACTGAAGTTAACTGACAGCTTGATGGCTTAGGTACTTTAATGTAAAGGCCTTATAGAAATGGACATATATGGCCATGCTCATTTTTGCAAGATTTCTGATAACTTACTGTTCAGCCCACTGGCATGCTTTGCTAAGTATTGTATCTTGGCTACCAGACAGGTCTCTGTTTCATTCTTTCATCGCCATGATGACAAACCTTACAGAAGCACAATCTCCCATTTATGATTTGCAAGTAACAACATTTGCTAACATTTGAATTGTATCTCAGCTGGTAAATGAAACCTTCCTGGCCATTTAACAAATGTTCCTTTTTCACCAAAGTAGTTAACATTAGCATTCGCAATGTTTATAGGAACATTAGAAAACATGCTGCCTTATTTTCTCAGTTCTGCATTTTCAATCCATATCTTAATCTCTAAAAGTTTTTTTTTTTCAATTCCATAAATTGTTTAATTAGCTTTTATTAGCTTTCTACCGAAAAGAATTAATAAAAACACATTCAAGACCCAGAAAGCATTCAGCTGTAATCTGATAACCAGCCATCTACATTGCTTCATTATAAACACCAATAGAAATCACTGCTCAGCAAATTTAGCCATAAGACTTAGTGATGTTTCCAAACAGCTGAAAAGGAAACATCAAGTTGACCCAAGGCCCACTGCAGAAGTCATTTGTCCTCCTTTCACAGGGCAGACAGTCAGTTGTATGCAAGAAGCATTTAAGACTACCTTAATTTATAATTCTTAACAGCTATTTCAGCAAAGAGCACAGCAACATAATGGAGAAGTCAGGAAAAGTAAAGATTACTTTTAGTATCATCTTGATTGGTTGTATTTTGTTGCTAGTGGCCGTAGTCACTGATCACTGGGCAGTTTTAAGTCCTCAAGTAAAAGACAATAATATTACCTGCGATGTTGCACATTTTGGACTATGGAGGCTCTGTATCAAAAGGCTCTACATAGGAGCGCAAAGCACACACAGCAATGAATGTGGACCGCTCAGTCTGCCTGGAGGTATGTCTTTTCTAGAGCTTTACTTTAAACATAAATTCATATAATTAAATTCTGTGTCAGATCCAATATGTTCAGAAAAATCAATTACACAGAATGTCTCAAAAATACAAATAAAGACACTGAGAAGTGTAAATTTTCTTTCTGCAAAACTTGATAGAAAATGTGTACTAAATACAACTACTGTTTTCCAGTTTTCTATGTTTAATAACACTGACACTGGTAAAAGCTGTTACTTGCTAAAAGTGGTTACCTTTGCAGTTTATGTTCTAATAGGAGAATGCTCCATTATTGAAATGAATGTTTATATATAAATGTGTACAATAGAATTTAAAATATGCAAACGATTTGCATTATGTGATTTAAGTATTTTATTACTTATACACAGGTGGTATTATTAAAGTCTAACAGTACATGCATACCTCTGAACTGTCCAGATTTCCTAGCAAACTATTGAGAACTGAAGTCATGAAATAATGACAGACTTTTGTCACTTCAAATCCGTCAGAAAATATGTGCTAACATAAATGTTTTTATTCTAACAGCTTTCTATGTTTATAAGAGCAATATTTAAAATCTGCCCATATTTTTGGGCCTTTGCCCCCCCCCCCATTATTTCAGGCTTTATACAGATTTCTTGAGCTAAAAAGCTGAGAGGTATGAGTACATTTTGTCAGTTTACAGACACATATATGCCTGAAACAGCTGATTACACATTCCCAAACTCACTGTTCACTTTTGTATAAGACAAACTAAGCAGACACTTGTGATTGCATTTTAGGTTGTAGAAAGTCACTTGATAAAATAAGCAGTTACTTATATTTTTATATGAATTCTCATTAAGAATGTAATGATTTTAATTTAACATAAATTAATTCATGCTGGTATCTTCTTCTATACCATATAGTAGTATAAAGTATATTGTTATGGTGATCTAATTTGCTATTATGGATTATTTGTTCAAAAGCTTCCATCAGCACGACAAACTGTATTACCTACTAGAATTCTGTTTCTTCTCCAGCAGTTTTTAATTGTTATGCTGGCATGTATTTTAAGAGGAAAGTGAATACATAAATGTTCTAGATGTTTAGCAAATTTACATTTAAGGCCATTCATAATCCTTACAGAGTGCAGTCAAAAATGTATTGAAAGTGAGTGTGCCAATGGTGTTTTAGAGAAAAAGTTAATAGCTGTCACACATGCCTTAGTCATAAAAAACATCATTCAAATGATGGGGTCAAAATGGTCTATGTTTAGCGATCGAATGGCTGTTCATCACACATAGACCATCAAAAGTTCCTTTCCTCGAAAAGCCAAATGATCACAAATAAGTTCATCAAATGATCACAGTTGGCCAACATCAAGGGAGCGGAACTAGTATGTACGCACCAGTAACATAGGGATAAGGAAACCTGCCCTTTCCCCAAAGTAGTGCACTCTTGGAGCTGATATATATAATTAGCAGGGGGGCACCCCCCCACAACAGAAGGATTTACACCGAACAATCCTTATGTGGGGGGCTGTGCCCCCCACCCCCTACTAATTATATCTACCAACTCTGAAACTGCACTACAGTGGGGAAAGGATAGGTTTCCTTATCCCTGTTTTACTGGAACTAGATACCACAGTCCTTCCTCTTTATGTTGGCCAGCTATGATAATTCATTGAACTTATTTATTATCATTTGGCCTTTGAAGGGAAGGAAGTTTTGCTGGTCTATGTGCGATGAATGGCCATTCGATGAACATCCCATTCAATCACCAAACATAGACCTGGTCAAAATCTATCTTTATGCCCATTTATTATTTCACTGTATATATATATATATATATATATATATATATATATATATATATATATATATATATATATATATATCAATCCAAATGCTATCTAACAGGTTTATAGTCTGCTCAGCTCATACTTAATGTACGTTTGTTGGAAAACCAAAACCAAAAACATTGCCAATAAATGTCTGACTTATCTAGCTTTGTCTGATTTCCCATGCTTAGTTTATTACTGAAAACATTATCGGTATCCCAGTAACACCAGTCTATTCTAATATGCACCATAACAATTTCACATAGGTTTGGACAATGTCTTAGCATTTGTCTCCACCATTTTTTCACTTCATAAACCCATTAGGCTCACTTGAGTTCCTTTGTTTAAGGTACACCTGAGAACAACGTCAGTTTCAGTGACTTGCCCAGAGTCATTTTTGTTGCAGTCTGTTCCAGGAATCTGACATCCTTTAACTGATGATGCCTTTCACTGAATTTCGTTGAAGCTTTTACTAGTAAAATTCATTATGATCCTTTGACTTGTTATGCCTTTAAGGATAAAAGGCGCCACCCCCACATTCTTCCTTCCATTACCAGAGATTTTATCTGTCCATATTGTGTAACTGTTTCTATCATGAAGCCAAACCATGCAGCAAACTACACAACCATAGAAATTCATAAAGTCACATGGATAAACCACATAAAGTCACATGGATAAAAAACACCCATGTTACATGAGATATGGTCGACACAAACCAAGTAAGCATACCAAAGTAGAAGCATATAAATTCAACATCCTTCTCTAAAAACTGTTAACAGTTTTGTCAGTGTCAGGAAAGACATTAACAAGCAGCAATACAGCATTATAACAGTTGCAAATAAATGATATATGCACAGAAACACATGAAATATTCCATGTCCTGGCAAATTTGTGTCAGTTCTGTTTAATCACTTCTCAGTTATTAGTAAATAGCATATATCACAACTTGCTAAAGTGACGTTTCTCAGTGCTGTTTACTAGAGTGTCTAAAAATATGTTTGATATAGTCACAAATGGTTCAGCACCAATTGCTTAGTAACATTCCACTGTATGAGCGCCACAGGAATTCTCACCAAAACACGTTGGGTCAAAGGAAATGCTAGGACAATGTCGAGCCTAAGATATTAACAGTCTGTATGCTGCAGCACTGTTCCTGTACTAGAATACAAACTGGCTGATGTGTGCAAATGCTGGAGTTAGACATTTGCAGTTTACTTGCTGATGTGCGTTACATTGTTTACATTCAAACTATAGCACTCAGGTGTATATGGAATGTCTCCATCCACGTAAAACAAACCTTTTCTCTGTCCATAATCAAGTGCAACTTGGATCTATGAATGCGAAACAGAATATTTACCTCAAGACTGCCCTCTGTACTACTAATGGATAGCGGCAGCTCATAAATGCTATATCCTATGACTCTCTTCAAATTATCTATGGTATGATCCCAGTTATTTTCATTAGGGGTAATATATAATTATTGAGCATGGTATGGGTAAGGTCAATCTATAACCAAATGGGATAGGTTATTTATCAGCACCAACAGGGAAATTTGCTAGGCTGAAAATGGCTGCAAGGGCAGCCAGCCTTGTACTTACCTAGGAACGTAAGAACCTATGTACTTAAAAGTATACATGCAACCTGTGCTGCTCAACTTTTATTACCTAATTAGACAGATGAGCAACACAGCAACATGATAATTTGTTAACCTAATAAGGGTTCTTAAAATTTAGTGTGTGTGTGTGTGTGTGTGTGTGTGTGTGTGTGTGTGTGTGTGTGTGTGTGTGTGTGTGTGTGTGTGTGTGCGTGTGTGTGCATGCACACGTGCGTGTATTATCTGGGTATTTTCACCTTCACAATAACAAAGAGCAGGTTTTGACGGAATAGTAGGAGGTCATAGTTCATTTAAATGTAAAACTGATTTCTTATAGTACACACAGTGTAACAAAAAATATAGAGCAATATAACTAAAGCATTAAAACACTTGCAAATGATAAGGGAGTAGGATATCAAGTGTATTATTACAAATAACAGTGGATTAATTGAAATTAAGCAGGGTATTAAATACTGTATCAACAAGTTATAAACCCATAAGACAAACATGGGCATAGACAGGCAAATGCCATGCATGCCACAGTATGCATTTTTAAAAATAATATATTTATTGTGGAATGAGATGTGCTAGAGTTTAACTTTTTAAATCATGGTTTATGTTTATATATTATGCTTTTTTCCCCAGAGGGTATGGGTTTTTGCTTAAGTCTGCACATTCTTGGGTTGAGGGGGCTACATTCTGGAAGCTCACATGCAATTTCAAAAAATATTGACTACGTCCATCTAATGAAAAGACTCAGCAACAACGTTATTTTAGTATAGTGCCTTCACATATGGATTTAAACTGCATACAGCCACCATGAAATAATACGATGCCTACGATAGATAGTATCTGAGATGTGCCAGCTAAAAGAGACTAAAAACTAGATTTTAACGCAATCACAAGCAAGAATATGTTTACAAGTTACAGGTGCCTAAGGACCTTGAAATTATGTATTTATTAGTAGGGGAGGAACAATGCAGAGTTGGAGTAAAATGTGACAGAGGAATGTGTAGGAGTGAATTAGACATCAGATAGGGATGCGGAGATTAAAGTGTCAGATGTAAATAGATAATTAGAAGGCAGGTTGTTATGCACTCATATCATATGTTTCTAGTAGTTTATTTTTATAATCACACAATTTTCAGGTTTTAATTCTGATTCCCTTAACTGGACATATTCAGATTACTTTCACATGGGTGGATTTGTAGTAATACATAAACTAGTCAGAAATTTGTAAGCATTTTAAAGATTATCATAATGTATTGACAACCATAGAACATTGCTAAATCACATAAGTGCCAGAAGTAGGAATCCTTATTACAATGATCTCAGTGTTTTCTAAACAGTTTGCTAAAATTAAGCTATAAAGTTGGATAAGTTATTGCTGTTGGCTATTAGTAAACTGAAAGTACTGTAACACTAGCCTCCTGTGTTGTAAGGAGCTAGGCACAATAAACATGGACCACTGTTTTACTGCTTGCTAAAATAGCATGTTAATAGCAGTAAAGAGCACATGGTTGGGCACATCAGGGGATTTGCAGATGATCAGCTGTCTCTATAAAAAAGAGACAGGCAGCTGACCGTGATCAGACTGGTGAAATCGGATGGACAGCGGCAGATGTATGGAAGATTCGCATAGCTGAAGTGGCCCCACCCACAGTGTCTTTCTGAATCTGCACAGTTAACAAATAATTATGGTGGGCAGTGAGTAACAAGCAGACATTCTTACTAAAATAGCATCACACATGGCCTCGTCTCTTAGTGTGTTCATTTATTACTGCTAGTAAGCAGACAAATTATTGAGACTTCTATGTTTATCAATGATCTTAACATATCTTAACAGTGTGCACTTCTGCTGGCAATAGAAGTATGCTTCATATAGATTATAAGGTGCAAACTCAGAAAAGTGTTTTTATTCCTCAGAATGTTAATTGTAGAAAATTCATTTCACTGGCCATTGATTTCATTGTTTGAAAGAAATATACTGATTCTGTTTTACTATAATTCTGACTGATCCAGGGGGTAGCCCCTTATACTTATAAGAAATGCACTGAAAAGCTTCATCAGTTAAAGGTTAGTAGTCCTCAGAGTAGAACAGTGAAAATGTTTAGTGCAAGGAGGTGAAGATAGTCTCCAGAACCAGAAATCATGAAGTTCATCTATAGATTCTTACTGATCAGATTAGGCACGATGCTCAAGATGGTTTATATTCCTAGGTAATATTGCTAGATATCTCAGATGGCTGTAAAATACATTATCGGATTTTCTCACTCAAAGTTTTTTACCATACTACAGTAAACTCTCAGTTGACCAGCACCCATGGGGATTGGTAGATGCAGGATAACTGTAGTTTCTGGTTGCTTGAGAGTTGCTATTAAAACAGGCCTGACTAATACTGTACCCTATACTATTTGTTTGGTTTGACTTCTTCTCAGGTTGTGGAGAGGGGGAATTTATTCCTATCTTCCTTTTTAAAACTCTAAAACTCTAAAAACATAAGGTATGTTTCTGCAAGGGGGGGGGGGGGGACAGAAAGAGCAACACATAAAAATTGTACTGTATTTCTTCAATTTTTTTTTTTTTTTTTTTTTGCCGGTTGCTTGAGTTGTGCTTAACTGAGAGTTTACTGTACTTCAGAGACTAAGGCAAATAACACTATATCATGTAAAAATGCACAGTCACAGAAGATACAAATAGAAGTCAGCATAATACAATGTGATAAAACAAGGCAAGGCAGCAGGATTGTGGTGGGGGGGCTTAACACTTTTGCCTCACAGTGCTTGGTTCCTAACTAGAGTGCATTCTGTGCTAAGCCTATATGCCTTACTTTTGTCAGCTTAGGCACAGCTATAGAAACAAAATTCTAATAGAATGTGTGCAACTACTAGCTACTGAGGCATTATATGTTGTTTTCAAACTATTACAAAATTAATATTTACTTTGTGATTGTGAGTTATAACATCTACTTTAAGACCTGGCATCTAATGAATATGAACACTGTAAAGATTAATTTATGCTCAACTGTTTGCCACTGACAGTTCCTTAATAACATTTGTGGTTCTGGAGATATGGTCATTTATTTGAACTGTGAGGATATAATCTAATTTTGCCAAAAGGCTCAGGATGCAACTGTTGGAAGCTAGAGTTCAAGCTTGCAAACCTCCACTGCTGGGAAGCAGTTGAGAAGGAATGAACCATGATGTAAGTACTACTGCAGTAAAACAGCAGCTTAATCAGTATAATCTGTTTCTGGCAGAGGTAAACATCTTTCTAAAAGAGGTACATACCAAGAACATGTTACATTTTATTTATTCATTCATTCGTTCATTCATTTTCCAATACCTGTTTCATCCTATTTAGTGTTGGCGTGTGGGGGCTGAGGGGGGTAAATGGTGGAAACATAGTCTATCACAACAGTCAATAGGCAAAACAACCAGAGCTATGCTAGCCTATTACAGGTTACACACACAAGCATACATGCAGAAACACATACACACACCCCTGGATTCATGAAGCTCGGCACAAAGCCGTGTGTAAGGCCTGCACTGGCCGTGCGGCATATAAATGGTGTAGTAGCGCCATATGCATATTAATGAAGGTGCGCCGCTACCACATCCACGTGCATAGGACATGTGCGCAAGTGCATGGGGTGTTACTAAGCTGCGCCCGGAGGCGTGTCAATGTTGGCTGGCGATGAGCAACCTAAACTGCTGAATATGATAGCCTGCCTGCAATAGTAATCGCACCCATCAGTGTCTGCAGATAATGAAATGTATGCAAAGCATGCAAGACAGTTCCCGGCCACACAAAATGGAGAACCAAACAGAAATGCACGAAACATAATGTGAGTTTCCGTCCATGGAACAAATGACATTTAAAATCATGTGTCCGTAATGTACTGCACTGTAAGTAGTTATACCCAGTGGAAGTGAAGTGCATCATGTCAGCGTGCCGCCAATACACACGTCTAGCCCCATGGGTATGGTCACCAGCAGTCCCACAGTGGTAGTGATAGTACACAGCAGGGCAGTTGTGGCTATATAACAACCGTAAAGAAACCTGACAGTCCATATTGTATACCAAACACACACAAACATATGTATATTAAAATGTGCTATACACATGAACAGGAACGTAACAGTCACATACACATAGGATGCTATATGCGGAACCGGGATATCCATAAGTAGAACCCATGCATGCAAATGCAATACGCAACAACCCCTGTATAGCACATAACCCGCACCCATGTCCGAATGTCCACCAAATCCAGCTACCAGCCTTGCGCATCCGTACACCTACACATAGCGGATATGCCCCATATGTAGTAGGAAGTATCGTCCTAGGCAGTGTCCGGATTGCAAATATGTATCCCATGTTTGTAAACATCCCATCACAGGTACGTAAATCCAAATGCCCGTGCGTTAATGTTACGGCAAAATGTGTGTACATCTCACGTGGGATAAGTAACCTGTTGAAACCTCAGAGTTGTTTACACGCCACGGTGTCCATTACTGTACACATCTGGACAAAACATGTATGTGTAGTCACGGTACTGTTCAGTTTCTACACAGACATGCAATTCATACTACGCAGGATGAAACAGCTGTCCACCATGCAGGTCACCCCACTAGGGTTGCCACCTGTTCAGATGGCCAAGGTGGGACATCCCTTGTAGAAATGTGAGAATTTGCAGGATAAAACATACCCCCGGCCTGTGCAAAGTACAGAATTACACGTGTATGCCAAGATAAAAGCTAATGCCATAGCATTTGAATAGCTTATGCTATCTCAAATAATAGTTATGTGTACCAGATACAAAATACCTGTATCATGCAACTAGTACAGAAATGAAGAAATATATTATTGTCTTAAAATCACAGGACATTTGCCATGTCTTAGGTGTCATCGCAGGACACAACTGTCCAAAGTGGGACCTCCCCTCGCAAAGAGGAACAAGAGGTAACCCTACTCCCCACTGAATTATCGACAGTATATATTCAACTCAATCACATACCGACACCACCTCTCAACCTATTACAGCAACAAAACCTGGACAAAGCCTAAAAGGATGGGTGGACAAATAGGGACAGATGTAATTACTGCTCTCACAAGCTTCAAAAGTTCACGGAATAATAGTATGTACATAAGCAGGAAATGTTGTGAAGGATGTGGGGTAGTCCCCAGTATTACAGAGGTCCGTACATATATACTGTAACAAGCCATCACATATGTTGATTGTACTACTGCATACCCGTAGTTAATTCATAGTTAAGTCATGTGCAAAATAATAACCCTCGTAAGAATGAATACAGGAAATAGTCAAATGTGAATGGGAACACCACTCACCGTGTATTATGTATCATAACCGCCCCCACCCATATTATGTATTGCCAACATCATAAGCTGCTGACAGGTGCCCAAACACCTGTGTCTGTAAACACAGATTAAATGTTTAAAATGGACAAACCCTGTCCATGTGCTTTGTCTGACATTTGAACACGGTCAGGGCAGTTCCGTTCACCAGGCGGACAAGCCTAAACCCAGATCACCGCATGAACACCCTGACAATTAAAGACCTGTATGTGTCAGGACTATAAGCCTTTGGGTACTGAATATCCCTGCAGTGATGAAATATGCAGCATGGGTCCAGAGCAGTAGGGAATAGGGAATGTGTAACATGTAGTACCGCATTTTTCCCAGCAGGAGAATGGATGCCTGTGACGTAAGTGAAGCGGTGAGGCATATGTTAATGTAGCTATGTACTATGGGTATGCATATAAATGAGTCAGAACACCAAACGTATAGTGGTTACAGCATCAGGCAATGTGAATGCAGTCCCGGTTGAACAACGACTACAGCACATATAATGTGAAAGTGTAATGAATGCATCTGTGCTGTACAGACAGTTAAATATGTAAGGTGAACGTGTGTTTCAAACGTCCGTTAACCATATTACAGATAATTACTGGTACTGTCACAAGTAATAAAGCCCACGTAGCAACAAATACTTAGTAAACATATGTAACCCACAATAAGGATATGCATGCGTGCCTGCGCGTAACCCACAATAAGGAAATGCAAGTGCGCCTGTGCGATCCGCTCACAGCATAGTAAATGAATGCTGTTTCCTCCATGTTAGTTATACATGGCTCAAACCTGTTAACCTCGTAAAGTATGAAACCAGACAAAGCCATGCAAACTACCAGTACAAATAGGGACAAACACCAGATATGTGCCAGAACAAACATAGAAAGTGGATAGAATAACGGTGTGTCAGTAGCATGGATTCTCTGAAGGGTATGCAGTCAACCTGAACTGCTTGCCAGAAATCCCCACTGTAAGTCTCAAATGAAATGCCACGACATTGCCAGATAGACACAGGTTTATTTAAAACACAGTGAAGATAAAGGGGCAAGCAGCTGTACACTCTGTGACAATCTGTATAGTGGAAAGGTATGGTATGGATATAGATATATGTGTATACACATAATCCACAGACGTAAACCAAAGCAAGTTATGAAATGAGGATTGTACATGTATATATGTATACACAACAGACTTATGTCCCATAGATATGACATATGTACATAAATAGGTGACGTTATATCTAATATAGGTAGACAAACAGACATGCAGGAAAGGTGAATAAACCGCAGCATTCCAAACCATTGGCCAGAAAGTGACAGTCCAGCAAGTTCTACACTTTAAACATGCAGATAGGTGTCCATTGCAGGACTCCAAAAATTGAATCTTACGTAGTGTCAACCAACACTGACGCAAAAGAAGTGACCGCAGCAAATATGAAATAGCTGTACATGCAACAGTATCAGATGCAAGGGTGACGACACATGTGTCGATAGAATGTATGACGTACGAACTGATATCCGGAGAGTGGGGAGTGCATATAAGTGTCTCCACACTTCAGTACCGCACACATTAAACATGTGTAATGAGTACTGTAGAGGGTTGTCAGGTATGGGAATCATGGGTATGCAGAAATGGGCCTAGGTGTTGTTTGGCAGGGATTTTGTAGGCCCGCCCCATGGGAGTGATGTGGGTATAGCACACGCCTATATTCTCAATAATGGGGCAAACCATCCACTGGATATTGCGGAAACCATTTTGGCAATATGTAGGGCCCTATATCAGTGTCATGTAGGCGATTATCATGGATGGACATGCATATGACCAAGATGGTACCCATAACTGGCAAACTGTCAGAATAACACAGCTGCACTAAGGCATAGTACATGAAATACAAATAGGGACTATATTAGATATACCCCAGACAAAGTCAGAACATTGTGAGAATACTGGTGTACCCATGAGTACATGAAATACAAATAGGGACTATATTATATATACCCCAGACAAAGTCAGAACGTTGTGAGAATACTGGCGTACCCATGAATACGGATGTTATGAGTGTTACTAATCATGTAATGGAAATGTCAGTCACTATTATCTACCGCACAGTCCGTAATGCCTTGCCAGCAATTTACCAGAAAGGCAAAGACGCCGATAGGGAATGTATGTGCTGTGAGGCATCTAAAAGCATTACTGTGTCCCCAGGCAGCTGGAAACACACACAAACACACACACACACACACTTGGAAGGGCCGGGAGTTGAACACACACCTACCTACTCTAACACACTACAGAATCACGCATTTACAGAACGCGCTACCAAGATTACTGAACACAGCACTCCCAGAGGCATACTTCTAGGTGGGTGACATCATCCGCAAAGGCAAAGATGCCGATAGGGAATGTATGTGTTGTGAGGCATCTAAAAGCTTTACTGTGCCCCAGGCAGCTGGAAACACACACACACACACACACACACACACACACACACACACACACACACACACACACGTGGAAGGGCTGGGAAATGAACACACACCTACCTACTCTAACACACTACAGCATTACGCATTTACAGAATGCGCTACCAAGATTACTGAACACAGCACTCCCAGAGGCATACTTCAAGGTGGGTGACATCATCCGCAAAGGCAAAGATGCCGATAGGGAATGTTTAGAGAGTGAGCGGTCTGAAAGCATATTACCGTCCCAAGGTAGACATACACAAACACGCCAGTGCTGTCAACGGGCCAACTAAATATCTAAGGAGCACAACAACACTGAATAGATATGGGATGCGCCACAGACAGTACACCCTTCGAGAGAGCAACAAGTGTGTTCAATGTAGGCATCCATTGTGACATTGAAATTGGACATCTGGTGCCTGGATGACCACCATGGCTATACAGGATGTCAATGGCCATGCCCACACGCTTAGTATCACATGTCTGTTTGGAATGTACTGTGTGTCCATCTACACAATGGTGTACTGGGCATGCTCACACACTTAGCTGTTGTAAAGGGCCAACTTGCATGCACACGGAGTCTAATCACGCAAGGGCGCAGTGTGGAATGTACTGTGTATCCATCTACACAACGGTGTACTGGGCATGCTCACACACTTAGCAGTTGCAAAGGGCCAACTTGTATGCACACAGAGTCTAATCACGGAAGGGCGCAGTGTGGAATGTACTGTGTGTCCATCTACACAATGGCGTACTGGGCATGCTCACACAGCAGTTGCAAAGGGCCATCTTGCATGCACACGGAGTGTAATCATGGAGGGGCGCAGTGTGGAATGTACTGGTGGTTCTTCCGCCATGACGACAAATAACAAATGAAGCAATACAAGCCAAATAAACCAAGAAAAGGAAGTAACACCAGACTTAGACCAAAAAAATTTATAAAATCCTGAATGCTAGTAGCGTATCTTCAAAATTCCTGTTGTTAAGGATAAAGATGGTATCGTGAAATACAAGTCCAAAAAAAGCAGTTTAGGAATTCCAAACGCACACAGCTTCCACGTATTTCTTTTATTCTACAAACCAGATAAAAGACAATCAAATAAAACCAAGCGCTTTCGCCTGGACAATTCCAGGCTTTTTCAAGATTAAATTAAGCTTGTGGCCATGCTGGTTATATACTCAGGTTAATAGGCCTGTTAAAAACTTTAATTAATTACAATCGACATTTAAAGTGCACATGAACTATACACTGCTATACACATGAACAGGAACGTAACCGTCACATACACATAGGATGCTATATGCGGAACCGGGATATCCAAAAGTAGAACCCATGCATGCAAATGCAATATGCAACAACCCCTGTATAGCACATAACCCGCACCCATGTCCGAATGTCCACCAAATCCAGCTACCAGCCTTGCGCTTCCGTACACCTACACATAGCGGGTATGCCCCATATGTAGTAGGAAGTATCGTCCTAGGCAGTGTCCGGATTGCAAATATGTATCCCACGTTTGTAAACATCCCATCACAGGTACGTAAATCCAAATGCCCGCGCATTAATGTTACGGCAAAATGTGTGTACATCCCACGTGGGATAAGTAACCTGTTGAAACCTCAGAGTTGTTTACACGCCACGGTGTCCATTACTGTACACATCTGGACAAAACATGTATGTGTAGTCATGGTACTGTTCAGTTTCTACACTGACATGCAATTCATACTACGCAGGATGGAACAGCTGTCCACCATGCAGGTCACCCCACTAGGGTTGCCACCTGTTCAGATGGCCAAGGTGGGACATCCCTTGTAGAAATGTGAGAATTTGCAGGATAAAACATACCCCTGGCCTGTGCAAAGTACAGAATTACACGTGTATGCCAAGATAAAAGCTAATGCCATAGCATTTGAATAGCTTATGCTATCCCAAATAATAGTTATGTGTACCAGATACAAAATACCTGTATCATGCAACTAGTACAGAAATGAAGAAATATATTATTGTCTTAAAATCACAGGACATTTGCCATGTCTTAGGTGTCATCAGGACACAACTGTCCAAAGTGGGACCTCCCTCAAGAAAGAGGAACAAGTGGTAACCCTACTCCCCACTGAATTATCGACAGTATATATTCAACTCAATCACATACCGACACCACCTCTCAACCTATTACAGCAACAAAACCTGGACAAAGCCTAAAAGGATGGGTGGACAAATAGGGACAGATGTAATTACTGCTCTCACAAGCTTCAAAAGTTCACGGAATAATAGTATGTACATAAGCAGGAAATGTTGTGAAGGATGTGGGGTAGTCCCCAGTATTACAGAGGTCCGTACATATATACTGTAACAAGCCGTCACATATGTTGATTGTACTACTGCATACCCGTAGTTAATTCATAGTTAAGTCATGTGCAAAATAATAACCATCGTAAGAATGAATACAGGAAATAGTCAAATGTGAATGGGAACACCACTCACTGTGGATTATGTATCGTAACCGCCCCCACCCATATTATGTATTGCCAACATCATAAGCTGCTGACAGGTGCCCAAACACCTGTGTCTGTAAACACAGATTTAATGTTTAAAATGGACAAACCCTGTCCATGTGCTTTGTCTAACATTTGAACATGGTCAGGGCAGTTCCGTTCACCAGGCGGACAAGCCTAAACCCAGATCACCACATGAACACCCTGACAATTAAAGACCTGTATGTGTCAGGACTATAAGCCTTTGGGTACTGAATATCCCTGCAGTGATGAAATATGCAGCGTGGGTCCAGAGCATTAGGGAATAGGGAAAGTGTAACATGTAGTACCGCATTTTTCCCAGCAGGAGAATGGATGCCTGTGACGTAAGTGAAGCGGTGAGGCATATGTTAATGTAGCTATGTACTATGGGTATGCATATAAATGAGTCAGAACACCAAACGTATAGTGGTTACAGCATCCGGCCAATGTGAATGCAGTCCCGGTTGAACAACGACTACAGCACATATAATGTGAAAGTGTAATGAATGCGTCTGTGCTGTACAGACAGTTAAATATGTAAAGGTGAACGTGTGTTTCGCAAACGTCTGTTAACTGTACTACAGATAATTACTGGTACTGTCACAAGTAATAAAGCCCACGTAAGCACAAAGACTTAGTAAACATATGTAACCCACAATAAGGATATGCATGCACCTGCGCGTAACCCACAATAAGGAAATGCAAGTGCGCCTGTGCGTGTGTGATCCGCTCACAGCATAGTAAATGAATGCTGTTTCCCCCTTGTTAGTTATACATGGCTCAAACCTGTTAACCTCGTAAAGTATGAAACCGGACAAAGCCATGCAAACTACCAGTACAAATAGGGACAAACACCAGATATGTGCCAGAACAAACATAGAAAGTGGATAGAATAACGGGTGTGTCAGTAGCATGGATTCTCTGAAGGGTATGCAGTCGTAAGCTGAACTGCTTGCCAGAAATCCCCACTGTAAGTCTCAAATGAAATGCCACGACATTGCCAGATAGACACAGGTTTATTTAAAACACAGAGAAGATAAAGGGGCAAGCAGCTGTACACTCTGCGACAATCTGTATAGTGGAAAGGTATGGTATGGATATAGATATATGTGTATACACATAATCCACAGACATAAACCAAAGCAAGTTATGAAATGAGGATTGTACATGTATATATGTATACACAACAGACTTATGTCCCGTAGATATGACATATGTACATAAATAGGCAATGTTATATCTAATATGGGTAGACAAACAGACATGCAAGAAAGGTGAATAAACCACAGCATTCCAAACCATTGGCCAGAAAGTGACAGTCCAGCAAGTTCTACACTTTAAACATGCAGATAGCTGTCCATTGCAGGACTCCAAAAATTGAATCTTACGTAGTGTCAACCGACATTGACGCAAAAGAAGTGACCGCAGCAAATACGAAATAGCTGTACATGCAACAGTATCAGGTGCAAGGGTGACGACACATGTGTCGATAGAATGTATGATGTACAAACTGATATCCGGAGAGTGGGGAGTGCATATAAGTGTCTCCACACTTCAGTACCGCACATTAAACATGTGTAATGGGTACTGTAGAGGGTTGTCAGGTATGGGAATCATGGGTATGCAGAAATGGGCCTAGGTGTTGTTTGGCAGGGATTTCGTAGGCCCGCCCCATGGGAGTGATGTGGGTATAGCACATGCCTATATTCTCAATAATGGGGCAAACCATCCACTGGATATTGCGGAAACCATTTTGGCAATATGTAGGGCCCTATATCAGTGTCATGTAAGCGATTATCATGGATGGACATGCGTACAACCAAGATGGTACCCATAACTGTCAAACTGTCAGAATAACACAGCTGCACTAAGGCATAGTACATGAAATACAAATAGGGACTATATTAGATATACCCCAGAAAAAGTCAGAACATTGTGAGAATACTGGTGTACCCATGAGTACATGAAATACAAATAGGGACTATATTATATATACCCCAGACAAAGTCAGAACATTGTGAGAATACTGGCATACCCATGAATACGGATGTTATGAGTGTTACTAATCATGTAATGGAAATGTCAGCCACTATTATCTACCGCACAGTCCGTAATGCCTTGCCAGCAATTTACCAGAAAGGCACATCACTATGACAAATGTAACAAGGTCAAATGTTAGGGCATTTACCCATAATGTGTACAGATTAGGGGTATGAAGGTAACCTGTCCAAAATACATGTACAGAACTAGTGATACTAGGTGGACAGGTGAGAAGAAAGACATCAAGACAAATGAGAAAACATGTACAAGACACACACATGTACTCCGACAAATGTGAATGACAACGTATGCCCTGTGAATGTCAATGTGGAAGGTTAATAGACACAAAAGTAATGTGTCCCTCAGGGTGTCATGCAGTGTCATCGTAACAATGTCCAGTCCCCCAGACACGTATGTGAGCTCTGCCACTGACGGAAAGAGCAAATACCGGCGCACACATACGGTACATGATAGACCAATTAGTGTGGATAAGCAGCTGTTGGCCTGTGTGAGGAATACAACTGTCTGGGTGGGTGTGTCCTGCAATATAAATGTAATGGCATGTGGCCTGTGATGCTGCCATACAGTGTGTGTGTATTGGTGTCAGAAAGTTGATATTTTGTTACAGACACATACTCCGCAACTGTACAGATTTACTCAGAATGTGCAGAGTTCTGCCTCATATGTTTGGTGTGTTCCACCTAACAACAGTAACATTCTGGCACTTTCATGATAACTGAAGACATGAAATAATGACAAACATGTGAGTAAGACACCAAATCCGACAGAAAAGCCATATTAATGCAAAACCTATTATTGTGCCAACTATCTACATTTGTAAGAGCAACATGTCAATACTGCTCCTATGTGTCCCACTATCAGATAAGGCCTTGTCCAGCAACTTGCTCTAGGAGGTGGAGTGGTATGAACAGAAACAGATCCATGTGTGAGGAAACAGCAATATCGACTGCAAGATAATGCAGAAGGTATGAAATGCGCTGCAGTAGGACGTGCAGTACTGTCCGCAGATATGTGCTGACATGTCAAATGACACAGCAGTCTACATGAAGAACCTATAGGGCAGTCACCTTTACAAATGATGATAGTGGGACATACCCAGAGCCATGCACACAGCACAAATAGACATACACATATCAAAACTAGGCCATGATACATGAAGCCTCCGGCGTGTACGAGTACAGTGAGAGTACAGCAAGGATAGATGTCCGCCAAGATATACAGCAAATGCCTGTAAGGGCGTGTAACACCACCCATAACACGGACGTTGCATGGACAATGTTGGGAGTTGCAACATACCCCATTGGTATGTGAAAGCTATGCAAAGATGCGATACATGAAACAGTCAGCTGTCCATGCAAGAGCAGAGTTATGGGCAGAAAATAGATTTTATATATATATATATATATATATATATATATATATATATAGAGAGAGAGAGAGATACAGACATACACACACACACACACACACACACACACACACACATGTGGCAAGGCTGGTAATCGAACCTACACATGACTACCCTATCACACTACAGCATGACGCATTTACAGAACACGCTACCGAGATTACTAAACACAGCAGACACACAGGCATTCTACTAGGTGCGTGTCAACATCCGCAAAGACAAAGACGTCAGCAGGATACATCTGTGTTGCGAAGCATCTAAAAGCATAACCTGAGTCCCCAGGCGGATGGGAGCATGCACAAACACACACACACACACACACACACACACCTGGCAGGCCTGGGAATCAAACTTACACCTAACTACCCTATCACACTACAGCATGACGCATTTACAGAATGCACTACTGAACACAGCACTCCCAGAGGCATACTTCTAGATGGGTGACATCATCCGCAAAGGCAAAGATGCCGATAGGGAATGTATGTGTTGTGAGGCGTCTAAAAGCATTACTGTGTCCCCAGGCAGCTGGAAACACACACACACACACACACACACACGCACACACACAAACACACACTTGGAAGGGCCGGAAGTTGAACACACACCTACCTACTCTAACACACTACAGCATTATGCATGTACAGAACGCGCTACCGAGATTACTGAACACAGCACTCCCAGAGGCATACTTCTAGGTGGGCAAAGGCAAAGACGCCGATAGGGAATGTATGTGTTGTGAGGCATCTAAAAGCTTTACTGTGTCCCCAGGCAGCTGGAAACACACACACACACACACACACACACACACACACACACACACACACACACACACTTGGAAGGGCCAGGAGTTGAACACACACCTACCTACTCTAAAACACTACAGCATTACGCATTTACAGAACACGCTACCGAGATTACTGAACACAGCACTCCCAGAGGCATACTTCTAGGTGGGTGACATCATCCGCAAAGGCAAAGACGCCGATAGGGAATGTATGTGTTGTGAGGCATCTAAAAGCATTACTGTGTCCCCAGGCAGCTGGAAACACACACACACACACACACACACACACACACACACACACACACACACACACTTGGAAGGGCCAGGAGTTGAACACACACCTACCTACTCTAACACACTACAGCATTACACATTTACGGAACACGCTACCGAGATTACTGAACACAGCACTCCCAGAGGCATACTTCTAGGTGGGTGACATCATCCGCAAAGGTAAAGACGCCAATAGGGAATGTATGTGTTGTGAGGCACCTAAAAGCATTACTGTGTCCCCAGGCAGCTGGAAACACACACAAACACACACACACACACACACTTGGAAGGGCCGGGAGTTGAACACACATCTACCTACTCTAACACACTACAGCATTACGCATTTACAGAACGCGCTACCAAGATTACTGAACACAGCACTCCCAGAGGCATACTTCTAGGTGGGTGACATCATCCGCAAAGGCAAAGACGCCGATAGGGAATGTATGTGTTGTGAGGCATCTAAAAGCTTTACTGTGTCCCCAGGTAGCTGGAAACACACACACACACACACACACACACACACACACACACACACACACACACACACGTGGAAGGGCCGGGAATTGAACACACACCTACCTACTCTAACACACTACAGCATTACGCATTTACAGAACGCGCTACCAAGATTACTGAACACAGCACTCCCAGAGGCATACTTCAAGATGGGTGACATCATCCGCAAAGGCAAAGATGCCGATAGGGAATGTTTAGAGAGTGAGCGGTCTGAAAGGATATTACCGTTCCAAGGTAGGCATACACAAACACGCCAGTGCTGTCAACGGGCCAACTAAATATCTACGGAGCACAACAACACTGAATAGATACGGGATGCGCCACAGACAGTACACCCTTCGAGAGAGCAACAAGTGTGTTCAATGTAGGCATCCATCGTGACATTGAAATTGGACATCTGGTGCCTGGATGACCGCCATGGCTATACAGGATGTCAATGGCCATGCCCACACGCTTAGTATCACATGTCTGTTTGGAGTGTACTGTGTGTCCATCTACACAATGGTGTACTGGGTATGCTCACACACTTAGCAGTTGCAAAGGGCCAACTTGTATGCACACGGAGTCTAATCACGGAAGGGCGCAGTGTGGAATGTACTGTGTGTCCATCTACACAACGGCATACTGGGCATGCTCACATACTTAGCTGTTGCAAAGGGCCATCTTGCATGCACACAGAGTCTAATCATGGAGGGGCGCAGTGTGGAATGTACTGTGTGTCCATCTACACAATGGCGTACTGGGCATGCTCACACACTTAGCTGTTGCAAAGGGCAATCTTGCATGCAGATGGAGTGTAGAAACAGAAGGGCGCAGTAAGGTATAACTGCCCTCACGCACAGGGTGATCACACATGCAGTGACCTGTACACACACAGCTGCCATCACAGCTGTCACAGGTGCAGGTCACACACTTACACACTGCAGTGTACACTGTAGCTGGCAAGTCAGCACCATGTCATTGGTGCAGCACTACACAGCCTTACGGTCCAACAACACCATGTGACACATGACCACTGGGCTGTACAGCAGTGTACACCAGCTGTGCAGAGTACACACGTACCAACAGGGATCCAACAGGTGTTATGCATTGCAATGATACCAGTATACATGAACAGGTCAGCTCAAGACATACCATGGCCCTTACACAGCTGTGACACCTGACTGTTGCTGTACACCAATGAACACACGTCTGGGTATGTCATACATGTAATTGTGTGGATGTGTGCATGGACTGCACACACAACACATACATACATGGCCTTTTATGTACCTCGTGCATAACACTGGCCTAATCAATGCTACACACGTGAATTGAATGTGGGCCCATGTCTGTTGAATGCTAACACTACAGGGGGTAGCAGTGTTGACCGGGATACATACCCTTGTAATGGTCGCCTGTGACACCCGTGATATCATACCGCAGTCCATGTGTTATGTATGTCAACACACATGTCCAACAATAGCAATGCATACAAACATGGCAACAGGAGACACATGTAACATCTGTACTGTGCATGCAGCAAACATGCATGTGCAGTGGCCGATGTGCGTAACATAGTTGCACCTACCTACGACATGCAGACGCAATGCAGACCCATCATTGACATTTGTATACGGTGACATACAAACAGCACGTATGGAGGGATGTGTGTACATAACGTGGTGAACCACCTGTCTAGATGTATGTGTGCAGGGGGTGGCTCACAGTTGTGTCACACACCATCCTATCATGCCATGTACTAACTGTATGCTATGACGCTGTTACGTGACGGTGCTGACATAATGCATACACAGCGGTCAGGTGTTAACAACTATATGTCATATGGCACCTGTAACACCTACAACCTCTCGTGTGTATATAGCAGCACATTTGCCAGATATAGCGATGGTACACATAATGCAATCAATACCACTGCATGTCCATCAAACGTGTCATCATATGGCTGGTGTATCATTCCCAGCACTGCCATGTGTGTCCGAATGTGTGACCAGGGATGCTACATATCGCGGGGAATATGTCCCAGTTGCTACACATCCCTGTACACCATTGTAGAGAACTGTACATACGTCAGTGTGGGAAGCATGACGTTTGCTGGTGAGGTGCATCACACACATTGGCTGTCTGTATACACATGTGTGGTCACCACAGTGTGTGTGTGTCTGTATGTATGTCTGGTGCTTGGTGTGAGTGTGTATGCTAATATACGGTGGGAAATTATCACTGGCCCCACGTGTTGACTAACCCGTAATGGCGATGCATTGCACAACCCTGTTGATGCCATAGGTCCCAGCCATATTGGCTACCTGTGCATGTCCCTTCTCTGTGACATGTCGTGTGGGTGCATAGTACTCTGAGGGTGATGACCACAAAGGCAAGGGTCCCCAGCTGCACACTATGGGGTGTGCGTTATAGTGGTGTATACCCCGTGACTGCAGCCATGTTCATGTACTGTTACAGGGTCCTACGGCTGCACAGTGTGGCCTCCAGTTACCAAGTGACACCTCACATCATCATTGGCCAGGCTGCTGTGTACAACCCATGCACCATGTCACCATACCTGTAATGTGTCCTGCTATGTATGTCACGTCTCTGTCCAGTGTAGCCTGTGGCACTGACCACATGCGTCAGGTGCAGTATATGTGCGGCCATCTGTGTCATGTTTGTGTGTCCAACAGTCAGGATGAAGGTACATGTAGCATGCTGATATTGCCAGACGTGCCTGTGTGTACTCCACAGTTACACGTGGAGGACTGCAAACACTGCTACCTATAGGCACATGCAAGTACACCATAGGAGGGAACCAGGGTATCACAACCAACATGGTGCTACAGATGTAACTGAGACACATACCGTGAACACATCACAATGCATGCTGCACCTGCACTACATGGTGTGACTGGTGCATGTCGACAGTACACAACCTATGTCACATACACAACTCAGTATTCACACACAACCACTGCAACATACACATCCCTCACTATGCATACACAGGTATTACATACACCTCTCACTATGCTGTTCACCCTGTGCATCAGAATATTTGTGCATAACCCTGCACCGATGGTGTGGATGACAGGGATGCAGCACAGGCTTCATCATATGCACAGGGTGATATGTTTGCCAGGGCATAGGCTGCACACAACCACTGCAACATACACACCCTCACTATGCATACACAGGTATTACATACACCTCTCACTATGCTGTTCACCCTGTGCATCAGAATATTTGTGCATAACCCTGCACCGATGGTGTGGATGACAGGGATGCGGCACAGGCTTCATCATATGCACAGGGTGATATGTTTGCCAGGGGCATAGGCTGCACCCAACCACTGCAACATACACATCCCTCACTATGCATACACAGGTATTACATATACCTCTCACTATGCTGTTCACCCTGTGCATCAGAATATTTGTGCATAACCCTGCACCGATGGTGTGGATGACAGGGATGTGGCACAGGCTTCATCATATGCACAGGGTGATATGTTTGCCAGGGGCATAGGCTGCACCAATGGATAACATCATGTGTGTGTGTAAGGGCCAGTGAGTTGACTGGACATGTCTGTGCAGAATGCATGTGGATGTTGTGGAGCCCTACAGTTGTGTTTGCTGTGTGCGTGTATGTGTGTACACAGTTCTGCCATTCGTGATGCCTACACGGGGTATAACTGACAGCCCCAGACTGTACAGTGCAGGTTGTACAGCTCACTGTGCCCGTCCACAGCCATGTGACCTGTGCCTGCCTGGGGTTGCACGGGCACTACCAGGTGGAGGTACAGAGTGGCTACTGTCCGACGACACATGACCACTGGAAATGTGTCCCCGCTGAGACCGTCCAGGGCCACGTCCACGTGTCCTGCTGTGTCCTGGTGTTGACAGCGCAGCAGCAGCTGCACTGCTACTGCTACTGGCACTATGGGAGCAGGCATGTGAGGTGGCACGCTCACGTCGACCTACACTAGGTGGTGTTGCTGGCCTACGTCCACGTGGCCTACGCCTCACTCCTACCAGGTGTTCCAGCACAGACAGCTCCTGCTCGCAGATTGCCATGCCTCAGTCAAGGATTCCGACCATTTCACCTAGTCGCCTATCCAGAACATTAGCAATCTGCTGTTGAGCATTTGCCAATGCCTGGATGTTGTCATTTAGGGTATGGATAGCAGCCCTCTGCAGCCTCTGCCCTTCTCTGTTCTGCCTTTCAGCATGTGCCTGTGCCGCCATTACAGTCTGGAACATGCGTCTGGTGATACCAGCTGCTGCGCTCTGTCCTGCAGGTGCATGTCTGCCAGAGGTCCTCCTACGAGCAGCACCGGCCACATGCCTGTGTGGCACATCTGCAGTCATTACACTGACACCATGGTGTGTAGACACACCTTCTGTAGCCACCACAAGTTCCTGTTCCACACCAACAGACGCTGACTGTCCTTCCTCTATGGCCACCGGTGATGCGGTATGTGTTGGCAGCAGAACTGTGTGCGGGAAGAGGGGGACATAGCTGGGATGGTAAACATTGGCACAGATTCAGCTCCTGACAACCCTGCCTGTACCTCATGCATATGATCATCACCGCTAGTATCTGTGGGGACACTAACATCAGATGGACCGCAGGAGGGTAACGCACCTACATCACCTGTGAATGCAAAGAAATACTGTAAAGTACAATAGACACACACACACACACACACACACACACACACACACACACACACACACACAGACATACACACAGACACACACACACAGACACACACAGACACACACACAGACACACAGACACACCATGCATGTGATTTGTCAGATGGCATGCAGCATGCCTGCGATAGAGCAGAGGGCATGCAGCTCAGACATTAGTAGTCTTAGTAAGCATACCTCCCTGGGGTGCACACTACAGCAAGCAGGTGTCATATCAGTAACAATGCAGTTCACACAATCATGGTAGTATGCATGCATCCCCATGATACACCATGTGGCCCAGAACAGGATAACAGTACACATGGCTGACGTGACCTTGACATGTAATTTGTTGACATGTGCATTAACATGCATACATGTTTGACACAATGGTGTCCTGATACATGTACAGCATCATAATGGGCTTCACATTGCAGTGTTGTGTGTATGCCCTACAGATAGAATGCATGTTTAGCAAATGTGCATGAGCACGAGAGGGTAGTGTGAGCCATCTACATTGCTATACAGTGTGAAGTACAGACACTGTGCCATTGCATGGCAACATGAGGCATGTATGTTGCTGTAGAATGCGTAATATGTACACATTGCATAGCCATAACTGCAACACAGTCGTGATGTTCGACAGATCGTGATATGGTAGACTTCAGTGACACCTCCAGTAGCTGTGCACAGGCTTTTAGGTTGTCCACTGTACCACATCAACTGTATAATCGGTCAACTAAGGCTATAATTGTACCATGTGTGGAGAATGTGCAACAGGGTGTATACACATCCCATGTACTGTGTGGCTACATGTCTCTGGCCATCCCCCATGGCCATGTGTGCACATGTGGTGGCCAATTGTGTGTGATGGACATCTTCTCCACATGTCTGTGTGGTCCCATATGACATACACCCATACATGTCAAATATGTCACATTCCACAGGTCTATGCAGACAACGGGTTGTATGTTTGGTATGTGGGGTATAGGTCATTTGATAGTGTGACAATATTGCAGACAGAACACTACATGTCTGGGACATGTCAGGTGGCACATCACAATGTGTGCACCCGATGCAGGGGCATATGACACAATGGTGACACTTGTGGGCTGCCCATATCACAGCTCACTGTGTGGTACTGTGTGTGTACCACACATGTTGTTCCAATGCATACTACATATGCCTCCATTGTAGAACACCTCCACCGTTGTATGCACAGCTGACCACACATGTCGCAATGACAAGTACTGTGGTTTCAAGTCTGTGTATCATTACGTGTGAATATATTGCACATGGGTGGCGTGTGTGAATGCATGGTGGTGCGACCTGCATATCGTGACTGGAACAAACATCAGGTGTGCAAGTGTTAACTGGCCACATGGCAAATAGATCTACACTGTAACATGCCTGATACTGATGACAGTCTCACCTGCAGTGGACCCATGTCTGTGCGGCATGCCAGAGGTACCTGTAAAGGGGTGACACACCAGTATGAACATTATCCATGACAGTATGACAGCCACAGGTTGCACTGTGCATGTGCACACATTCACCTGTGTAATAGCATATAGTATGCACATGTGTGCATACACAACGTAGCATACTGTAGTATGCAGCATGTGTGTCCACATACCTGGCATATGTTGTTACTTTACATTATGTACAGTGACACATGCAACTACATGGGATATAATAGCCATATGTGCATTACTGACTTACCAGGCAACTCCAGGCTCATTGGTTGGGAGACACCCACCTCCACGATGGCAGCTAGTGTTTCTGGATGCTGTTCCCTGGGTGGCCCCAGACTGGCCAGTAGCTCCTCGGTGTGTGTGAGTGGGGGCTGGGTTGGTGGCCCACTACCTGTTCCACCTTGTTCCCTGGTGATTGCAGTGGCACACTGTTTTGCATGTCGTATCAGGTCTGTGCAGTGTCTGCGCACCTGCTGATAGGTGCGGTTATGGCCACCCACATCGTTCACCCTCCTGCGTAGGTCCTGCCACAGGTCATCCCGCTGCTGGGCATGCTGTGGCACATGGCTGAACAACAAGTCATAGTTGTCATGGAGCTGTGGGATGAGGACATCATCCTCCTGGTGGGTGTATGCTGGGAGGCGGTATGGGCATTATCTGTAAAACATAATGATGGTGACAGGTCACAGTTTCAGAGATGTACAGAGATACTGCTGCACATACATTTCTATGACATCTACTGCATCTGCACAGTTATCTTTGCAAAGCACCATGACACTGACACGACTGACATGTTTGTGTCACACATGTCACACCCATTATGCATTGGATATCATCACCATATATGTGTGTCACCTCATTACAGTGTTCATACTCCATGTAAATGCTGTCTTGCTGTGAGCATGTCTATTTGTCTGCACTTGTGTTCTTACCTATCTGCACATGCCTCGATGTGTCCACGGTACTGCTGTTGACCTGGATGCTGTGTATATGTCACATATCAACACAGACACAGCCAGAATGGACTTGAGCAGTGACAATGCACACATATGCATGGACACCTGTACATGCATGTGTTTTGCCATATACATCTACACAGCACTGTACAACTGCTCAACATCCTGACACAGATCGCCTGTATTACACATGTGATAGACATGGGACAATGAATAGTCAGACGACATTCGCAGGAATGGTCATCAACCATAGCATGTGCGGGCACGGTTTCCACGCTGTTACAGATGGCCATTGTGCCACCGCAAACTGCATCAGTGCCACATTACTGATCCAGTCAGTTGATTGTACATCTACCATGCGGCCATCACACCATGTATGACTGGGATGACATCTGCAGTTTTGATGGACAGGGTTGCATGGTATGGCGGGAGTATGTCACATATATGGCACAGGGATCTGTCCACCTGTGGCGATCCTAGTATTAGGACGGTGGCTGTCCATGACATATGTCATATAGATCAGGATATGGACATGTAGCATGTCCATCATCATGGTGTAGCAAATGTCCTTCTGCAAGGTAGACGGCATGCTGCATAGTGGAGGTGTGGATTGTGAAGGCTGTTATCGCACATCCATACATAGCCATTACCCCTTACAGGTGGTATGTGATCCAATATTGGTCACCACAGTGCTGTATATGCCTGGCCACTGATCTCCGTGCTCATGGATGGCACCCTGACATGACATGGGTACCTCAGATGACTACCTAAGGGGCCTGGAGACATCACCATGTTGGGGGTGCACTGCACAGCACCATCCCTTACACAGTGTCCATAATGTTGACCACAGCCTAGGTAGCAGTTTATGGGTACAGGGATGTTCACCTAGCGGTGGCACTGCTGGTATCATCCATCAGACTGTGCACATATGTCACACACCTCACACACACAGCCCATTCTGTATGTTGTTCACAGCACTGACACAGCTAAACTGATAGGTCATGGCCATTCACAGCCTTACATATACAGATGCCTAACATGTGTGTGTGTGGTATGGCTACAATGATGGTGGGGTACAACACATTAACCCTGTTCTACTGTATCTGGCACAGATGTGCTGTGCACATGTCACTCTTGCACCTTTTGTAGTTGTGGGTCTGTCAACAGGCCACTGGTGGAATACACCTGTGACATGCAAAGGTATGTGTAATCAAATATCCGTGCTATCTTGTACATCTGTACTGCTAACATCTGCAGTGCTAATGGTTCATGGAGATGCACACCATACTCAGCAGGGTTATAGTGCAGTGCCACCCTAAATGACTGTCATCACCACTTGTGGGTTGATATTATCCAACACCCTATCTGTATTGTATGGTCATGCTAGGCACTTGTTCAGAACATGTGAGCATGTCATGAGCTAATGATTACTATAGCACCCATTCCACACCATTTCCCACAGGTACACTGGCTGTCCTACACTTCCCAGCTTGCTTAAGGTACGACAGCTGTTGTACACGTATGCACATATCCTGTGGGACATGGTTGTATATGCAGGCATGTCCAACTGTCACGCACCAGTGCTACTGCCTGTCTATATGAGGGATATGTCGACATGTGGCAATAGAGCAATTGTCTCATGTACACATTCAATGCTCACTTCCCAACATACGGCACTACAGCCTGTGGGGCATGCACGTCTGCAGCTGTGCTGGGCCCATAGCTCTCAGGTGTACCTCATTACGGGAACGACTCATTTGGGGTTCTAAAAGGTGCATGTTCCTCAAGGTTCCACACTGGAAGGGTCTGTCACACATTCATTGTTGTACATAGTTTACCTGCTAGCCATGGCTAGATAGATGAGAATCATATTAATTAATTGGAATATCTGTTTTATACGTAAGACCAGCCTATTTTAGCCATCATATGCCCTTCCTAGTTTTCGCTGTTAGTAAGCCAGTTGTAAGTGTTCCACGTTTCGCCCATTTGTCACACTGTATGAGGGCTAATGTTCCTCATTTTGGGGACAGGAGGCTGACAGCTATGGCTGGGGGTAATGCTGTCGCCAACCCTGACTGCACCTGACAGTCATTTGGGGATGTGTAACATTCGCAACACACCCCACCCATCACATAGTCTCACATAATCTACACCACTGGCCACACCTACGAGGACAACCTGTGCAGTACGTCTCCATACTCACTGTAGGCACCAGAGGTAGCCCCATCATGGAAGACAACATCACCAGCTTATAGCCCACAGACTCATGTGTGCCCACCACATACAGCCAATAGTGTGTTATAACATTCACAATACACCAGTCATAGCTGACTCTGTAGGGTGTCACACTGCAGTTCCACACAGCAGGCTACAAAAGGCGTTAGTCGCTTACATCTTGCTGTCGGGTAACTGCTTCTGCAACATAACCTATGCACCCATGCCACACCTCACCAGGTACGATATGTCTGTCATTCGCCATGTTAGTGTGACTGCCCTGTGATGCCACTTCACAGACTACGTGTGCAGGGACATGCAATAGCTCACCAGTCTTATAGCCATGAGGGTGTGGGCCTAGCCCTGGGGAGCATTTTGCATTCGTCCAGACACGATACCACTGTACAATGACCGACTGTGTCACTTCAACAGTTGCCTATGCTCCTATTGTCATTCCACAGGCATGTGGTATCTGTCCGCTATAACTGTCCTGGTCAAACACAATGCTGTGGCACAGATGACTTGCACCTGTCGGCCCTGGGAGTACAGTTCACATGCTAGGCTCTTGCTGCTGCTATACTGCCTGTCCTGCACAGTTTCCAATAACTGTCACAGGCAGGGCGGTAACTGGCATGCGCGACATGGGGTCATGTGACACATTGCTTGCATCTTCCCCAGTGACGCACGCAGGCAAGGCACACCTTATAATGCACAACTCCAACATCTCTGCAGTGACTGGGACCTGCCTCTAGGCTCTGCAGAGCACACCTGCAATGACAGGTTATAGATGGACCATACCTTCCAGGCACATCCCTGGACCGGCACACCCACAGCTGAGGGGTTCCCATATCCCACTATGTTTTTCACACATCCTGGCAAGTTGCTTAGCACAATGCATCAGAGGTGCTCCATGTGCAACTAACTGTGTCCGGGGCCGCTATACACATTGTAACAAGCGACAGAGTCAACATCATACCCCACGGGTAACATACCTTCTATGGTGGTATAGTGGACAGTGGGCCTCAGCTACTACTGATGTGTGACTGACACTACCCCACACTTCACTGGGATAGCCACTCATGTACCAACACATCCATGAGTCATACCCTCCACTCTGCTGGATCAACATATACACACCATCTCCAAGACCTACATTACCCTTGGCATGAACACTACCACCATGTGACTGGTGTTACACACCTGGGGTTATCCCCTCATTGGTGGATTCCGAACATATGCTAATCTACCTTGTTAGCCACATCCCGGAAACACACCCATCACAGCATACACAGTACATGTGTACTACTACACCTACTACAGACGTCTGCTGACAGCGGTTGTTAACATCATGACACCCGTGCAGATGGACAATGCACATACAAATGCTGACACATACCCCAGTGCACTTAATTAGCATGTACACAATGGCATGGATCATGCTATTCCACACAGAGCCATGATGGTACACACCAGATAACAGACGCCACTCTGGTGGTCATGTTCCACAGACATATGATGTACAACAACAGGTGTAGGTTGTTGCACAGTGGTGTACATTCCCATGTGTGGGGTGGCTCACTGGTCAGCCATGGTGGGGCCACAGGGTCCCTCATCACATACTCCAAGACTAGCTACGTAAACATGACTGCCACACATTCCAGGGTGTACCACCAGGCATTATGGTGGTATGTCAGTATTCGATGGCAACACCCACATCTGCTGTCACATACAACAGTCACTCAGGAACATTGCAGACCCAGGTATTGTTGACAACATACTGGAGGATGGATTCAATGCTGACAGTACACCCTCTCACTCACTACAGGGCCGCAATCCATACATAAACATTGTGGTGTCCCTGTGGTCACACCTACACAGTACTGACCTACACTCTATGTGTCCTGGAACACTGGCCCCATGTCACCTTCCAACATCCCAGGCTGTGATGTCCACCAACCTCTGAATTACTTGTCTCCCAACTAGGCCACCATATTCAGTAATAGCCTTGTTTCAGACATTGTAGACCCTGAATGGCACACAGCAGTATTTATCACACTACACACAGGTGGCACCACATTGCACGAGTGGGACTATACTCCTACACACCTGACTGGACTGTTTTGCGTGGCTATGGGGCACATCGTCAAGGACGTCATTCTCAGAGACATTGTTGGTCTCCCATCCTCTGCTGCCACCCAGGTTGGGCTTGTTAAGGCCAGAGCATGACCCCTACACATGGTGGACTCCTTTCATACAGTTACCAGGGCAGTTGCTGATGGTACAGGAGTCCACACATCCTACATTGTCCTCTCATTGCCTTTCAGCACCATTCCCCATTCTGGTATTAACAACATACACATCCACCTGCACATCGTACCCTGTGTCTCAGGATGTTATGCTATGTGGCTCATGGACAGGACACACAGTGAGGCCAGCATACCATAGTACCTACTACATGTCAGGTACTTTGGCATACCACAGTCCTCAGTCATAGGGCCCCTCATGTTAAGTATATGCTTCCCTGTGGAACAGGCTGGCACAGGGGACTTTCCCTGCCTAGCTTTAGAACCCCTACATACCAAGCGCCATGATTGCTCCACCAGCTGATACTGACTCCAACCATATGGGTGTCGCTGTGACAGATACATAATAGGACTATCATGGCATCAAGCTGCATGACACAAGGTGCATGCACATCACCTTTGCATTACACCATTCACCCACTGACTATCACATGGGTGGTAGTCCCCTACATACATATCACATTGTACATGTTTGCAGTACACACATATGTCGCACCCACTCCTGTGGTTACCGTATTGCCTCTGTGGCATGGATATCCTCCTACGTGGCCACCTATCTGTACTGGGTGTGTAACTGGTACATAGGCACCCATTGTACCTCTGAACTCAAGACATCTACACACATTCAAGGGTACACCACCCCATTTAGGGTGTACCTTACACAACAGCTACAGCTTTACATGCCACAACATTAACACGCCATGATGTTTACTGAGCTCCGACAGTTTAAATATGCGGCTGCACTATGGACACCACATCTGTACACATTTGCATACTACATACTCAGGGGTGACCTCTGCTGATCATACAGGGCCCATGTCCGCAACATTATTGATGGATATACTCCTCATAGGTTCATAGGTTCATACTAGGCTATCTGCCCTAGGGCATTTATAAGCCTAGCCAGAGTGTGTGTGGCTTTCACCACCCCTTAGGATGAGAATACTATGCCCATTTAGGGTTTAGTTTACTGTGCCTCTGTCTAGTAGTGACACAGAGATGACCCCCGGGGTAAACCTACGATCTCCCATCCACTCGTCAAGACTTCTCTTGAATAGAGTTAGTGAAGGGCTCTGCCTAACATGGACTGGGATTCTGTTGCAGAGTTTAGGGAGCCTCTGGGTTATGAATCTGTCCCTCCAGCATGTCCTATTTATTTCTGTGTTTAGGTTTAAGTCTCTTGCTCTCGTGGCTCTGATGGATTTGGATTTTTTGAGGTGGAGCATGTCCATTAATTCCGGATTGGACATGGCCTTGTACGTTAGGCATAGGTCACCTCTGAATAGGCGGTATGCGACTGAATAGAGCTGGAGTTTTTTCAGTCGGGCAGCATATGACATATGTTTAAGACCCTTTATCCTCTTGGTGAGGAACTTTTGGGGTCTTTCCAACTGCTGCATGTGTCGGGTAAGATCCATCCCAAATGGGGCATTGTACTCAATCATTGGCCTAATAAGAGATGAGTACAGGGGCACAATGACCTCTCTTGATCTAGATGTGAAACCCTTCATGATAAGGTGGGCAATATAGAAGGTCTTCCTAACCACTTTGGCAATGTGAGTGTCAAATGAGAGGTTACTGTCAACCTGGGTCCCTAGGTCCCTGATTACCTCTTCCAGATTTAATGGATTACCACCTATGTGGTAATTTGTGGGTACCTTGTTTTTCCCAAAGGGTATGACTATACATTTTTTGGTGTTAAGCTTAAGGCCATGGCTCTGGCACCAATTATCCATTTCTATGAGTCCTCTCTGAAGGATGTTTGTGTCCAATGGAGTATTAATTATGGCACCCAGTTTGCAGTCATCTGCGAACTTTGTCAGCCACAATCCTCCTATGTTTGCCTGTACCTCGGAAAAATAAATGCCAAACAAGAGGGGTCCCAGAACTGAGCCCTGTGGGACACCGCTTGTGACTGGCTTAGAGTCTGACATAGCTCCAGCAACTCTGACCCTGTGGGTTCTGTCCTTGAACCAGTTTGCAACCCATCTCGAGACATATGGGTTTATATTTAAGCTGGTGAGTTTGTCTATGATGCCCGAGTGTGGTATTGTGTCAAAGGCTTTTGCAAGGTCAAGGTAGGCTGTGTGAACTGCCTTACCTTCATCAATGGCCTTAGTGACGGTTTCAAAAAATTCGACCAAGTTCAAAAGGCAGGATCTGCCCTTGACAAAGCCAAATTGGGTAGGATCCAATGTCTGTAGGTCCCCAATGTCTTTGTTTATGAGTTCCATAATGATCCTCTCCATAGCTTTGCAGACTAGGCTCGTCAAGCTTATGGGTCTGTAATTTCCAGGGTCTGTAGAAGCACCGCCTTTGTGAAGTGGGACCACTGTTGCCATACACCACTCTCTGGGTACGTATCCTGTAGTAAGGCTAAGATTAAACAGCAGCCTTATGTTTGAGTTTAGTTCCTCTTGGAGTTCATGTAGCACACAGCCCGGGACACCGTCCGGTCCCATTGATGCTGTGTTTTTAGCTTTAGAGAGGGCGGCTCTCACCTGGGCATCTGAGATGTTAGGGAGGCTACACTCTGCTGGGATAGTTATTTCTCCTTTGGGGGGGGGAGAAATTTGCACTGTACCTATCTGCCAGAATGTTGGCAATGTCAGTGGGTTCAGTGTATTTATTGTCATTTTGGACTAACTCTGAGCATATCTGGGAGTTTCCACCCAGGTTTCTAACATAGCTAAAGAAGGCCTTGTGATTGTCTTTTGTAAGCAGAGGCTACTGTGAGCAACATGCTCATGGATATGTGCAGACACGCCACAATGAGTGGGATGTACTTCTGGGTTACATTCCCAAACAGGAGACTCACCATGCTGTGGAACATAAGTCCTCTGTACATCATGCAGGGACACTCAGTAGCACTGTTCATGTGATATCTCCCTTGGTGGTTGGGAGACACATGTAGGCCTGGGATCACTGCAGTGGCTGTACTGTGCAGTGGTGCAGGTGACACCTGGCTCTGCTCTTCACAGGACACTACCCTGGAGAGATGCCACTAGTGTGAACACTGTAGTTGTGCTTACACATGGACTTGACAGACTGTATAGTATCCCACTATGCACCTGTGCAGCTATTACATGTCCTTTGTGCATGGTTACTTGGTAGCCCTTCCATTTAGATTAGCTATCATGTTATTACTATGTCCCATACCTACAGGCCATATGTATCCTGTTATTGTACATACCAATAGACGATACCTGTGGTATGCATGATATGCCTGTTATGCTGTGTAGAATATCTGTCATATCTACCTATAATACTATACATTACACATATTTCACATAGTATCCCATAATGCAAAGCATACTTGCTCAGCGGGACCACTTTACATATGTCATTGACGTTATTTAACCATACACATGCGTGCTGTGACAGTATATCAACATATACTATCCCCTGCTATGGCACGTCCTTGTTGGACATACCCTACCACTGACGGCGGGTTGTATGGCATTGTTCTGTTTAATGGCCTCATGTAGCATCCCTTCTGGTGTCTGTGCTGTGTACCTTGTGTCCCACTGCTGGACACACAGATTCTACAAGCGTTAGTATGCTCAGCAAGACATCACTACATCAATACCTTTCCCCACTTTATGCATTGCGGACACGTTTAATTAATGCAAACCAGGTTATACATACAGTAAAACTAATTAATACAGATCATGCTATACATAACCTTACATATCGGGTGTTCTACATACCTTGTTGTCATTACGGCATTTCGTTTCTATCTCTCTCACAGTGTTTCAACTGTTTTTCGGTATGAGCATATGGTTTGAATGTCTGGCAAGTCATCCTTATATACATCGATACCTGAAACATGTGGATTCTTCCCGCCAATTGGTGTTCCTGAGTGACTAATTACTTGCATATCAGCTGTGCAGCTACTCCATTCACCAATTACGTGGTGACAGTGGGGTATAATTGGATTCTCCACTTGGGCATTGCCTATTTGCCCTACCTTCGGGGAGACAGTCTGTATTGTGTTTTGTTATGAGTAACTGCAACTGCTATGCATAGAGACAAGTATCGTTTGGATTCATGTCCCCCGTGGATTGTGTGTGAGGTAGAGTATTTGGTTCAACGTGTGGGTGTACCTGTCATCCCGACATCTGTTAACGGAGTATTGCAATCAATACCTGTAACATGGCTGTTTGTTTCATTGTACAACGCCTGCAATTTTGCATGTCGCCTTTAATTGTGTCTCTCACACGGTATGTTGAGGGTTCTGCAGATGTAATTGACTGACTGGATGTTTGTGCTGCTATTACAGTTTGTATTGCTTTAGTTTCTAGTGTGGGGGGTGTCGGTGGTTGTACGTAACATATACGGTTTGTGGGCCTTGCATTTCTTCATAATCCGTATATATGTGTGTGGGCTCCATCCCTGATTAGAGAGCTAACAGTTAGTAGACTTATGTTACGGGATTGTACATTAGGCCATTGTTAATTGGTTTCTATATCATCTGCAGGTGAGCTTGCTACTTGTATACCTCCGTAATTGCAGCGATATATCAGGGGATATGTGTAGGTGACAGCTATCCCTTGTATTTCTGTCCCAGATATTTGCAGTCATTGTGGTTGTGTTGTTAAAAGAGCCTGTTTGCCATGGGTTGCCACCTTATCATATGGTCATTGTCGGACACTTGAGGGACAAAAAGCAGTGTTTACAGGCCAACACGTAGCCACAGTCAGTACACAGGTAGCACATACTTTTATCCTCACTACATACCTATTGTTGTGACTTTAGATACTTATCATATTGCATGTAACATTTAGGTTTCTTACATACAGGCATAGCTATTAAATACGACTGTTACATTATATATGGGACATATTTATGTCCTACCATCTCGGACATTTGCCCTTTGTACTGTTTTATGTCAGACACACCTGCCCAGGGTGGGGATGTCCCTCCTACTGTGGTACAGGTAGTAACCGTATGCCTACGGCTAGCTATACCCACACCTACCATACTGGTCTGCCTCTGACTTGGCACCAACATACACATGTTGCGGACACACACACACATTACAGTCACACAGAAATGCACACGGCACCCTCAACGCACACTTACACAGACTACGGCACTCACAGACACAGTTGAACACAGTACCTACATGGACCGCGACACCGTCAGCGGTGACTAACCATCCCTTCATATCATCATACTATTACTCACAGATGTACTGTTCCAGTACTGTGTTCTATCAGTCTTTCAGCCTTGTGGTTACGCATGTCGGTATGTTACACATTCCATGGTTGGCGGTATCCTATTTATTTGTACCTCCAAGATGTTATGAATGTCGTTGAACTATCTATCATATTTGCAGATATCGCTGAATCCATCTATATCACCATATATCCCCTATATATCTGGCGGGGAACGTGACAGGCACACAGCACCACCATATGCTGTAAGACTCATGTACTGTTCAGGTGTTGGCATTCCGTGTTGCACTGGCTGTTGTGTTTACAATGTTTGAGGGCTGCCTATATAGGAGTCACACATTGGGCCATCTATACATTACAATTTACAGGTGGTCATGTTTGTGTGCCATCCATTTTACTGTGTGTGCAGGTGGAGAGGTGTCAGTCCGTAGCGGCCTACATGGTCAGTGTATGTGCTATACGTTCCCTCTTTGCCAAGGCGTAGGCATATTGGGCATGCCTCCGTCTGCCTACTGGGGCTGGCACAGTGTGTTCATGGTCTGAATCCCTCTGTGCCTGTACTGGCCTTGGCAATTGCGGTGGGCTATGAGGGCCTTCACCATTTTGTCCCTGCTGTAGCTGCTTCCACAGGATCATATTATGTAGCATGGCACATACTATGATGATGTGGGCACACGTGCCTGGAGAGTACTGCAAGGCTCCACCAGATGTATCCAAGCACTGGAACCGTGATTTCAGCATCCCGAACACACGCTCTATGATGATTCTGGTTTGTGCATGTGCCTCATTATGGCGTTCTTGCATGGGTGTGTGTGCATTTCTGATGGGAGTCATCATCCACGGCTCCAGTGCATAGCCAGCATCCCCCACGAGATGGCCATGTGGGATGTCCCCCCTGACAAATACCTGATACAGCTGTGAGGCATGCCAGATATGGGAGTCATGGTAGCTTCCAGGGCTGCCAGCACACACATCCATGATAATGCCCTGGGCATTGCACATGACCTGGCAGTTGATGGAGTGGAATCCCTTGCGGTTTATGTAGCGCATACCCTGCTCACCAGGTGGTGACTTGATTTGTATGTGCATGCAGTCTATCCACCCAGTACCTGTGGGTATTGTGCCACACGGTGGAAGTGATGCATATTGCTGGCCAACTCCTCCTGAGTTCTGGGGAAGTATATCTGCTCATTGGCATGTGGTAACATGGCATCCAGGAACTGGTGTAGTACCCTGGATGCTGATGCCTGTGAGATACCCATTATATCTCCAGTTGGCCTTTGAAAGGTACCTGTGGCCAGTATTCGCAGGCTTACACATACCTTCGTGTCCACTGGTATGGGTTCCCCTCTGTTGTTTCTGGTTCTCAGGCGTGGCTGGCACAGCTCCACTATTTGCTGTAAGATGTCCCTGTCCACCCTGTAATGCTCTACTATCTCCAGGTCATGTAGCCCCTGGTAGGTTACCCTTAGTCTGAACACTCTCCTTCTCCTCCGAGGCCTGCGGTGGTTGTCGGCATCATCCTCCACAACACCGTCAGTCTCTAACACATGCTGATGAATCACAGCTATGGCAGCTCCCAACATGTACATTTTAAAAGTTCCCTGTGTGTTTACACCTATGGTGCAGTGTTTGGGAATACACAGGTGTGTGTTGGGTGCTTACACACTTTATACTATTGTGCTGTGAACACCGATGATGTCATAGGCTGTGTATGTACGTTGGTAGCTACAGGTTAAGTTATGTGTTTTACTACTGGAACTACTATTGTGGTGCCTTTGGTGTTGAATTACATTTGCCTGCCGTGGATTACCTCTTGACCTTCCCTTTACATTTCTACGCATTGCACCTACCATTTTCTGGCGTGCATCCTGCAGCCTACTTTCATTTGTGCTTTCCTGGACCTGGTGTATCTTGCATTATGTGTGCTACTGCCAGTCTGCTGTCAGTTTGCTTTGCTCTGCTGTGTCAGGTCTCCTATCTTTGCAATCCAATACCTCCCCTCCTTTCTTTGCATTTGCATGCCTCCCCTATCCTGTTTTGCAGGTTTCTGCAAGTGGACTTGTCAGCTGCCGTCGATTGGCCTTCGTGGGTTGATTGGTGTTGATTGCTCATTAGTACTCCAATTACCCTACTTCCGCATTTCCTTTTCTTCCCCTGACCTTCCTGTTTCTGCTATTGTTTGTGAAGCGTGCGTCCGATTACTGGGTTTCGTGCATGTTTTCATCCTTGTACACATGCGCTTTTGGCCACCATGTGTGCTCTCAGCTAAACGATTCCTCCCCACCCCTATATCCTGCAGCTTTGCTTAGCAACGGACAGGCCAGATTTGCAATGCTCCAATGTGCTTAGTGCTACAGTGGCACACCCCTCTGCTGATGTCATGTATCTCCTCTGAGCCACTCCTCGGTGTTATACCGCTGCGCTGTATGGTACAACCTTCCTCCGGCGGGACATTTGCGATTCAGTATTATCTGCCTCATTTGCATGGCATTGACTACTAGTTCATAGTTACCGCGCCGAACACTATCGCAAGCCCTTAGCAACCCTTGCACCTTGGTTGTGGTGTTCCATGCCTACCATTGTGTGTTATGCTGTAAAACTGATTTCTATTACGTTGAAATTTTATGACATTTTTATATTATTTCTTTATGTTACAGCTTCCGCACACATGCCCTGCGGTTCTGCTGTACGTTACTGTGGACATGACATTAAATGTTGTTATTTATGTGTTATGTATCTTTTCTTATGCCATTGGCTGTGTATTTCGTCATTGGCATATGTTCACGTTGTGATACCTGGGTCTGGCCCTTTTCCATAGCTCCGGTGTTATGTTTGGGAAAATGTAAACCGTGTTTTTGGTTTACATTTCCATGGGCTTACGCTACGCCTGCACCACTTCATGAATCGCTATATGCCTTCATTTGCATGGTGCAACACTGCACATGGGGTGATTTGCATACCTACACCGAGGGCTGCGCAGATCTGGCGTACGCCGGTAGTGCACGTGGAATTAGATCATACCTGAATCGCTCGGCGGCCATATTTGGCGTTATAACGCCTACGCTATGCGTGTGCCTGGCGCAAGCTTCATAAATCCCAGGGACACAAACACACAGACATAACAAAACATGCATGCACGCCCCTCACACTCAGCTATGGATAATTCAGAGAAACACAAAGTCACCTATGAGCAGATGGTGTAATAACAGTATGAAATATTAGCATTATCAGTGAAACCTTGGATCATCATTTCTCAATGAATTACTACTCAGTTTCAAAATTGTGAAGCTGTCCCTTAACAAACTACTGTGTTATTACCAGTGAGTGCTCACGTCCTCTGCACAGATACCACCTTCATCTATGCCTTAAGATACTGTCAAGCTTCTGCCAGTGGGTAGATCAGTAATTAAGCTATAGAGTAAGCTAATACAGGTTGTGTATGAAAGTTCACAACAACTGACAAAAATAAATGCTCAGCACCAACCAAAGAAAAGAAATGATATTTTTCCGAGCCATCGGAACTGCCACTACTTCTTCAGTAAATAAGTTTGAGTCACACTATCACAACATCCATAAAACTTCAAACCTCTCATTTCCACAGATCTAAGACTCAAGGCCTGTTAGATGAATCTAACTCAATCACATTTCCCTAAAAATGTATGATTCTCACAAATATCCATTTACCAAGTGACCATAGTAAATGCCAGTGATCTCAGACATTATACTCCCATGGACATTGCTATAAACAAAAAAAGAATAAGAACATGGTAAAAATACAGCTATGGACAAATACTGATAGCAATGCATCATGGGATTTATAGAAAAACTCCATTAAGTAAGTATACGGTCTTTAATTAAAAATGTGCTGTGATGAGACTGAAATACATATGCAGCCTATTGTTTTTCAGTCTCAGCTGAGGACTTTGCTCATAGGTTCATAGGTAGGTACTAGGCTATTGACCCAAGGGCCTACGTAAGCCTAGCCAACAAGGTTCCCTGGCTTATGTCACCCAAGAAATTTATTTTCCTGTGCCACTGTCGAGCAGAGACACAGAATTGATCCCCGGAGTTTATTTCCTATCCACTCATCAAGATTTTTCTTGAAGAGTGATAATGAAGAACTTTGCTTGACATAGATGGGTAGCCTGTTCCAGAGTATGGGAAGTCTCTGGGACAGGAATCTATCCCTCCAGCATGTCCTGTTTATTGTGGTGACAAGGTTTAGGTCCCTAGAGCATGTAGCTCGGAGGGATTGGGATTTCTTTAGGTGTAGCATGTCCAACAGCTCTGGGTTTGACATGCTGATGATCTTTTACACTATGCAGCTCTGGGTTACACTGATAATTGTAGAGTGCTGATTTAATTCATGAACTAGCTGATTTTATTTATTTATTTTGTAGATTTCTCTATGAATCAGCCTATTTGTTCAAGCTGTGTAAAATTATTTTAGTCTCATCTTGATTGTTGCTTATTTGTCCCCCCCATAGTTAATTTGGAAACAGTTCTGGGAGCTTATGTGAATAGTTTATACGGCTGCATTTTTTCTGTAATTTTTGAACACATGGGTTTAAATTTTTGAAACAGCTATTTATTAAGAAAAGGATTATCTAATGGTCATTTGCCCTGTCTATTGCGTTAAGATCCTTCCAAAACTCTTTATAGATGCAGGTAGCTTGAGATACATGGAAAGCATAAGGCTGATACAGGTCATGTGCTGCTCATAAATGCATACCTTGCATTAGATGGAGAGATTATGAATGTTAAATTGTGTCATTTTCATATGAATCCGACCTTGTTTCTGTCTTCAAAAGAAGCATACTAGACATGAGATCACAGTCATCAGAAAAAAGAAATTAACTAAAAATACAGTAGCTACACATACTATTACTGTCAGAAAGAGAACACAGAGTTTCAACGGATACAAGGATAAATGGATAAACAAGATGTTGTACACAGTACCACATAGTATGCTTGTGATCAAATAAAAGATTTAGGAGTGGATTCTAAGGTGGTAGTTTGGACAATTATTGTGTGGGGGAAAGTGGTCATCACAGTTCTCAGAACATAAGATCTGGAAGAAAGTTTGCCTTTTGGGTTACAGTCTGAATGACTGTCAAACACACTGAAATTGCTTTCTGTCTAGACATAAACATTAGGGTTAGCGAGGATACAGAAGAGGGGTGTGTTGACAGGAGCACTGTTACAGAAACTAGGTGTAGGGGAAGGTAACCTTTAAACATTATTCATCTCTCGTTTTACAAGTGGTGGGGTTAAGCACAAACATGCCACTTTATTTTTAAATGCATGGGGTGAACCATAATAGATGTAAGCATTTTTTTAACTTGCAAAAGATGATGGTAGGCTACCCTGGACACAAGCATTTAATTGGAATGCCTTAAAGAGAAAAGTGTTTTTGGTTTCCCAATACTTAAATGCTACACCATTGTGTCATCCTCTATCATTGCCTCATAGACTTCGGCTTTCTTGTTTGGTTCCTTGCTGACAGTAGAACAGCAAAGTAAGCCAGCAAACTGTGACGGTGAACAAATCCAATATTTATTATATGTCAGCCATAGAAAAAGGAAAAAACAGACCGGTTTCGGCTAATATAATTACATAGCCTTCCTCAGTGTTAATAAATGCAAAAAAACAAATTCCCTTTTATGCATGATATCAACCACAAAAGACATACTGATTGATCACACCTGGTGTGGGTGTTTAGCTATATTTGTTTTGTTATATCCGATTATGTACCCACTGAGTATGGATTTAACCAAAATACTAACGACTATCCACTGATAGGGAAGATCTGGGGGTGTTTGGTATTGGTATCAGTAACCAAGGGGGTATCAAAACCATGTTGAAGGACCAGAGAATACGTGTGAGACTTTATTCTTAAAACTGAACAAAAGCATGAGATCTTTGAGATCCAATGTTCGGCACTCCAGGCTCTTCAAAGCGTATTTGGCCAAAGGCATGTCACCAAGAGGGCTGAGAGTAAGGACACAACTACTTGTTAATGAGATTGATGCAGAATTGGCTAAGCAGTGGGCTACTCTACAGGGACAAACATCTATGGCTTTTATGGAAGCATTAGCTAGTTCCCATGATAGAATTATAGCTAGGGACATTGTGGATGTCACTAAGTTATGTGAAGAAACAAAAATCTTTGAGGGGCAATCTTTTTATAATACAGGTCTCAGCAAATTTATCAAAGACCTACTCACCTTGGACCAACAGTTACGTTAGAGAAAAGTCCACAAATTTCAGCGTGAGAAAACTGATTATGAATGGGGAAACCCATTCAGTTACAATAAACATGTTATGTTTGAGGAAGGGAATACTAGGGTGACCAAAAGGAAATGCCCCAGATCCATTCTTAAAAAACGCCCAGCTGGTACTGAGACATCAACAGATGATACCTCATTGGCCATGGACTTGGACATACAGCAGGTTTCTGATTCACCCTCCCCAAAAAGAAGCAACACCACAGCCCCTTTAGGCCCTACTATAAAACAGCAGGGAGAAAACATTCAAAAAATAGACAACATGGAGGGGTTGTTGAAATTACTGATTCAGAAGTGAATGTATGTAACAATGTTTTAAATATCTCTAATGCCACCCTGTCTCAAACACAAATAAGTCTACTTAATAAAGGCTTAAATTTCATTCCTGGTTTTTTTCATTTCTGAGGATCACTTAGCTCAAGATTTATTAGCATTTTGCAGACTCTTGAATTTAAGATTGTACTTTTAAGGATCTACTGATGGTGACTCTGATAGAGTGTTCACTTATCACAAGTCAAAATTTGTACCAGCCATGCACCTTAATGTTCAGTTGTTTCAAACAAGCGTACTGAAGGATTTGCATTTCTATTCTAGGGAGTTGAGTTATAAGGCTAACAATCTCTCAAAGACAGAACTAGAGGCCCTACATGATTCAGAGAATAACAAAGATTTAGCTATTCTCTCTGCTGATAAAGGTGGGGCAGTTGTGGTCATGAACTGGGCTCAATATGATACTGAGGCAGAAAACAACTTAGAGATGGGCAACATTATGTGAAAATGCCTTTGGATCCAACATTTAGATTCAAAAAACAGACTGATGATTTCTTGCTATCTGCTAGGCAGGAGGGAATTATCTCTGACTCTACTTTGTATCATCTAAAAGTATGGGACCCTATGAATCAATATATTTATTTTTTGCCTAAGATTCATAAGGACCCCTGTAACCCACCTGGCAGACCGATTGTATCGGGTAGAGGTTCACTCACTGAGCCACTGTCACAATTCCTCACCAAATGTCTGCAGCCACTACTAAAATGGGTCCGTGCAAGAATCAAGGACACTACTGAATTTCTTCAGATAATTTCCGAAACTCAATTGGAACAGGGGTGGCTATTATGTACACTAGATGTCTGTGGATTACACACCACATGAGGCCAGTCTGGAAGCCATAGAATAGTGGCTATACAAATTGGACCTCTACCAACCTAGTTACAACACCTTTTTAATATGCCTCACTGAACATGTCCTTACCAAAAATGTTTTTTTTCTACCAGGAACAATGCTATTGGCAAATTAAAGGAACTGCTATGGGAGCTTCCTTTGCCCCCATATATGCAGATCTCTTCATGGCTTATGTTTAGGAACATTTGATCTATGATAAGGCACATAAGGAGGAGGTTTTTGGATGATTGCTGGATGGTATGGAGATCAGATGTGGGCTATTTGTTGGAATTTGTTGGCTACCTTAATGAAAACAAATGGGGCCTGCAATTTACAGTGAATCATAGTTTGGAACAAATAACATATCTTGATGTTCTAGTTACCAGAAATGCCGATCACACCTTACGAACCGAGGTATTTCGCAAATACCCACAGTACAATTCCCTTCTCCATGCATCCAGCTATCATCCACCTCATATAGCTATGAATATCCCCAAGTCACAATTCATAAGAATGAGATGAATTTGCTCAGGGGAATCTACTTATGAATACTTTAGGAAAGATCTTACTAGGACATTTTGTGAAAGAGGCTATAAAATGGAACATGTTCTGACAGCCAGTAATTGGGCTACTACACTAAACAGAGGCAATCGTTCGAAATATAAAGACAAACAAGTGACTAATAATTCTGAAATCAGATTGGTTACTACATATGGAAGGAATACAGACACACTCATGAATAGTGTACAGAGGCACTGGTACATCTTGTTGGCAGATCATAACTTATCTCAATTTCTTCAGGCGAAATGCCGATTCTCTTTTCATAGAGGCAGAAATCTGGGCTCCCATTTAAGTCACTACAAACAAGGAGCCAGATGTTCGGGTCACACTGGTGTACAAACTAATTTATTGGGGGATACTTTATGGGGTGTTCTCCCTGTGGTCATTGTAGTCACTGCAATAGAATTATAACGTCTAACATCTAGCAAAGGAACTATCGTATCTCCTGATCCCACAACTAGACTACTTGGGGTACTAATTGATAATAACCTCACCTTTGAGCCTCATATTAATAACACAATAAAAACCGTGAACAAAAATTAGGTTCCCTCTACAGGATCAAACCCTTTCTGACTCCACTAGCCAGGACCACTATTGCCCATACCCACCTTATCTCAACCCTACTATATGCCTCTCCTATCTATACCAAACTATGTAAAAGCAATCTGAACAAGCTGACTACCTCCTACAACAATATTACCAGGTTTGCAACTGGGACAACCTATAGAATCTTAATCAACTAGGATGATTAGAATTGCCAAATCTAATACTACTGAACCAACTAATAGTAGCCCATAAGATCCTGTATCAACCTACAAATACAGCGATACTCACTAACTTAATCACTCCTTATAATAATCATCTCAAAACCCTGCGCTCATCGAATTAACTACTGGTACAAATAGCTAAAACCAATAAATCATCCGGTGACTCATTGTTCTCTAATACAATGGGTAGAACCTGGGACACCCTCCCTATTCACCTAACCTCCCTATCCTCAACTAATCTATTTAAAATCAAACTAAAAACCTACCTTAAATCATACTGGTTATGCCCATGTGTTAACCCTGATAACTGCTTAACCTGTCCCTAGACACTAATCTTCTTACCTGTATAAGCTTGTTTCTTTTCAATTGACAATAATGTGTATGTTATTCTACAGCTGAGCAGTGTGCTTGTATATATTGTGTATGAATATCCTCACCTGCTATAGACTAGGATTCTTGAGTGGCTTTTTGTGTGACTTTATAGTTTAATAGTGTCATTGTACATATTTTGTATTAATATCTATAACTGCACTACGTGTTTAACTTGTTAATAAGCTAAATCCAATGATATGAAATGATTGCCAAAACTATGTAATGTACCAAATTCTTTGTAAATATTCATCTGTATGTGGAGCTTTTCTCCCTGGGCCTCCACTGAAAATGGACATATATCCAGTTGGACTAGCCCGGTCAACAAATGTAAAATAAAATAAAATAAATAAATAAACAGTTCACAAGTCAAAACTCAGGAAATGTATTTGATGTCACATTTTTTGCTAACTGCAGTAGCAATTGGATAATTTATTTGGCTACATGCAGTTGCTTAGCATTCTATATGGGTCAGACTTCGAGACCACTGAGAATAAGGGTATCTGAACACATTAATGACATGAGGATAAGGAAGCCCACTAGCGCATTATATAAACACTACTTAGTACATTCTACAGCCACCTTCAGGTTCATGGTAATAGATAAAATGGAGGGCAACAGATTAAATAAAGCAGGATGGCACAATATTCTTGATGCCAAAGAAAAGAAGTGGATAATTAAATTGGGTGGATTTTTTTCCACCAGGTCTTAACGAGCATCTATAATTTGACCAAGCAGTATGTCTTTTGTGGTTGATGTCATACATAAAAGGGAATTTGTTTTTTGCATTTATTAACAGTGAGGAAGGCTATGTAACTATAGTAGCCGAAACTGGTCTGTTTTTTCCCTTTTTCTATGGCTGACGTAATAAATATTGGATTTGTTCAGCGTCACAGTTTGCTGGCTTACTTTACTGTTCTTCTATTTGATATTTAGGCCGTGCAATTGCCGTACGTGCAGGGGGTTGCTTTTTTCTGTCCTTGCTGACAGTGCCTTATGTGTAGGGTTTGTATATTCATCTTTGTGGCTCATCACCCATTCCTTCAGTTTTCTTGCGTATCCTAAAAATTGTAAGTAGTTTGATGCCATATTTCATAATCATTGTCATTGCCACATTACCATAATCTAGCCTCCCAATGTAGATGTGACTACGCCCCCCCCCCCGTATCAGTCGAGGCAGGAATGTTTTCACCTGTGTAGTCCTGCCCAAGCAGTAATCTCTTTCTAATTGTGCCCAAAATGCAAAGAATCTTTCTTTGACAATAATTTGATGGAAAGCCTTTAATGGTAAAAAGGTTTAAAAATATTTAGTCAACATTCATACTTGAACTTTAAGCTAATTTTTATAGGTTGTGCATTAAGTAACTGATTTTTTATTTCCCTGGTTTATTTAAATATTTTACAGTGCCAGATGACAAGACAGCAAACAGAAAATAACTTTTTAAAAATGTATGAATACACTCAAGTGAGCAATGTTGGAAAGTTTAAAGTTAGGTAGAAGCAAATGATAGTATTCAATACAGTGGCTTCTGATTTGATTTTTCCTGGGGTTAAATTCATTCTGTGGATACTAATAGAAAGTATAAATGTTCTGGCTGCATGTCCAGCTGACACTCCAGTGACAAGAAATGCATCCTGCAAGTACCCTGAAATGGATGCTTATACTGCATATCTCATCACCATAACTACGCATGCTCCTCTGCGAGTAAGCTTTGGCAAATGCTTCTTATTCCTTGGATCTGTGAGGCCTAAATACAAATCAGAAACAGCACTATAATAATAGGAGTCCTTATGCTGAGATGATCATCTGCATTGGGCATATATATATATATATATATATATATATATATATATATATATATATATGTATATATATATATATATATATATATATATATATATATATATGAATCCCTTGTATTGACAATGATGGGTTGCTTGCATGTGTAACTTGTTGCATCTTAAGATGTTGCTCAAATGTACATTCCTTAGTTAATTAGGAATGTAGATTATGAGATTATGAGTTACTGTAATTGACAGGAGTATAGTATACAAGAGCTACTGAAGATGGTGCTTTAAATCTGAAACACAGGCAAAGCTCCTATATACAGAGTTTTAATTTATGCAGTTCATGAATATTAAAAGCCTGCAGTAGCAAAATGATGGTCTTACATGACTTAATTAAAGCCTGTGTCACATTGAACCTTACAATTCCTCAGGATGCTTCATAGTTACAAAATGTTATTACTTTCTTATCCTGTCAGTCTGTGTCCACCTGCAGTTATACCTCATAGACTGAAGCAAATGGAAATCAAATTTGTCAAGTGAGAAAATCGTCTTCAAAATATTCCCCATTAATTACAGGAATGTATGGTCAGACAGTGATGGCTGCACATTCCATTCTCAGATGAAATTACAAGACAGGTGCTAATGAAAGTATAGCCAGTCAAACGTCCATAACGGTACTTCACAGGTTACGAGCAACTTGTCAGATGTGAGCTGTTCATGGTTACCATCACTGCTTCGACCCTCAGAAGCACAACGATCACATTTCACAGTTGAACTAGTTCTGGCAGCTGCAGTAAACAAAGAAATGCCTTGTTGCAGTATGCTGAGAAACAGACGCAGTGTGGTATAAAAGGTATAGAAATACTAACCCAAGAAGGACACAGGCAAATTCAATATACAGATGCCACCAGGGACTGAAAGATAAACTGCCAAATTCTAGAGAAACTGCAGCTGTCACTCCATCACTGCTAGTTGTATGACATGCATTTGCATATAATTGTTTAGGTAGACACCATAATTCCACTGAGAAATGTTTCTGAATTCAGAGACTTGCCAACAGTGGGATACTGGGTGACAGACATCACATTCCAGTATGTGTCCCAAATTTTCACCCAGTTATACACCTCAAAGGCATCCCCAGAACAGAAAAAATGTTCTATAAGAGTATGCCTTAGTGTTGGAGACCCCCTTGATGTAGACACAGTGCTGTTCAGGCTCTAGAACTGTATGAAATTTTTCAGGCTCTTCCAAAATTATTAAATGTTAAATGCAAAATGAACGGTACATTTTTGCTGTATTAGAATGCATTCAACTTTGTTTTATAATATTAAAATCTTATATCAGGTTCCAAAAGACTTGCTCTAAGTGCAAATCCCTTTCTCCACTGTACTAACTGATGGACTCCAAGAGCATGTCTTTTGGTATCTGACCCCAGTGTAAGTCTGTTTACAGCCTGTTTACAGAGGGGCCTTACATCGAAGTAATTCACTTACACCAAGAAAAGTCTTTCAAAATCGAGGCAGAATCAGGGCAGAATCAAGGCAGTCTTACTCTGCACCAAGTCACTTACACTGTGAGCAAGTCTTTTGCAATTTGACCCCTTATCTATATCTCCATGCATTGTGATATTTAGACCTTAGTTGCATACTGTCTCCACTCTTATGTTACCAAATACATAGAGAAACAGGCACAGATGATAGATATATACAGGGGATATACAGCATCTTGTTTTTATTTTATCCCCTTCAATATTTTTCAGATTGGCAGTAAATTTCTGCAAAAAAAAACCCAGTAATTTTAAAGTATGATATTGTATTGTGCCTTCTTGTCCACTGTGATCAATAAACAGTCATCAGACTGAGAAAATACACAGAAAATATTTAGAAGTTCAGTTAACTGGCACCTGTGACTTACTCTATTTGGGGAATATCAAAAAGGTATGCAGTCTTCCATGCTGACTTCCATAAAATAAATATTGCTTAACTTCATAAACAGATACAGACTTAGGTTTGTACATGTACACACAGACATACACATTCATATATTGTGTGTGTGTGTGTGTGTGTGTGTGTGTGTGTGTGTGTGTGTGTGTGTGTGTGTGTCTGTATACATGCATTTACATATATATTCCTGGTAATTATGGCTTTTAGCAAAAAAAAAAAACAAATATAAAACAAAATAACTCACTTGTATAGTACTGGAAATATGGAAGATATAATGCTGAAGCACTAAGCACATTTTGTGCTTTCAGTTGTATTTTAAGACACTGAATCTTAGTTTCCTGATGATAGATCACCCAAGCCAGCCTGATTATCTTACATTACCAAGCACTTCAGGGTGGAGCGCCATGTTAGACACGTCTCATAGACAGATGTGCATGTCATCCTGCAGAATTAAGAGTGATCATTTTCACAGAAGCATAACTGGCATGCCTGTGTCATTAGTGGATAGAAGCCGATGTACCTGAGCCTTGGAGGGACTTTTGGCACTCAGCAAACATAGTCAGTACACCCACCCTGAAGTAATCTGAGCTGCCTGTAGGAGGAAATGCATCTGAGCAAGTTAGAACTATTTCTAGGTGATAACAGCTGCACAGTTTCAAAGCATAAGCAATCACACAGAAACAGAAAAACACAAGAAATGGTAGAAGGAAGATGCCATCCATCTGGTCAACTTTTCCCAATGAGTGATATAAGGGTCTTCACTTGTTGAACAGAAATGCTGGACAGAGTATAAAAGACTACCAAATAACCAATGTTTATGCAGGAATTTAAAGTAGATTTTCTCTTGCTGGATACCTTTCTAAGCTTTTGTACTGAAGCAAAACTGAATTGGATTTTCCAAGAAAACTCTATAAATGTTACTACTGGTATAATCTGGTTCACCTTTGCCCAGCTGCTTTAATTTAGTCCTTATTAAGTAATCATTAAGTCAAAAACAGGTTGAGTCCTACACACACCAATAGTCAGTGGCAAATTTAATAAGGGCAATTTGGACTGACCAGCGATACAGGGTGGGGCCATGGCCAGCCAAAAAAATTATTTGTATATTTTTAAGTTTTGCTATATTTACACTGTTAAATTGTTTTAGATAACATATGTGTGGAACAGAATAAGACAAGTCTTTATTTTTAGTTAATAAAAATAAGTACAAGATACTGCTGATATTTACATCTGTGTACTCCCAGTGCCTAGCATTTGCACATGCGCACTATGAGTTGATGACATTATTCATATTGGGATGTTTTATTCATTCATTCATTTATTGATTGATTGATGGATGGATTTTTAAGTTAAAGATTTCTTATAAATAAATCACCCACAGTGAATAGCATCATCAACCCATGCTGTAAAGTGTAGCATCTTTCTGTTCATATTTATCAAGTGTACTCTTACATCAGAATTTTCAGATTATAGGTTCCAGTTCAGCTCCCCTTCTTGTTTCACCAGGCCTAACCTGATCTAAATGCTAACAGTGGATGTGGTTTTAGGACCTCATATTTTATTATTAAAATAGTGCCTTTCACAGTGTATAATATGTAGTGCTGCAAATCTTAATGAAACGAGCTAGGAAAAAACAAGCATTGTATTTGTTAAGGAAGCATAAAGTGCCAGAAAGCTGATTGCCATCAATATGGCTTTCTCTGCCTACCAGAAGTTGTAGGGACATTATCAAAGCTGTCCACAGTGGCATTTTGGTTTTGCATGGGATTTCTTTTGTGCTTTACTGAATACTGGCTCATTACTATAGAATTAAGAGCTGGACATACCAACGCACTTTAACAAAGATTAAGAACAGTTGTGTTTTTGCAGACAACAGTGCAACAGAAACCTTGAGTTGCTTTTGAGGACTCGGACAATGAGATGTCTGGACAGATTACTTTACACTGAAATACAGCTGAAGCCTGAACATAAAAGCAAACTGTTGCTCTCTGTGAGTTCACAGGGTTTAGGGAACCGTATCCCACCCTTTTACATTTCCTTTTTTTTTCAGGCTAAGCTCTGTATTTAAAACACATTCACACCAATATTGTGCTTCTGATATAATGTGTTGCTTTTGATGATTTCCAATTTCTGCTCTGACCCTAAAGATGAATCAAAAAGCAAAGTCAACATCCTCAATCAATTGTATATAAAGAAACAAAAATTTTGTGTGTGTGTGGGCAAGTGTGCACTCATGCATGTGTGTTTCTGTGTGTGCGTGCATATGTTTTTGAAAGCAGCTTTAATAATTTATTTATTTTATTTATTTATTTTACATTTGTTGACCGGGCTAGTCTAACTGGATATATGTCCATTTTCAGTAGATGCCCGGGGAGATAAGCTCCATGATAAACAAATAAAACAACAGATAATAACATCAAACAACATTGGTCATATATACAACGGACATTTCTGGTTAACACAGAAATATTCAGAAAGGACAGAAATCATAACAGTGTAAAATGCAGGTGCAATACAACATACAGGTACAATACATAATAAAAAAGAGGCAGTTTAATGTATAATTATATTAATAAAGAGTTTTCCCAATAATAAGTATCCACAGGGATGGAAATAATGAAATGTAAAGGGAAATGGTAATCGTTGTTAATAAGGACGATAGAACAGTTAATGAAAAGTATAGGGTAGACAGAGCATATTTTGGATAGAATAGATAACTAGTCAGGTTTAGTACAGGGGCATAACCAGTGTGTTCTTAGGAAAAGTAATAATATTTATTAAATTTGAATTAATCCTCTAAAATGTGTGCAAAGTTATATTCCCTTTATGTAATGAAGGAATGGCTCTTCAAAAATACTTACTCCATAAGTAAAGGATGTCAATTGCAGGAATGACAGTAGCAGGATAAGTATGCTCTTACTAACAGCATTGTTCCTGCAGCAGTAAAGACTCAACACCTTTCAATAACTGTAATCTGCACACAAGAATTTAGATCAAATGTATCTGCAGCAGTAGCATTCACTTTTTGTTACCTGTGTTTTAACTCCACACTGAACTGAACATATAAGTATACAAACACACAAAACTGTTTAAAAAATCATGATTTGGATTTGAATGAAGAAAGCCGAAGATATAATGGAAAGGAAACACAAGCACCAAAAATTGGATATTTGTAACAAAAAGGTTTTCGTTTCATATATTTATATCACCAAAGAATTACTGCTGTTCTAAGTTTCACTGGTTTTAGATAGAAAGCTATATGTAGAAAAAAATGGAGGAAATCTTGGCTGATGCATCTTTCTATAAAGTGGTTTCTTTTAAAGAAATTTTTTTAAAGAAATTAAAAATAGACAGCCAAGTCAAGAATGGCTTTCAAGAAATGTTGACAGACCAAACTAGGGGGTTTTTAGTTGCAGAGGCCCCAAAATTAAGTTGACTATTTGCTCAGCCTAAAATACATAAAGATTTAGATAATCCGCCTATGCGTCCAATAGTAACAAGCTATGGCAATAAAACCGAAGCAATGGCTGTTTATGTAGATAAACATCTACAGCCGACTGTAGTAGAAAATGTGGCTCATATTAAGGATTCATTTGATTTCAAAAATAAGATTAAGGACCTAAAAATAAGTGAAGATGGTTATCTTGTTACCCTTGATATCAAGTCATTATATACTGTCATCCCTAATGATGAGGGAATGGAAACAGTTAGGTTTGAACTTATGAGGGCAAAAAAACTTTCCCCAGGGATGGTCAGTCTTATAATGGAAATGCTTGACTTAATTTTGAGTTTTAATTTTTTTTGAATTTAATGAAAGGATGTACAAGCAAATCAATGGTGTAGCTATGGGTGGAGCGATGGCCCCTAGCTATGCAAATATTTTTATGCAAGGATGGGAAAGATGTCATATTTATGAGAGTAGTTTTATGACAAATATTATTTTTTATAAATGTTTTACTGATGACGTCTTTCTCATATGGAGAGGTGATGGAATTACCTTGTTTTTGAAGTATTTAAATGAAGTATGTTCATATTTGAAATTTACTTCAGTCTTTGACAAACAAAGTATCAACTTTTTAGATCTTAATATTTATAAGGAAGGCGAGGGTTTATGCACTTCAATTTTCAAGAAAAAGGTTCAGAACAATGCCTGCTTGCATTATGATAGTCTACATCCTAGAAAGACTAAGATGAACATCGTAAAAAGTCAGCTTAAAAGAGTAGATCTATTGACAGATAAGTAAAGTGACTTCTTAAGGGAAAGTGTGGCATTATGTGTTAAGTTTGTCAAGAGAGGGTATCTTGAAAGTGTAGTAGCAGAAGCCCTTAAAGATAGCCAGCTGATAAGAACAAGATAAATGTTGGTTAAAAATTCTCATGTTAAACAGAATTACTTTATTACGTCTATGCAGATAGAAAATAGTGTAGACACTACATCTATAAAAAATATTATTACCAACAATTGGAATTTATTCAAGTCAGATTTAGAGGTTTCCAGAGCTATGGGAGAAAGGCCAGTATTTGTACAGAAGAAAGGAAAAAGTTTAAAAAATCTTTTTCAAGCTAAATTGAATCCCCCCCCCCCACAAATAAGGTTATTAATCCAGGTATGTACAACTGTTTTAATTGTAATATGTGTAATTTTTTAATGACTGAGAGTAGAGAGTTAATAGTGGGTGGGTATAAAATTAAGATAAAAGGATGATACAGCTGCAAATCTAGATTTATTGTTTATTTGGCAATCTGTTTGTCCTGCAAGTCATTTTATGTAGGGCGCACAACAAGAGAATTAAATAGGAGAAAATATGAGCATAAATATGCTGAATCCACAAAAGATGAAAAAAATGCATTGGGCAAGCATTACAAAAACAACACTGCATGCCATGTAGACTTTAAATTTATTGTACTGGATGAAGTGTTAAATGTTAATAACAGATTTGATGCCGAGGAGGAACTCGGGTGGAAAGAATATGTATGGCAGGTAAGGCTGAATACATGCTATCCACCTGGGTTAAATGATAGATCTGATTTTGTAGCGTACCTTAAAAGGAGGAAGTTACATCATTATTAATTGAGTTATGTGCTGTTTTTAGAACTGTATTAATTTTGAATGTTTTAGTGCACATTATTCAGTCTGATGAAGTCCTGTATGGATGAAAGTGCTTACTGTGTATTGTGGATTGTGAAATACGTCTATTAAATTTGGTGAACTACTTGGCTGTACCTGCAGTTTATTTGGTGATTTTTCTTGTTCCAGTGAGATGTGTTTCTTCGCACATATCAAAGTCTACCTGATAGTTTATTTGTGTGTGTGTGTGTGTGTGTGTGTGTGTGTGTGTGTGTGTGTGTGTGTGTGTGTGTGTGTGTGTGTGTGTGTGTGCATCTTGTTATTCTCGATTTTTTTTAATCTTGTGTTTCTGAGTGGTGGCATCCTAAACTGGAAGTGGGAGGAGTTATACTATTATGTATGCAAATACTATGCTAATAATATGTCCAAATGTTTAGCTGGATGTACCAACCTTTCAATGGTTATTTTCCAAATTTTCCTTGCCAGCAGGTTGAGGGGTACATTTCTGGTCATTGCTTTCTCATAATCCATAAACAGGTGAAAAGCAGAAACCCCACATATATTAAATGGTACAGCAGGGAGTTGTGGGATGTGAGGAAGTGAAGCAGTGGGTCACAGTAATGTAAGGTAGTTTTATTCCTTTAGTTTTATTCTGGCAGGAAATCAGATTTATTTATTTGTCTTTGTTTACCACAAAAGTCCAATTGGGCAAGGCCTTTTTTCAATGGAGGCCCAGGGTGAAAAGCACCAGTAAATGACATCTACAGTTACAATTTATTCAGATAAATTTATATCTGTCATCTATCCTTGTCTTTGCAGAATGCCCTGGATTTTACTACATATTTTGCCCCATCCTTTGTAAAATGTTTAATTTTCTGGTAAATCACTGAGGAGTGCAGTCAGCCAGTGACAGACATTAAAGTTTCATACTTCTTATTATTCAGAAAATGCAAACCCTATTCTTCTACTAACATCATAAGTTAATTAGAAAAATATTGAAAAATTGTCCCTGATTCTGAGACTGAGAGTAATAAGACTGAGAAAAATAAGCACCGCAGTCAAGTAACTGAATAAAGGGGCCTGCAAGATGGATGCGGATGAGAGAAGTATGCTGTTTCTTTTGGGAGGTAAGCTATGATGATGATTATTATTATTGTTATTATTATCATTATTATTGCTATCCAGGTAGTCAACCAGATGAAGGATTCTCAGTTCAATACTATATCTGGCAGTCAACCAAATATACTATTGAACTAAGAATGGTAGGCGCTAAATAAGGGGGGCTGAGTTGACTATGGATGAAAGAATCATGTTGCTTGAGTTGAGCCTGACAGAAGATTTGTTTGCTGGATTTTTATATCCTGTCATGCAACCTAGTAAAGTATTTAAAATTGTAGTCATTAAATGTAGAGGGGTATTGGTAGTCTGTGGATAAAAGACTCATGCCGGTTGCTCTATTTGAAGTCTGACTTTATTTCTGTGAAATTCATCAGAATGTTTACTCTCTGGCTGTTGTTTGTGTATGAAACAAAGCTGAGACTGTCCCTGGCTATGCCACTTATTTTTCATCTGTGGCTCATAACATTTATGATCTTCCTTTAAATCATTAAATATTGCTGTCATTTCCTCATTTTAAAGTCTATCTTTTCATAACTGGTTACATTTGTATGAAATACTTTGGGATGTGTATTCTCTGCCAACTGTTTTTTATGAAACAAATTTGAAAATGTCCCTGATTTCGCAGTATGTACATGACCTTTTTTTATGTTGTGCTTCCCAAAATTTTTGGTTTCCTGACAAATCATTAAGGATTGCAGTCAAGGAATTTATTGGGTGGATGGTTGTGGATGAAGGCACCTTGCCCTCTTATTGTTTGTTCAATTTAAAGTTTGGCTTTATAGAACTACTCTTTATAGGACTACTGCGTATTAACTCTGTAATGTTTATTTGACACAATGTTGACAATCTCCCTGATTTCAGAGAATGTCCCTGCCTTTGTATAATATTTTTGTTCTGTGCCTCAGAAAATTATGGTTTCCTGAAACATTATTGAGGAGTGTTGTCACTAAATCAGGGGGTGAGGGCTGATTGTGGATGAAAACAACTTACCCTCTTATTGTTTACTCAGTTAAAGTATGGTATTACAAGACTAGTATACATTTACATAAACTAAACTGGAATATTTATTTTTGTATACTGTTTATGTGAGACACAATTGAAGCTGGCCCTAATTTCACAGAATGTTCCTGACTTTGCCTCATATTATTAGTCTGGCATGTTTTGGGGATTCCAGCAACTAAATAGGGGGTCTAGATCTAGATGTGGATAAAAGCAATTTACAGTATAGTTGTTTTATCAGTTTAAAGCCATGTTTTACAGGATAGTAAGCATTCATATGTACTATTTTGGAATATTTCCTAATAACTTTTGTGTGAAACAAGGCTGAAATTTAATTTGATTTCATAGAAGGTCCCTGGTATTGCCTGATAGTTTTGTCTGTTCTTCATAATATTTGTCATTTTCTGACAAACCAATTGAATTTCAGTCACTAAATGATAGCAGATATTTGACATTTCAGACATTGTATTCTTCATAAAATGCATGCCAATGCTGTAAACTGTTATTATAGCAACTAAGTATAGCAATACTTAAAAAACATTCCTAGTGTTACGTCTTTGTCCTTCATTATGTTTTTTGCTTTGTCTCTGATTCTTGCACTAAGAGGTTGAGAGGTAGTATTTTTTATCACATTCAGATGAGGTATACACAACAGAATGACTATAATTTCTAGGTTGGTGCAGTGGCTGCTTGTAGATCAAAGTACAATACCATCTGGTGATTTGCTCAGTTGACCATCTGGCTTTGAAGGATGAGTTTATGTTTGTGTGACATAAGTTGAAACATGTGGTGACTGTTCATGTGAGACAAAGTTCAAATGATATATCCCACAATAGACCCTTTGTTCATAGAATGCCCATGAACTACAAGAGGAACTAATCCCGCAAATAAAACAGCTATACAATCTCAGCCTCACTACAGGATATGTGCCCACAGAATGACGTACAGCAACAGTGGTCCCACTCCACAAAGGTGGAGCCTCTGTGGACCCTGGAAACTATCGCCCCATAAGCCTGACTAGCTTAGTCTGCAAGGCTATGGAGAGGATCATCATGGAGCTCATAAACAAAGACATTGGGGACCTACAGACACTAGATCCTACCCAGTTTGGCTTTGTCAAGGGCAGATCCTGCCTTTTGAACCTGGTTGACTTCTTCGAAACAGTAACCAAAGCCATAGATGAAGGAAAGGTAGTCCACACAGCCTATCTGGACCTTGCGAAGGCATTTGACACAATACCCCACTCGGGCATCATAGATAAGCTATCCAGCTTAAATATAAACCCCTATGTCACAAGATGGGTCGCAAACTGGCTCAAAGACAGAACCCACAGAGTGAGAGTTGCTGGAGCCATGTCAGACTTGAAACCGGTCACAAGTGGCATCCCACAGGGTTCTGTCCTGGGACCACAATTGTTTGGTATATACTTTTCCGAGGTACAGGCAAACATGGGAGGACTATGGCTCACCAAGTTTGCAGACAACTACAAACTGGGCGCCATAATCAACTCTCCAGCTGACACAAACATCCTTCAAAAAGGTCTCACAGAGACAGATAACTGGTGCCAGCGCCATGGTTTAAAGCTAAATGCCAAAAAATGTATAGTCATACCCTTTGGCAAAAACAATGTGCCCACAAATTACCACATAGGCGGAAATCCATTAAGTACAGAGAAAGTTATTAAGGACCTGGGGACCCAAGTTGATAGCAATCTCTCCTTTGAAAACTACATTGCCAAAGTGGTTAGAAAGACCTTCTACATAGCCCACCTCATCATGAAGGGTTTCACATCTAGATCAAGAGAGGTAATCGTGCCTTTATTCATCCCTCATCAGGCCCATCATAGAATACAATGCCCCTTTGGGATGTACCTTACCCGACACCTGCAGCAATTAGAAAGACCCCAAAAGTATCTCACCAAGAGGATCAAGGGTCTCAAACAGATGCCATATGCTGCTCAGTTAAAAAAACTCCAGCTCTACTCAGTTGCATACCGCCTACTTCAAGGCGATCTATGCCTGCCATACAAAGCTATGTCAAATCCAGAATTAATGGACATGCTCCACCTCAGTAAATCTAAATCCCTTAGAGCCACACGCTCGAGGGACTTGAACCTCAGCACAGAAATAAATAGAACTTGCTGGAGGGACAGGTTCATAACCCAGAGGCTCCCTTCACTCTGGAATAGAATTCCAGTTCATGTTAGGCAGAGCACCTCACTGAATCTCTTCAAGAAGAATCTCGATAGGTGGATGGGGGATCGTAGGTTTGTCCCAGGGATTACTCCCGTGTCACTATTAGACAGAGGCACAGTAAACTAAACCTTAAAAAGGGCACAGTATACTCAAATCAAGGGGTGGCGTAAGCAATACAGAATCGGGCTAGGCTTATAATTGCCCCAGGGCAGATAGCCTAGTATGAACCTATGAACCTATGAACCTATAATAATTTTGGCCTGCTACTCATACAATGTGTGGTTTCTTCCAAATCCTTGAGAATTGTTGTCACTAAATAATGACAGACATTTAAGTTTCAGATTTCATATCACTATGAAAATGCATGTTAATACACAAATGTTCTTCTAGCAACAATTTAAGTATAAAACAGAAATCTTTCTCTGATTCTGGGCCTTTGTCCTTTGCTATATATTTTTTGTCTCTGATTCTTGCATTAAGAAGTTGAGTGGTATTATTTATCTCAATTAGATGAGATGTACATAGTAAAGTTGCTATAACTGCTGGGTGGGGGTAGGGTCTGTTTATGAATAAACATAACGTACCCTCTTGTTTGCTTAGTTTAAATAGTCTGGCTTTGTAGGACTAATTTGTAAAATAAGTTATGTAAAACAAGCTTGAAATGTGCTGTGTCTATATTTACTTATTTGGTTTTGTAATATTCAGACACCTGAAGTGTGCACAGTCAAAAACAGGGCTATAATTGATTGCTATGGGGATTGTTGTGTGAATATGAATGTCTAGCCCAGACTGTCATGATCAAGATAAACAGACTTTAGACTGGCTTTGCAGAACTAGTGTACATTTGTGTAAGTCAAGGTGGAATAACATATCATAATCAGACATGTGAGGTGTACATAGTCAACTGGCTGTAACTGATGGGTATGGGCATTTGGTAAATTATAATGATAGCAGTTTTGATAGTCTTAAATTTGGAAGGTGAATTGAAAAGAACATGAGCATTTACATTTATTCCAAACAAAGCTTGCATGGGGAGGTATACAGCTTGAAAAACTGCAATAGATCAAATATGGTGATTACACTCACTGACTTAAGAATGTAGCTGTGGTGGTATGGTGGTAGTGTTGTTACCTCACAGCAAGAGGTTCTCCCGTTCAATTCTCGGCTTGGCTTGGGAGTGCCTTCTGTGTGGAGTCTGCATGTCCTCCCCACGGTTGGGTAGCGTTCGAAAGACATGTGTGCGTAAATGGGCGTGCCTTCGTTGAAGGATGGGCATTGAGCTGGCACCTCTGCGTTTCATAAAAATCTACTTCCAATCATTAGCAGACCGGAGTTCCGCTGTGGTGACCCCTTACCGGGAAAAAGCCAAAAAGACAAACAACAACACTCACTGACTTAAGAATCTAGAAGTTCAGTGCCTTTGCCTTCAGACAGAGCAAATCCTGAGAAAAACAAGCAATATGGAAAATAAGTTTGAAAACTAATCAGTTAGATTTCAGTTTTACAAAATTTGAACCTTTTTGAAATAAAATTACTTACTTTGCTTTGTTGAGGTTAATCCAGTAATGAAACAACTCATATGCAATTTTCATCTTGAAGTTAATACATTTCCGAAAAAATATGTGCCATAGCTTAGGACTGGTTTGACACTCATTCATCAGAGGTAAGTACCCTCTGCAGGAAGCAAGATGTCATCATTAAAATAAGCTACACTTAATAGCAACAAGTAGCAATGGGGCCAGTTCATGGTGTAGACTTAATCAGTGACATATTATTTCTTCAAAGTTGCAGTAGGTGTATCTCATAAGAGGGTAACACATAAGCTGTATTTTTCCTACCAAACACCCAGTTAGAATTACCCATACTTGTTTCAACAACTGCAGAACCATTTAATAATATAAGAATTTGTTTCTTTTTACTTTTACTTTTCCCTCCATATATGATCCCACAGAAGAATCGGTTATGTTGACAGCACTGTACTACTCAGTGCCCAGAGAATGAATGTCTATCTGCTTACTGTCTCATTAATAAAGAACTAATAATTGTTATGTTAGACAATGTGCATCACTCTGTAAGGCATGACAGCTACTAATGCTCATTATGTCTGCAGTCACCCATGCTAAAAATTAAGTCCATTCCATCAGCTGTACTTTGCTATGGTTGTTAGTGTGCTTTTAAACCCCATGCTCTCTTCAAGATAGTTTATTATATAGTATCCTGGGCCCCATCCACCTGTTCACATAAATATGGCAAAAAGCAATGCTCAGGTGACTGGCTACCCAGATTTCCCAGTTCGTAAGTGTCACTTAGTCTTTGTCCTGTATTTTCTAATTAATGTTTCTTAATGGAAAAAGAAGATCATCTATTTGGATCTTATTTATTTTATTTTATTTTCATTTTATTTTAACATAAGCATTATTATCATCCATACCCTTTACAATATTTTTCGCTCACGTCTTCATTTCAGCTTCACATTTAAAATATGTCACCAGGGTCAAGCCCTTACCTATCTAACATAGATCAAGGCAATCCTTTTAGAAGCTCAGATAAAGTTTCCTTTCTTGTTTGTTTAAACAAGGTAAGACCCACTTAACACAAGTTCTTCTTGTTTTTTTTGGGAAGTTTAGTCTGATTAAAGGACTTGTTAAGAGTAATATTCTGTGTAAGTGGAGACTTCGGGAATCACACCCAGATTTACAGCATAAATCAAGTCAAAGCACCTTCAGATAACTAAAGAAAGAAAGATAATGCAACTCATTTAAACTGGCTATTGAATTTGTTGCCAAATGATGGAGATTTTTGTGTTTTGATTGCACATTTTAATGAAATGCTCATGGCAATGGAATCATCTTAATTTATTTAACAATGGAACTGATTTCAGAATGAACTTTATGAAGAGTGATTCCGTAATTTCTGCATGAAACTGCCATTTCTGTTATTTTTCGTTATGAGATACATTCGTAATAAAACTGGTGAACCATTGCTAAGAAAAAAACAAAACCTGTTAATTATCTAGAAAGCTGGAAACTAGTGTCTGTGCCAAGTGTTCTTTTTTACATACATTTTTTTCAATAGCTCTTATGACAAATGTTTTTTAACAAGATAATAATTTACAGTCCAAGTTAAAATCACTTGGAGGTTCATGTGTTCAACTTTTTGCATTTCCTTCATAATAAAAATTCTCCCCAAAACAGAATATACTTATATGTGAAACACCAACAAGTCTTGAAGTAAGGTAAAGTTCCGCAGAGCACCTCAATGACTCCAACATAAGGCAAATAAGACAGTGATATACCCAGAAAAAGGTAAAAACAGTCAGTTTGTTGACTTACAAATGAAACGTACTAGCATTATGCTTTCAGACAGCAAATGAATCCTTCATCCGGCATCAAGACGTAAACATTGGAAAAAGCTTCATATAAAATATTAAAATCAAATCACCAAGTTAAAATCACTTGTGGTTCATGTGTTCAACTTTTTGCATGTCCTTCATAATAAAACTTCTCCCAAATACAGAATATGCTGATATTTCAAATACCTACAAGTCTCAAAGTAAGATAAAGTTGCACAGAGCACATCACTAAATCCAACATAAAACAAATCTGTTTGCAAACAAGAGACTGTGATACACCCAGAAAAAAGTAAAAACAATCACTTCATTGAAATAGAAATGGAACATACTAGCTTTACATTTTCAGATAGCAAACTAATCCTTCATTAGGCATCAAGAGATAAATACTAGAAAGAACCTTATATAAAACATTAAAATCACATGACCAATCAATCAACATCAGATCTGTCAACCCCTTAGCCCAAGGGACAAAGGCCCAAAACAACAGAACAGATTTTAAATATAGCTCTTATAAACTTAGAAAGTAGCTAGAATAACAGGGTTTGTGTTAAAATGCATTTTAATAAAGGACATAAAGTCTGAAATTCAAATGTATGTCATTATTTAGTGATTTCATTCCTTAAATTATCCCAGTGATTTGCCAGAGAACCACAAATTTTATGAGGAACGGGTGGACATTTTGAGGAAAAATCTGGACAGTTGAGAGGTATGAAACATTTGACTCCTAAGTTAAATTCCAGTTACATTTTTAACAAATAACATTTCTACAGATTCTTAAAGCTCTTTTCCTCAAATATGAAACCTGGGCCTTTTTGAATATTGAACCCATACTACCTCTGTATAAGTTCTTTTTTGCAAGTTACCTCACTGGACAAGATGGGGTAAACACAAAGTGCCTAGATGCAAAGAACAGGCAGACATGTTTTCTTGACTCATCATAGACCTTATTAATTTAGTCAAACCAAAACTCTCAGTAGAACAACCATTGTTATTGTCCAAAACCACATTGTTGTGTCCAAAATTGCATAATGTTCCAGCCACTTCACTTTCATTTTCCTATTCAGGTTTAGTTTTTTGATCTACTACTATACAAAGCTATATTAAATGTTAATCCAAAAAGAAAACTCCTTGAGGCACACCACGGCAAATAAAAGTGAACCGTTTATTAGACTAAGACACTGACAGAAAGAAAAAAGTAAAAGCAATTGAGTTCAACATGAAAAACAGTTAGCGCTTTCACATTTATCAAAATGCTTTCTCAGACTGTCTGAGGAAACATTTTGATAAATGTGAAAGCGCTAACTGTTTTTCATGTTGAACTCAATTGCTTTTACTTTTTTCTTTCTGTCAGTGTCTTAGTGTAATAAACGGTTCGCTTTTATTTGCCGTGGTGTGCCTCAATGAGTTTTCTTTTTGGATTGACTACTTTGTGCTTCATTTGGGGCACTTCATCCTCGTGAGTGGTGTTTTCTACTTTTTTATATTAACTATTACTTTATTACTATACTTTTTTGTTTACTCTCTTTTTGACCACCCCCCTTTCCAGTTAAAAATACATCCAGTCACATCCCAGCTCTGTGGCACACGGGGATAAAACACTGACTATGACCCAGATGACACAAAACTGATTAGCAGTTCAGGAAGCTGTAAGAGCCAGGCAGAGATGAGCAAAGACACATAACTTATATCAGTAAGTTCACCTGTGAGGAAGGGTTGTGATGACTTGGCAGTCCAGGGGAGTAGTGCAGGCTGCATCTGTGAAAACAGGCCTTTGGGAAAGATGGCGGATGGTTCCTCCCAAGCTGTGCAGTAGGCCTTGTGGAGGCATGTCAAGAGTGGGCATACCCTGTATGAAGGCCATAGGGGGTCCCTCTGGGACGATGAAGAACCCATGCCCCCACCAGGGGGGTGGGGTTAGGTTGCATCTAAAAAAAGTCCTAATGGCTGCCAGGATAATAGCTCTATGATTAGCTTTCACCTCACAGGGAATAAATGCTCTGGGAACACCTCTCGCCCTTTGAAAAAGAAATGAGCCAATCGATTGCAGGAAGCTAACAGCAGGCACCATGTCATAAAAAATATACAAATTAAGAGAAATGCTTGCTGTCAGGAAATACTTTTCATCATATTTAAACTTATCTTAATTTTTTTTTAGTCCATCCCCCTTTCTAACATCACCTGTACATTGAAATCAATTGCATTTATTGTGTATTTCTTTGTTTGCACTTTATTCCTTATTTAGTGCAAATATACTTCTTTGGATTTTATCTCTTCTGCCATGTCCTTTGTAAAAAAAAAACACTATAGTAAAAGGCGAGCTGAGTCACATGCATATAGACAAATGCACTCACTTTCTACATCAACTTCTATATGTCGGGAGTGAACAGGACAAAAAAATGAAATGCATGTCCCAGAAATTTAATGTCATCTGGGGACTCTGCTGCTCAGGCTTAGTCATGTGACAGAAGTAACATACAAAAAATGGGGAAATTTTGTTTTCTAGAGAATGAGGTCAGTGCCGGAGAAAAGAGTGATAAAATATGCATCTGCTGCATGTTACTCACAAGCAGTTTACACTTTTCATAATATAAAAACAAACTTCTACCACACATTTCTGTTTCTTGGGCATTGTGAAGCAAATTCCACAAACTATGTTACTCAGGGACTGATAAAAAGACTGCAGAGGTTGGTCAGGACCAACTCAGCCCACAGTTTTAAATACTTTTCTAATGAAAACAAGCCCATCTCCATCTGACATAAATATGCTTTTATATATTTTGCAGATGACAGATTTTTGTAACATGGGGACTCCACCACCCTGCACCTTCGTACTCATGGGTGTTAACCGTAATTGTAACCCTAACCCTACCCCTTCCCCTGCCCCTAACCCTAATCCTAGACATTATCTTACTAAAACCCCTCTCCCTAACAATACCACTACACAAGGCAAAAGGACACTCAATCCAGACAACAAAAAACATGCATAGCACAGACTCTCTCCCCTTACCTAACCCTAACCCACGAACACTCACATATTCACAGCTACTATAAAACAGTCTCACAGATCTTCACAATCACCACTTTTACTTCAAACATTAATTTTCCTATGCAGTTTTGCTTACCTACATTAAATAAGACTAAAAATATAAAATTAAATTCAACCATATGTGATTCATTCAAATGTACATTTTATCTTTTTTTACAGCCACAAAACCTTTCTACCAAATGTGGTTCTAACTTACAGTGAACTCTCAATTAACCATTACCCATGGGGATTGGTAGATGCCAGATAACTGTAGTTTCTATTTGCTTTAGAATTACTATTAAAAATAGGCCTGAGTAATACTGTAACCTATACTATTTGTTTAGTTTGACTTGTTCTCAGGTTGGGAAGACAGGGAATGTATTCATATTTTCTTTTTTAAAACTCTAAAATTCTAAAAACGTAAGGTATGTTTTGCGTTGGGGGGGGACAAAAAGTGCAACACGTGAAAATTGTACCATATTTCTTCGATATTTTTTTGCCGGTTGCTTGAGCTCCGGTTAACTGAGAGTTTACTGTATTTTCTTACACCTACAGATATATATATATATATATATATATATATATATATATATATATATATATATAAAATATATGTTTACCTTTATAAAGCCAAATCACAGTGGTACGAATGCTCATATGAGCGAGTCGTAACCACGAAAGTGAAAACAGCGATAGTCCTTAATGTTCGAAAAACAGCAAATCGAACATCAGATTTGCTGTTTTTTGAACATTAATGTCGAATGAAAAAAAAATGAAGTGTAAAGCAGGGCGGCAAGCCCACCTACACCCTCCACACCCCCTACTTTAATATTCTAACTCCAAGATCGCACTACAGTGTGGAAAGGGACCATTTTCCAAACCCCACTATAGTGCAATCCGCCCCACAATGACGAATGTGCAATGAGCAAATGTCACTGTGCATTCGCTCATTGCACATTCAAACCTTTTTTCGTTCGGCATTTGCAACCTTTGCAAACAGCCTTTCGAACAATTGCTGTTTGCCTGAGTGTGAATTGGCTTTCTAAAGGTAAACCTATATATGTGTGTGTGTGTGTGTGTGTGTGTGTGTATATATATATATATATATATATATATATATATATATATATATATATATGTGTGTGTGTGTGTGTGTGTGTGTGTGTGTGTGTGTGCGCGCGTGTGTAGGAAAGCTGAATAAGGTGGAAATGTTGGTTGACATCTGTTTAGTTGATACAATTTGATTGACAAAGCAGAATGTTGACAGTTGTGCGAGATCAACAAGTCCCTGGTAGGGTGAATATACCCTTTTCTCTGGGGATTCTGCAGTCTTGGAGTTGCATTATATAATTAGCAGGGATGGAAGGGGCAGCTTTCTTTGTTTTTTTTTTTTGTTTTGTTTTGTTTTTTTAAGCTTTGCATGTGCTGAGATTAATTCTTAGCACATGCATCGTACTGTGCCAAAATGCATAATGTCGATCAATTTGATTTGTCATTTTGTATGTCAACTTAAGTAGTATTCAACTCATTTGTATATATATTCATTTTCATCAAAACATCCAAACTTCAATGTTTCAAGATCAGCTGCAAAATATGTTGGGAGACAATTCTTCAAATACCTGGTGAGCGATGGTACAAGTGCTATTGACCAAGCATGGGAAATTCTGAACATACTGTTAGGACAGTGCTGGAATTCAAGCCATTGTCCTTGCCAATGATTTACATTGTGACAGCTATCATTTTTTTATATCCCAGTGATTTTTATTTTCTATTTCTTTTCACATTGTAAAACTGAAGGTCATAAGTGTTGTCTGGACTCATTTTCCAGCATGGCATTACAAAGTATCTATTTGCAGATGCAGTCCACAAGGATGTAGGGTACCATAGTACTCAGGGACACTGTGCATTTGCATATTTACACAGTACAGGAAAACAAAACAGAAAAAAGAAACGTGTCCTTAGAGGTTAGCCGTTCATGACAGGTAGGAGTACACAAAAGTGTAAACACTAAAGTACTGATTTGTGTACAAAAGGTATAATAAAAAGTTCTTTACTTTTTAAACATACGTTTGTAATGCTATGTGTTCTGATAAATAACGGAGTACTGTTTGTACATGTATCACAGCAGTATTTAGGGATAAGAGGTATTTGTGGTTATAAAAGATTCACATTGGTTCATAGTGCCACAAAAAGTGACAATCTGCCTTTACTCTGAGAGAAGTAGATAATTGGTTAGATATTTACGTCATCATTTCATGTTTTTTTTACATGAATGTACCCTAGAGACGTCTCACCACTGTCTGCAAAAGAAACTAATGATGTATAGTTCAAAGATCACTGCAAACAACAAAAGAATGAGTTCATAAACACTCTAAAGAAAAAGAATTATCAATAGCTGTAATATTTTTTTTACTGTAAAATCAGTTTCCTTTACATAAAATTATAATACAGTGAAATAGGTTCTGCTTAAATGCTTTGATCTGAAAGTTAACCAGTGTTATTAACATTTATAGTGAAATTGGAGATATGTGGGTAAAGCTATAGTATTTTATGAGAATAACATTAGATAAATTTATTGTATAAGATAATTCTGACCTCACAAGCTGAAAGAGAGATGGCACTGTGGTTCAGAGAGTAACACTGTTGTTCCATTGCAGGAGGTCCTCCAGTTCAATTCTTACCTGGGAATCTTCTATTGCTGACCTGCATGTCCTCCATATATTTGCTTGGGTTTTCTCTGGGTATTGTGTTACATCCCATAAACATGAGAAGGCGGCAACCTTAAACTTTCTATAAGAATGAATTGCAGAGAGAGTGTGTGTGTGTGTGTGTGTGTGTGTGTGTGTGTGTGTGTGTGTGTGTGTGTGTGTGTGTGTGTGTGTGTGTGCATGTGTTTGTCTATATGTCTGTTTCTCTGTGTGTAATACAGAACAAAGGCCTGGCAATCTGCTTCCTTTCCTACCTGCATAGTAATCTCTGAGGATTGCGTCAACTGTTGATAGGGTCACTGTAGGAGTATGATGTGACTCAATAGCATTGGATTACACTGAAAGAAATAAAATGATTGTATGGCCTGCATGTTAATTTAGTAGGTCAGTGCATTATGGACAGTGTCTCAACATGTAGTACTTGCTTTTTTTTTTACCTTTTTTTTTCTTCTGAACTATTCCTGTGTTTCATACAGAGACCAACAATTATATAAAAAAGTGTTATCATGTAATGCATCTTCTCATTTTACCTCATTGATGTTATATTATTAGGAATGTCCAAGTAAAAAATAAATGTAAAATAAGTAAAGTAGGATGCTTAGTATTTACATGTTTTGTGCATTGTGGACAGATTTTCACTTTTTGAACCAAGAGCTATGACAGCTATCCAGCTTATAGTGAGAAACTCAGACCAGTGGCTTTGCACATCTGCAACAGTGTTACATAGCATATGTCGGGGCATTTTCATGTTCTAGACCATGATCAGTAAAACACTACATGGATAGCAAATACAGAAACCTATTAAGCATAACTTCACTTACTGGGGTGCAATAGGAAGATGACTCTGACTAAAGATGCCAGATTATGTAAGATGGCAGTGTGGTGTAGAGGGATTAGGCTATGAGTTTTTTATTTTTCATTCTGTGTCTTGGGTGTAATTCCCTTTGTCGTGCGCACTGTGTAGATCTGAGCAAGTCACTTAAACATCATGACTAAATTAATGAAAAACAAAGGGCTTCCTAAACTATCAATAAACCACATATCATGACACTTGGCTCAGAGATTAGAAAAATTGTGTGTGTGTGTGTGTGTGTGTGTGTGTGTGTGTGTGTGTGTGTGTGTGTGTGTGTGTGTGTGTGTGTGTGTGTGTGTGTGTGTGTGTGTGTGTGTGTGTGTGTGTGTGTGTGTGTGTGTGTGTATGCAAGTGCGTATGCAATGTGCGAGTGTACATGTACACGTGTGCTAGTGAAATATTTTTATATCTTTTAAATACTTTCATGTAATAATAGATGCCCAGAACAAGAATTTCTTATTCAACAAAGAATATCATGTGCAACACCAAACAGTAGCCATATTTAATGAAAAAAAAATATAAAAAAAAGACGGCAAGGATCACCCAAGAAAACCAAAAGTACTTTAATGATAAAACATTAAACAGTCAGCGCTTTCATCACCTATAGTGACTTCTTCAGACTAGAATATCATGTGACTGCATTAATTTGTAATGTGCACACCATCGTATTAGTCTTAAACCACAATGCACAAACAAGTATTTGAGAATGCTGACGTTTGGCTTACAGTGGCGATAAACTACAGCAACAGGGGTTAAAGATGTGTGCTGACAAAATGAGGCAGTGTTCTGTGCGTAGCTTTACTAAGCATCACAGTCGATAGCACACATAAACAGTAATGTGAGAAGTTGGATCACAATAGGAAAATATATCTCTGTTATGCATAAACATTGTGTAACATAACATTCTGAACACAATAAGGAAGTGCTGTTTTAATTTCTAATTGCCAAGTACATGACATATTTTAATTTGACTACTGGAAAAGTTCAGCAGCAATGCAAGTCAACTTTTGGCATCCACAAGCACTTAAATATTTGGTTCATCCTTTTAACTAAGCAGGGATAAACTCTGCAACATCCTGCATTCACTTTGCTTAGTACTAATATACCAAATTACTTCCTAAATATTAATGGTTATAAGTTGTAGGGCTTTGCCTGTGTCAGCAGTGATGGATGGAGGGATGTAAAGCTTCTATATGAAGACATTAATATTTAAAGTGATAAGCACATCTATAAAGTTATGACTTCAGGCAGAACTAAAGTAACCTGAAACATTTAAGATAGAGACATAAATCTGTTTGTGCTGCCTGAATGAAGCTGTCATGTTAAGACATATTATTTTCTTTAGAAGAGTATTCTAGGATTCCGACATTCTTCGGTGTAATTCAGTGTGTTTTGTAGAAATATATTATGAGACTCCTCAAGGGTCTTGCAAAGGATATTCTAGATATGTAACACAGGGCATTTTATTTTTAATATAACAATAACAACCATCAGAAGCTTAGAATCCAAACTTCCAGATTTCATTTTTGCCCCATTCAAAAATAAATTTTACTTAAAAAAGTGATCAGTGAAAACATCCACACCACTGTGTCGGCATTAAAGTGAATGATCACACATACAACACAGAGCCAGAGAGGGCATTAAAGTAAATGATCATATGTACAACATGCATATGGAGAGGGCTTTTAAACAAGCATTCATACATGCAGCATACAGGCAGAGAGGACATGAAAGGTAACGATCATACGCACAACATACAGAAGTCAAGGGCATTAAAATTAATGATCATATGTACAATATACAGACAGAGTGGGCATTAAAGTAAATGATCATATACACAAAACACATACATAAAGAGCATTAAAATAAGTGATTATATATGCAATGTACAGAGAGCACATGAAAGTGAAGGATCACATGTACAACATACAGAAGACAAGGGCATTAAAAAGAATGATCGTATACACAACATACAAAGGCAAAGATGACACAATATTTTAGCTTCTTTTTATGATTCTATTTATGCTTCTACACTTTTAGCATTAGGGATGGAGGCAAGATCCTTTGGGCGAATGAAAAGAACTATTACAAAACACCACATTGTGTTCCCAACCTCATTTTCCTAACCTTAGACACTCTGCAACTGATAATTATAATTCATAGTTTTCCACATCTGTCTATATCTCTTGTATCTGCAATGAACAATGCAATTGGCAAGTTCCCCTACACTCCCATTATGGTTGGCATTTTCTGTTTTAAATCCTTGAAAGGAGAAACTTGTTCTGTCATTTTTTTTATTGTAAGCTTTTCTAGACCAATATATCCATTACAGGAATATTTATGGTTATGGGCTAATAATGCTAATGTCCATGACATCTGCATCCACTGAGCTAGTATACATAACAGCACTGTACATCTTTACCATTTGTAGTTCATAGTTAAGTTCATTCATCATTAATTATTCAAATGTCTCAGAGCAGTCAATGACAGTTGTAGCCCTCAACCATAATATCCTAAAAAGTAGGGTTGGTCCACAAGATGGTAGGTCACATATGTCAACAACACAGAATAATGAAGAATACTTAGTTAAACAGTTACAACTCTGTGTGAAAGGCAGTTTTCTGTGTGCTTTTTTCCTCCACATCTGCCCACCATCAAGCCTCGTCATCTTTGGAAGGGGCATCATCCAGGCAGCCAAAGGGTCTGCTTGTGCCCATACCAGCATCCTGGCAATAAGGGCATGTTTCAGCCCACAGCACCTCTCCTGAAGCAGGTGACATGTAATCCATATCACTCCAGGGGGCCATTATACTGCCCAATGCATGTGCACATGATTGTAAACCTGCTGAGGAAGGCTAGCATGTATGCAACCTGATGAGCTGAACACACATATCCTAAGACTCCCACAACTATTGCCATCTGCCTCTGAGGGACTGCAGCATAGGACAGCCCTATTTTACCACCTTACCCTGAAGATAGGCATGCATTTGCTCATCTTTAACCAGCATTAATTTGATGTTATTACAAAAACAGATGGTTACATTAGTGAATGTTAGGAAATAATGCTATTATGCCCACAGCTATTGTAATATGTTTTAGTGTGTTTCTTGACCAACAAAACAAAAATAGGCTATAAGTTAATAATTCTAAGAAAAACGTGAACTTCCTCCAAACCACCATGTCTAGCATGTGCAGATTCATTACCTAAGCCCACAAGATGGCATATAACCTTGTCCTAATATTTGCAAACTACTTAAAGAGCAACCTTCCCATTTTTCACTAAAGGCTGACAAGGAGAACCTCATACTACAACCTAAGTCCAATGATACTTAATCCCTTATAGCCGCAATATACACATTAAATTCTACCAATCACAGCTTCTCAGATCTAGCCCTCCACACCTTGGAATCAATCCCAATAATCTTCCATTCCTTCACTGCATACCACAATTAAAAAATATATACCGAAAGAAGTTCCTCCACAAACAAGACACATGTGAATGCATTCAAAAAAGGCTCCATAGCTAAATTTCTCCCACAGCATCATGTTCTTTCTCTTTCTCTGGCCTCCAGAGTGCCACTCTCCACCTAATTAACTCACACAAATAAGCCTAAAAAACTCTCCCTTGTTCCCATATCCCTTCCTGTCATCTCTCTTCCACACTTCTTCCTTCTGCCCTGTTCTGTCCTTTTGGTATCCTTGTCCATTGCCAATTTCATTTATATGTATAATGTACAATACTGCATTCATTTAAATTTAGCCCTCAGGCTTGCTATAGTTGTTGTTGTTGTTATTATTATTATTATTATTATTAACATTATGGTTTATTTTTGCAATTTGTAATTTATTTTACATACTCTGTAGATACTGTTATGCATGCCTTACAACATTTTTCCTTGTAATTCACTCAGATTGCCTATTTTATCTCTCTGGGCTGAAGCTGAAAGTGGTTCATTTGGATTTGTGTTCTACCTTGGTTAACACATGAAAATGAAATAAAATAAGGTTTTATGCAGGATGTTTGTATGTCACACAAGTTTTGTCATAAGAAAGCAATGTCAGCTGATCAGTTGAGATCAAAGCACTTAATTGATGAAAACCTGTTTTATCACTGAATCATGAATGCTAATTAATCGTGCATCATAGCTATCAGCATTTATTTATAAGATTTATAGCAAAGCATATAAAATACATAATTTTTAAATATTAATGTTATTCTTATATAAAGACAGACTAATAGACTTCTAACGAGATGTATTTTCTGATGAATAAAAATATACTCTGCTGTATATACTGCCACCTGCCAGGAGTTAAAGATTTGATTATGGACATGAGCACTGATTTCATTTAGCTCTTCTGGGATGATTTATTTTTGTTTATATTCACTGACCACATCTGATTTTACATGAAAAAATTTAATGGACTTGAAACAGAAATGGTATTTTAAGCATGTAGCTAAAAAAAAAAACAGGCTAATGGATATACCCAACAGGACCCACATTGCCTTGCTCTTCAAAAATTACACTGGCTTGAATCCCCAATCTATTATTGCTCAATCAGCTCACCACTGCCCACTCTATTATCCACAAACCTGAAAACTGCCCTGCACTCTCCAACCTAGTGCAACTAAATACCAACCCCAGGACCCCTCGATCATCCAATAAACTTATACTGAGGGTTACAAAGTCCTATAATTACTTTGGTGACTCTCTTCTCCTTCAAAGTAGTCAAACACTGGAACCTATTACCCCAGAATATCTTAAAAAACACAGATCGTCATAGCTTCAAAAAACTCCTAATAGAATACCTTACTCAACAATGTCTATGCTCGTGTAATACTCCTGGCTAGTTTCTCATGCTTTGATCAAATTTTTTCTATTCTGCTATCTTATAGGTTCATAGGTGGGTACTAGGCTAACAGCCCTAGTGCCTATATAAGCCTAGTCATAAAGATTCCCTGGCTTTCACCACCCAAAAAATTTAGGAATCTCCAGTAGTGTGCTCGCATTCCCCTCAGCAAAAGTTTCATCCTGTGTCTTGTCCAACTCCAATCAACTCAATGCTGTCTCGTTGCCCTGCACTGTAAGACCCTGCATCAATGAAACACTAAAGTGCTTTCAGCTACACTAGTTCCCCTCAGCAAAAGTTTCATCCTGTGTCTTGTCCAACCTCCATTCAACCCAAGACTGTCTCGTTGCCCTGCACTGTGAGACCCTGCATCAGTGGAACACTAAAGTGCTTTCAGCTACACTCGTTCCCCTCAGCAAAAGTTTCATCCTGTGTCTTGTCCAACCTCCAATCAACCCAAGGCTGTCTCGTTGCCCTGCACTGTGAGACCCTGCGTCGGTGGAACACTAAAGTACTTTCAGCTACACTAGCTCCCCTCAGCAAAAGTTTCATCCTGTGTCTTAGCCAACCTCCAATCAACCCGAGGCTGTCTCATTGCCCTGCACTGTGAGACCCTGCATCGGTGGAAAATTAAAGTACTTTAAGCTACACTAGTGTATGTTAGAATTGTATTTAATCTGTCCTCTAAACTGAAGACTCTTTCCCCTTTCACTGTACGTGTGCACAGTACTGGTCCCCCACCCCACCCCCCATTTTTCTCTTCCTATTGTACTCCTAGGTCAATTACTTAAAACTTTCTCTTGGAAAAAGTTTACCTATGCCAAAAATAAAACAAGGTTACCCCTAGCTACCAAATAGGTGGCAATCCACTGAGCACAGAAGAAGTTATCAGGGACCTGGGGACCCAGGTTGATAGTAGTCTGTCATTCGACACCCATGTAGCTAAAGTAGTTAGGAAGACCTTCTACATTGCCCACCTTATCATGAAGGGATTCTCATCTAGATCAAGGGAGGTCATTGTCTCCCTCTACTCATCACTCATCAGACTAATGATTGAGTAAAATGCACCATTGCAACTGTACATGACCCGACACTGGCAGCCGCTGAAGAGGCCACAAAAGTACCTCACCAAAGGATAAAGGGTCTCAAAATCTGTCCTATGCTGCCCGACTGAAAGAACTCCAGCTCTATTCAGTAAACACGCTTATGCTCAGAGGTGACCTTTGCCTAACATACAAGGCCATGTCAAACCCAGATTTGATGAATATGCTTCACCTCAAAAATCTAGATCCATCAGAGCCACAAGGCGGGAGACTTAAACCTCAACACGGCTATTAATAGGACGTGCTGGAGGATAGATTCATCACCCAAAGACTCCCTATGCTGTGGAACAAAATCCCGGTATATGTGAGGCAGAGCACCTCGCTGGCCTTGTTCAAGAGAAATCTTGACCAATGGATGGGAGATCGCAGATATACCCCAGGGATTACCTCAGTGTCACTGCTCGACAGAGGCACAGCAAAATAATGGGTATAGTTCCCCATACTAAAGGGGTGGCGTAAGCCACAAAACGATGGGCTAGGCTTGTAAATGCCCTTGGGCAGATAGCCTAGTATGAACCTATGAACCTATGTACCTGCAGCCCATACTTCAGTTGTTTTTCCCTGTAGAAGTGGTGTCCTTTTCATTAGACTGTACTAGATTAGTAGCATAAAATTTGTAGTTATTAGGAAGATGCTGCACTACACTGACCTGGAATTGACTTAGCTTGGTTTTCCTGTTTTCTTTTTAGCAGCTGACCTAGTCCAGTTTTTCTGACTCACAATCTTGTATTACTTTGTGTCTACCCCCCTCCCCCACCTTGAACCTGCACACCTCCCTCCCACTCCTGCTTAATTACAGAGATATCAAAAACCTGATATAAAAAGGCAACATCTTTTGACTTAGCATTTCTGCCTTGCTTCATAGGAATCCCCAGTAGTGTGCTTGCATGTAAGTACTACCTGGTATTGTTCTTGTTTGTGATTTTTATTACTATTTTTGTAAAGTTCATCCTAAGGGAATCCTGCAGTGCTTCTGTAACCACTCTGCCTCCCCAAGAACTAACTTTAAACGTGTATGTGCCCTACTGTAAAGTAAAAATATATCCTATACCTATCACTGTTGTATATTAACCCTGCGTGCATTCATTAGCAGTCTACCATGGATTTTATCCCCCTTTACTCTCTTAGGCTCTTTCCTCCTCCTCTAAGTGCTCATAGCTTACCATTGTACTTACTCAGTTACGCCACCAGGTGGCATTGTTCAACCACTACCTATCTTTTAATACAAGCCAAAAGTACTGTAACTGTTCTATTAATTTATCACTGCCCTGTTTTAGCCCTATTAATACTTACTATATTCTACTAAACTGCTACTGCCCTGTTTTCAGCTCCTATCCCCTGTCAGCCCACTGCATCCTTCTAATTTCACACGTACAGTGCCTTATGTCAGTGCCTCCTTACCTCTGAGCTAGTTCTCAGCTTCACTGATAACTTTTCGCAGGCTTTCTTACTTCTCCTTGGCTCTACCCACTCCATTCGCCCTGCGGGCTCATTCTGTTCCTCTAACCTGCCCCCAATTCTCACCCGCCCCCACTACTCCTACTTTTATTTCAACCACTCCCCACCCACTCAAGACAACCATCCAGTCAAAGCCTTTCCTTCTTTACCTCTCCTCCTTTCACCCATAGTAATTAAATACATCACTAATTAAATACATCACTAATTAAATACATCACTCTTTCACTACCCCCTCTCACCCCACAGCTCTTCTCTCCAACTACAAATCCTCCCATATTAAACTACCTTTTTCTAACCATGCTTGCCTTACTGTTCCTAACACTCCAAACCCCCATCTCCCGCCTCCTACTCCTAACAACTTTATACCATGCCAGCTCCTATACCTCCAATCAGCTTCCACTCTCTACTCCTTACCATACTCCCACACAAAACCACTGCCTCCCTCACACTAATAATCATTTTTTTTCCATCTCCTCCTCTTTGTTTCAGCTCAACCCTCTGTACCTTTTTAATCCTAAAATTATTTCCACTACTGCTAAGATACTTACTGTTAAACAAATACCAGACCATCCAGAATACCCTAAATCCAAACCAAAACACACTAAAATAACTTCCTTCAATAACCTCGTCTTAGCTGAAGGCATTCACTCCAACCCCGGACCTATCACACCCACAAATAGCAATTACCCTCCCCCTTTCTCTAACCTTTCATCCCCCTACAATACTCTTAAATTTTTCACACTCATTGCCCAGAGTCTCCCCAACAAAGCACATCAGTTTCAAGCATGGCTAAGTCATAACTAACCTGACACTGTAGCCATCTCTGAAACTTGGCTCAAACCTTACATCTCTGACTCTGAAATCATACCCTCTGGATTTCACACTCTTAGATGTGACCGCCCAAAGAAAAAAGGCGGAGGTGTTGCATTAATCTGTTCCAATCTTCTTCTTCTTTCAGCTTTTCCTGGTTAGAGGTCGCCACAGCGGATCACCTGTCTGCTCATGATTGGCAGTGGAGTTTTACGGTGTCAAGTTGCCAGCCCGGCGCCCAACCTTCAACAGAAGGCACACACATGCATGCACTCATGCTTAGGGCCAATTTAGAGTGTCCAATCCACCTACAGCATGTCTTTGGCATGTGGGAGAAAACCGGAGCATACAGAGGAAACCCACACGACCACAGGGAGGAAATGCAGACTCCACACAAAAGGCACCCCAGCCGAGAATCGAACTTTGGAACCTCTGGCTGTGAGGTGTCAATGCTAACCGCTGCACCACCATGGCCGACCATTAATCTATTCCAATCTACTTACCTTAATTCCCCTACCAAACCCCATTCCTAAATTCGCCAGTGCAGAACTAACAGTCGGTCTGTTAAAAATGAATAATCACAAAATCCTCTGTATCATCCCCCTTTATATCCCACTGGGAAATAATGTCTCAACCTTTGAAGACATACTCCAATGGGCCTCAGCTGAAATTAACCTTGAAACTTACATACTAGGTGATGTAAACATCAACTGGAATAAAATCAACAGTCCCATACTCTCCCTGTCCATTAATCTCTTTAACTTTGCTCAAGTAACCCACTCCATCACCAGAACCAATAAAACAAATCCCCCAGGATCCACTCTTGACTGGATCTTAGTCACACATCCAAATAAAATTACCAACTCTGGCACCATCCCTGACTCTGTTAGTGACCACCTCCCAGCTTTCATTTACCGTGCAACCACCTTCCTTCCACACCAACATCAATATAGTCAGACCCGCAACCTTAGTAAATTTGACCCCAAGACTTTCTCTAGCTATCTCAAACAAATGAATTAGAACATTCTAAAAACCCTTCCACTCGATAAAGCCATAGACCACTTTAATTCTACTTTCCTAGACGCCCTAAATTCCCTCGCTCCACCAAGGAAAAAAAGAATAAAAACTGCAACTGCCCCTTGGCTAACCAAAGAAACAAAGCAAATTATGCTTCAAAGAGACAAATCCTGGAAGCTTTACCAAAAGAATAAACTTCCTGAAACCCTTCTCCAATATACACAGCTCCATAACTTTGCAAAAAAAACAAATCTTCAACACAAAAAATCCTACTACACTAAGCTCCAGTCCAACCATCCCCAAAAGTTAAACCCAAGGCTTTTTTGAAACTCCATAAACTCACTACTCGACCTAGGCTCCAAAAATAACCCCTGTCCAGGCCCAAGTAAATCTGACCTTGAATTAGCCTCACTATTCAACTCTTTCTTTACAGAGTCAATATCCGACCTAACGAAAATGTTTCCCAACAATGACCTATCTCTCCTACATTCCACCTCATCTAAGTCCCCAAATAATATCCCCCCTATGTTTCAGCTTAAACCTGTCTCCTCTAACTACATAAAAAGACTTCTATCTAAACTTAAACCCTTCTCAAATGCAGCTGACAACATCTCCTCTTCCTTTCTCAAGTCTGCTGCCAATGGTATAGCTCTCCCAATTAGTATCCTAATTAATAGATTCATAAAGGAATCCTATGTCCCTAAACTCTGGTGTACTGCTTTTATTCTTCCTCTCCACAAGGGAGGCAAAAACACTAACATTCCAATCTTCCGCCCTATAGCTCTTCTCTCTCCATTCTCCAAAATCCTAGAAAAATGTATCCACCTCCAACTTATGCCTTTTCTGACTAAAAAACAACTTCTTACCCCTACCCAACATGACTTCTGACCAAGACATAGCACCACAACAGCTCTACTCTCATTCTTAGAAACTGTCAATCAAGCCCGAGATTCTGGGAAGTTAGTATCCTCAGTGCTCCTAGATCTCTCTAAAGCATTTGATACTGTTTCCCACCTTCTAAGTCACCTCTCAAATCCAAATCTCTCCCAAAACACTCTTTCCTGGTTCTCAAGCTATCTGTCAGATAGATCTCAGGCTGTGAAATGGAAAAAAGGCACCTCACCTTTCTTACCCACCCCTACCGGACTACCACAGGGGTCCATCCTCAGACCAATGCTGTTTAATATCTTTATCAATAATTTTCACTCTGCTATTCCTAATTATAAAGTCATCCAATGTGCAGATGACTCTACACATGTCTGCTCTGCCTCTAACCTCCCTGAACTCCTATCTAAAACTCAGACTGCCTTCTCAACTACTGAGATCTGGATGCACCAAAATCACATTTTTCCCAATGCTAACAAATCTAAAATACCACTATTCACACCCTCAAAATATTTCCCTTTTCATAAAAATTCCTTCCAAGTCCTTAGCCAAAGCAGCTCTTCAATTAAAGTTGTTCTCTTTGCCAAACTACTCGGTGTAACTATAGACGAATACATCATATTCGACAGCCATATTCAGCAAAATATAAAAATAAACCCACCAAAAACTAAGTATGCTATACAGGAACAACCACTTCCTCTCTACTTCTATGAGGCATACTCAGGCCTCCTCTTACCTCCTTCCCTCCCTTCTGTACGGCACCCCACTATTAACTAACCTATCCTTTTCCATCACTTCCAAACTTGAAAGCTGTTATAACAAAATTTCTAAATTTGCCACCAAAGCCAAACATTCCACTCATCACTGTGTTACCTTCCAATCCCTCAGATGGTTAGAATTCACAAATTACCTGGACTTCCTCCAGCTTGCTACAGCACATAGACTAATATTTAATCCAACCAAATGCCCCGCTCTAACATCCTTCTCCCATACACCCCAAACAGAACTCTCAGATCTGAACACCAAAACTTAATTACTGTCCACACACAAAAACTTCTCCTCTCCTTCTCCTTAGGTATGAAATGGAACTCTCTCCCTTCCACGCTAAGGACAATGTCAAATACAAACAACTTCAAAACTCAGCTTTACACCTACCTCTCCTCCAAATGGAAATGTAACTGCATTCTCCCTACCTAGAACTCTTTAACAATAGCCCCTGGGAGGGTATCCTCCTGAGTTCCTAAGTACCTTATAGCTGGACTTCCTAACCACTGTGGTGATGTAGTTATCAAAGGAGAGAACACTGTCCACCTGTGTCCCCAGGTCTCTTATCACACCTTCGGTGTTAAGTGGACTACTGCCTATGTGGTAGTTCATGGGCACAGAGTTTTTCCCAAAGGGGACGACAATGCATTTTTTGGCATTGAGCTTGAGGCCATGGCTTTGGCACCAGGCATCTGTCTTAGTGAGGCCCTTTTGTAGAATGGGGGATTCAATAATGGCTCCCAGCTTGCAGTCATCTGCAAACTTTGTCAGCATAGACCCTCTGTGTTAGCCTGAACTTCAGAGAATAAGATGCCAAACAGGAGAGGACCCATGTCTGAACCTTGCGAAACTCCACTTGTCACTGGTCTGGAGTTGGATTTGGAGTTGGCTACTTTCACAGTGTGGGTTCTGTCAGTGAGCCAGTTGGCAAGCCATCACTTGACATAGGGGTTTATGCCTAGTTTAGTGAGGTTTTCTACGATTCTAGAGTGGGGGATTGTGTCAAAGGCCTTGGTGAGGTCTAGATAGGCTGTGTGCACCACCTTACCCTCGTCTACAGCTCTGGTGACTGCTTCAAAGAAGTCAATCAGGTTTAGGAGGCATTATCTATATTTCACAAACCCAAACTGGGTGGGGTCCAGAGTATGGAGGTTACCTATGTCTTTGTTTATAAGTTCCATGATGATACATTCCACGGCCTTGCAGATTAGGCTCATCAGGCTAATGGGGCGGTAGTTCCTGGGGTCCATAGTGGCTCCCCCCTTGTGGAGTGGGATAACTGTAGCTTTGTGCCATTCAGTAGACACAAGGCCTGAAGTGAGGCTATGACTGAACATGGTACTTAGGTGGGGTGCCAGTTCATTTTGTAGTTCGTGCAGAACACAGCCTGTGATGTTGTCTGGTCCCATGGATGCTGTATTCTTGGCCTTGGAGAGTGCGTTTTATACCTGTGCGGCCATGATTTCATGGACTTTGCATTCCTCAGGTATTGAGATGGGCCCTTTGGGGGGTGAGGGGGGTAAAGTTAGCACTGAACCTATCTGCCAGGATGTTGGCAATATCAGTTGGTTCTGTATATTTAGTGCCATTGTACTGTAACTCAGGGCAGATCTGAGTGTTGCCATTGAGATTCGTGACATAACTATAGAATGCCTTATGGTTGTCTTTTGAATCTGTGGCGATTTTGTTTTCATAATTAGCTTTGGAGGATTTTATGAGGGATATCAGCTTCTTACTGAGGCTGACAAGGGAGTTTATCCAATCAAGGGATTGTACTCTTTTTTGTAACAGCTTCTTCCTTCTGTTGTAGAGTTTGTTTATTCCAGGGGACCACCAGATTGGCTTCCTTTTTTTGGAGGAAAACATCTTGGTTCTAGTTGGGATGGCACGATCCATGCACTCGTGTGTGTTCATACAGTGCATTGGTGTAAGATTCAGCAGTCGTACTTCTATTTTCCATCTGCATGGGTGTTGTGAAGTTTGCCACTTCTGTCTTAAGAAGCATGAAGTTGGCTATGGAAAAGTTTTTTATGGTGGTTTCCTTAATGGGCGGGGGGGTGGGGGTGGGATGTGAATGTCTAGGGTGATTAGCTTATGGTCGGATCTGACCAATGAGGAGTTGACCCCTGGTGTAGAGCATCAGTCTCCCATGTTGGTAATGACCAAGTCTAGGATATTGATGCCCCTGGTGGGGGTATGGATACATTGATCCAAGGCGTCGGAGTTTATGAATTCCAAAAAACATTGAGCAAATATATTGGTACATAACTAGGGTAGTTGAAGTAACCCAGTATTAGGGTACTGGGTTGTACCTTAATATTTTCCAGTATGTTAAGAAAAATGGAGTAGGAATCTTGGGGCATGTGGGGGATCTGTAGCAAGCTACAATTTGGATTGCAGTCTTGCCCAGTGTTAGTTGCACTTGGAGAATTTTGGATGTATTATGTTGGGTAACTAGCCTGGAGGTGTGGATATCTTTAATGAATATGGACACACCTCCGCCTTTAGTGTTTCGGCCCAGGTTAGGTGGCAAAAAGGTGTGGTATGAATTATATCCTGGTAGTGCAGGGGTGCTCTCTGGAGCCTTGAACCAGGTATCTGTCACTGCACAGATGTTGATGCTCTCCATTTTAAGGAATGCTTCGAGTGAGTGCATTTTGTGGTTTAGACTTCTAGAATTGAGTAGCATTACCCTCAGATTTTGCTTGCTTGTAACTGTTACAGTGGTGATTTTGTCAGTTGGACCTTGCCTAGAAAAGGCACTATAGGGGTGGCAAGAGCCTTAGCCAGTATCCGGAATCCCAGGGGTGACAGGTGCATTCCATCTCTGGTAAAGCATTGTGGTCTGTCGATCATGTCATCCCAGGCAGACAGATACTGGATCCCCTTAGAATGGCACCAGAAGCTCAGCCAATTGTTGAAGTGTTGTCTTACTTCTACCAAATAAAAATACCACAATGGTTTTTAGTTATATATCTAATGAGTTTCATATTACTTAAGAAAGAGTAAGAAATGTAATGTTTTCTGTTTTACATTCCCTTTTTGTAAATTGTGATTGTTGGCAACTGTCAAACTTTTTGTATATTGTTTGTAAATCTTTTAAAATTTTTTGTAATCTTTTTATACTATTGTTATGGAGCTTATCTCCCTGGGTCTCCGCTGAAAATGGGCTACTTGCCCAGCTGGACTCTACCCGGTTAAAAATGTAAAACAAAAAATAAATATATAAATATTAGTGTAGCTTTGGTCAGAGCATCACATTGATTTCCATTACCTTGAGGAAACTCAAAACAAAAAGTAGAATCTACTTTGACATCTGGCATAAAAATAATAACTAATAAGAGGAAGAAATGCCAAATTAAGCACCTTTGTCCTTAAAAACAGTTAAAGACTTCTTCAGAACATAAATAGTGGAAATAAAATTATAGTTTTATATAGGTTAGCAGCAAGTTACTTGACAGTCTACAAATCAGCTGGATACAATCACATGGATAAATACAGCAAAAAAAGTACATAAATAGATAATAAGAAACAGAAAATAGCCTTTAAAATAAAAAAATAAATAACACATAAATTGATGAAATAAACACACACACCCTAATTTATAGTTTAGTTGTTTGTTAATTTGAGCATGCTGTTAATTGAAATATAGTCACTGAATCCAGAAGTTTTTGCAGTATTCAATCTAAGTTGCCAAACTCTGTATTTGAATCTAGTCTCCCATTGTCCTCTCTGATGAATGTAGGTACTTTTTCCAAAATAAAGAATAAAAATCTTTCAAAATCCATGCATGTTTGGGAATGCCTCCTTAATGCATCATTTCTTTCTTTTTTCTAATATCATAATAATGTTCATAAATGATAGAAACCAACTCTCTATCTGTTTATTCTACATAAAAGGCTTCACAAAAGATGCAGATTGCTAAATACATGCCATTAAGTATGGGTCTATATTACTTTGTCAAATGACAGAACATCGAACCACCATTTGTTGAAAACCTTCTTATCGAAGCAGGTAATCGTCAGAGTTTTCAGCAAAATGTTTCCTGGTACAAAGCAACAGTTGGCCATGTCTGGAATTTGCCCATTTCCCCACTGTAGTACAATCTTGGAGTTGGTATATTTAGTTAGGGGGTGTGGGGGGTGAAGCCCCCCACCTGGGTAGGTTTTAAATTTTATTATTTTCTTTATGGTCGCTAGGGCGGCCTATTGCTGGTTTATCCTAGGAAAAGTTTCACTGAAAATTCCATTCTGTGATTAGTGGCTTCAATAAATAAGGGTTTTATGAATGGCAGTTCGATGATCTGCAATTTGACAAAGTGATATAGATCCATTTAGTACTGCAATTAAAATATTGCAAAATATTACCCTGGGATAGTTTAGCACAGAAATAATGGTTTCATCATTATCAAACTTTACTGAGGATTCCCCAAATTTAAACATATCCTTTTATTCAGTACTACTAGTTCCATGATTAATATCCCTTTCTAAAACATTTTCATGATTCTGCTTCTTTTACATACAATAAAATTAAAATGAAACTACAAGGAAACATAATAAATAGATGATACAAGTACTGCAAATATAATTGCAACTATGTCTGTTAAATTAAATACAAATATATTTTCCCAATATCGCAAATCAATATTAGTGTAAATGGGTGCTGATGCAGCATCTGCAGCCACCCTTCTGACCTGATGGAACTACTCATCCTTGGAAAAGAAAAAATATTTTCCAAACACAATTCCATGGACTGTTCTATCAATCTAATGTTATTGCTTAATAATGTTTCATTAGGTGTTAATACTTCCTTAAACCATTTCATAACTATTGAATGTGGAATGACTGCAAATAAGCCATTAATATATGCTGTAACAATTGAAACATAAACTATGTTAACTGCCAGAAGGAGAAGCCACAAGGTTCTTGAAGAAACTTTTATTATCCACAAATAAATAGACTGTTAAGCGCATTTGTTGATGTAACAATAATGAACTTTTTCAGATAAAAATGAACACAAAAAACGGGTTTTAAATAAGACCCAAAGCACTCATCTGATCAAAGGATGATGTCATTAAACTCACCTACATATTAATATTAAAGTGCCAAAGTGCTATTTAAAGTGCCATTCAAACTGTATAAACACAGCAATATGAAAATGTAAAAATATTCATTCACTAAAACCTTAAAATGTACTGAATAAAAATAAATGCACTTATTAAAAATAATACAAGAAAAAACAGAAAAATTAATAAAAATTGAAGTATAGATTTTCATTAGGATGTTAACATGTACACAAACCTATATGAAAATGTTAATAATAGTACTTTATCAAGTTAAAGCATTATGCTTTAAAATAACTCATTGAGCAATAGTCATTGAAGCCTGGCCAGTTGCAAACATTCAAAAATATTTGCCAAAATAAAATTGGATGGCGCAGTAGTGCAGCAGTAGCATTGTCACCTCACAGCAAGAGGTTTTCCGGTTCGATTCTTGGCTGGGGTGCCTTCTGTGTGGAGTCTACATGTCCTCCCTGTGTTCATGTGGGTTTCCTCCGGGTGCTCCTGTTTTCTCCCACATTACAAAGACATGCATCTGGAATGTTTCTCCCCAGGCCTCCGCTGAAAATTGGCTTTGTTCCAAGTCAGACTTTCCCAGTTAACAAATGTTAAATAAACTAAAATAATAAAAATTAACTTTTTCCTCTAACACAATGCCCAAGGACCCCCCTCTCATATTGACATTGACTTTCTCTATAGCCAAGTATTTGAAATGGTGATTATTTTACATGTGAACGTGTTTTGTTAACGCATTATTCAGATGTATTCTTTTCATATAATGTTCATGTTCATAAATCCACTCTCATAATCTATGTTCTATTTTGCTTATATAAAAACACTGGCAGAACTGGCATAATCCTACATATACAACTCCTTTGGATTCACAGTTGTATCTAACCTTTATCTGATACTCCTTACCACAGATGCTGAAAGAGTCACCAGTATTAATATAGTTACAATATGGGCAATGCCCACATTTTTTCATAGTGGGGCTAAGGTTGTTATTATGTGCATTAGTAGTATTATTGCTCGTTATATTTTCTAAGGTAGTTTTAAAGTTCAAGCCACTACAGTAAACTACGGTGGGTCTTTCATCCACTTTGAATATCATCATACATAATCATCACATTTTTTGTTCAAAATCCACTTAAGTGGTTTAGAATCACTGCTGAGACTTGTAATGGAACTAGCAGTCTGACTAAAGTTATATTGTATTTCATCCAAACTGGAAAATTGTGAGTGAGATGTAAGCCCTACAGATACTGCAGAAGTTAGCAGGATTTTAAAACATTGTGTTCTGTGATAATTAGTCAATGTTCAGCACTAGAGTCCATGTGCAATTTGGCGGAATCCACTCATATATGTATGTCAGAATTCACCCATGTAACACGCTTTGTTTAAAAACTAAAAATGGCACTGTCATCTACCTCCACATTCATGTAGTTATTTCTATAGTTTAAAAGTAGCTCATTTGGAAAGGGCACAATAAACTGGAAATGAGGTAAGGTTCAATTCAAGAGGGTTTAAATTGCTCTGGAGAGTTCTTCTGAATTATGTATTGTGACAGGAAACAATTGTCCGTCTCCTTCAGCATGTTGATATTTGGCAAAGCAGTGTCTTCTTAATGGGTGTTTTACACACTTTAACTTTATCCATATAAATTCAACTTTTACTTCTTTCCTGGTTTCATATACTGCAAACAGATTCATTGCAGTGATGAGTTATCTTGTTTAATCTTTAAATTAAAACATTCAGCAACTTATTTCTTCTGTTCAGGAACTTGCAATAAAAATTGAGCAACTATAGAATACTTTATATGACAAATTTAATAAACATAATGATTTCCTACACAATTTACCTGAACAACATGATTAGCAAATGAAACACAATGTGAACCTTAAATGATACAGAAGGTAGACTCAAATAGGAGGAATGATAAATAAACATTTCCCATGAAGAAAATAGCTTGTTAAAACTCCTAATTTAGTCAGGCGTTATTAACATCAGCATCTGTTTAATGTTTAGTTGGCACAATTTGGTCAGGTGTGCAAATTCAACAGTACCCAGGGTTGGGGAATATGCCCCTTCCACGAGGACTGTGAGGTCTCAGAGTCAGCATATATAAACAGCATGGGGTTTGGCTTGCCTTCCACCAAAAAATGCTTTTGATTTTTTTTCAGCTTCATTTGCATTGCATGCTGTAAGAGTTTTCCTTGGTGCACGTGTAGTGATGTGTCAACGTTTACATTGTTGACCTTTTGTTGTAGATGTTAGTGGTATCGACATTATACTGTTTCGATTACATTTAGTATACATACATACATACACTCTATATTATAGTATATATATATATATATATATATATATATATATATATATATATATATATATATATATATATATATATATATATATATATATATATATATTATAGATAGATGGATACATATATCTGTGTGTGTGTATAGCATGACAGCTGTCTTGTCTATACTCAGTTTCATTCTATGTCTTTCAGGTTTGCATTCCATTCTGCTATCATTTTCTGAAGTTCCTGTTCCTAATCTGCATATAATGCCATATCCAACCTGTTTACTAATGTAGACCCTCACCAGTATAAATAGCAGTGGGCTTAGTGCTGAACTTTGATGCACAACTACTTACACTGAGTATCCCATTGTTTGTGCTTGTATCACTGTGCCCTCATAAAAGGGCTACACTAATTCTACCAATGTTTTCTGAACCTTGAAAAATCACTAGACTGCCCAAATCAGCTTTGTTGGGACTTGTCATATGCTTTCTCCAAGTCTAGGAATGCCCAGTGAGACTCTTTCCTCATCTCTAGCTTCTTCTCAACTATCTGTCTCACTGCAAACACTGGGTCAGTTGTGCTGCATCCTGATCTGAATCCAAATTGCCCATATCTCATCTGACTCTTTACTACTTTACATATTCTTTTATCACTCACCCTGTCCAGAGCTTTCATGCAATGTGATAGGAGTTTGATATCTCTGTACTACCCGTAGTTGTGGGTGTCCCCTTTGTTCTTGTACACTGGCATTAGTATGCTTATTCTTCAATCATCTGGAATATGCCTTTCTCTCTTTACTGCTATGAGGTCCCTCAAGAACCATTTCTCCTCTATATCACCCGCCAGCTTGATGATATCTGCTATGACCTTATGTGAGCCTGCTGCTTTCCCTGGCTTCATTTTCCTTAGTGCTGTTCTTACTCCTTCTAGGGTGGGCCCCTCCTCTTCTTTCAATGTAGGCTGTGTCTGAGGCAATATAGCTTCTATGGGATTTTCTTCAATTAGAAGTTGAAGGAACTATTCCTTCCGTCTGCCTTTGATATCCTTTGGACTGGCGGTTGGAGATTGTTGCTGGCATCCCTTATGAAGGGTGACTGACTGTCTTCTTTATCTGTCTGTCTGTCTTTGCCTTGCAACTTAAATTGGCCAAATGGCTAACTTCAGATGGAATAACTATCTCGTATGTACACATTGAGACATCTTCTAATCCGCTACTTCTATAGCAAGCTCCACACTATAACAGAAGTTTAGACTATTTAGTATTGATGGGATATGCTTATGAAATGAAGTATGCGTTAGTTTATTCATTAAATTATACAAGTCCATTCAACTTACTTAAACATGGGGCATATTTCATTTGATTTGTGTGGTTAGTTATGTAATACTCATATGTGGGGAAAATTGACCATAAATCAGCAGTTTATTACAGAAATTAAAGTTAAAATGCTACTCTGTTTAACACTCAGGTTTACAGAGACTATCAAGAAGAAATCTATTTGTCTGGGTTTTCTCTAGGTACTTCAGTTTCTTCCCAGCTCCCCAAAATCATGCTGGTTGACTAGCTAATCTAAAAATGTGTTCACATGTATTGTGTTTACTGGCCTTGATCATGGCTGAAAGGATCCATGATGGCAGGTTCGCTTACCCAGTTAAAAACTGAATAAAAATAATATTGAACAAAAGACAAATATATGGCACACTATAAAAAAGAACAGTAGAACTGAAACTGAAAGAAAATCAAAGATATACTTCATAAATTCAAAACCCATTCTAACAATACAATAAAGTATTCTGGACTAGTTAATGATTCTCATAATTTCATTAATGAAGCGCTAAATGTTTTTTTTAATATGAGGATGTAATTAAAATTATATAATAACATATAATTATATGATTAGGATATAAATAATTTATATTAATTTAAATTAATTTAATTACAATTTTATACAATTAAGCAAACTTATAATGTCATCTAAAGTAAGAGAGTCAATTAAACTATTAAAAGAATAGAAAGCTTTTGGTTTAAATGGCATCTTGCCTGTGATGTATAAACCTCTTTCCAAGTTAAATATGTTACACGAATTATACAAAGTAATTTCTGAAAAAGTAGATATCCCTTTTTCTTGGAAGTATAGAATTGCATTTCCAATCAATACCCTTTCTGAAAAAAAAAATTCATGTGACTGTAAAGACCTATCTCATTATGAAAAATCCGTAATAAAATGTTAAGTTGATAGTATCAAGTAAAATTAGAGTTTTTATTCTTAAAATGATAGAATATGATAACATGGGATTTATGCTCAAAAGGCAAGTATGAAATAACATTAAATAATTACTATCATTACTATAAATGGCCCAGTTGACTATAAACAGACAAAAATCTGCAGTTATTAGTATTTTCCCCCCTACTCCCTGCATCTGACCACCATCGCCTAAAATCACAATTGATGCAATATAAACAATCTGGCAACATTCCTGTCTTGCGGTGTTTCCGTATAAAGTTTTAACATGGGTTTTGCAAGGGGCAGGCCCAATTTTCCCACCCACCCACTCCTTAAAATAAAATGCACTCCAATAAGCCATGATAACAGTAACTAATTCCCATAAAAACACATAATATTATGACATGATATTGAATAAAATGATCATTAATAACTGTAACAGCCAATAATTCCCATAGTCCGATAATTCAACATACATAACCACACTTTGATACTCACACAATTTGATAACATTCAGTAGTTACACACACAAACACACACACACACACACACACACACACACACACTCAGATATATATATATATATATATATATATATATATATATATTTATATATATAAACACACGCGCGGACACACACACACACGCACGCACGCACGCACACACACACACACACACACACACACACACACGCACACACGCACACACACACACACACACACACACACACACACACACACACACACACACACACAGGGGGAAGATATGGGTTATATATAAAAGGTCAAACATTCAGAATGATGAACATTTGATGAGAGTGACCTGAATGTTGAATGTGCATATTGCTGAATGCACAAGTTTTTAAGGTAGGTGTTTGTGTGTGTGGAGATTAGGAAGACTGAAGTTTGTGTGTACAAATACAAGGACATGTGGGACTAGGGTTAGGTAAGGGGGTACTGTATGAGAGTTTTGGGTGAGTGTGTGTGAATTTTATGGATAGTGTAGGGGTTAATTTAGATGATAGTTGTGCTTTGCGTGTGTGTGTGTGTGTGTGTGTGTGTGTGTGTGTGTGTGTTCATAAGTTCATAGGTGTTTACTAGGCTAACAACAACAAGGACCTTTTTAAGCCTAGCCATGCATCCCAAATCTCTGACAAGTTCTGATACCCTTGATAAGTGTAAGCATGGGCCTGGGAGATGAACCATTTACAGGTTACCTGTGTCCATTAGAGACATAGCTGCCAAACCAGGGATGAATTTCCAGTTTTCCATCCAATTGTCCAAGTTGCACTTGAATTAGGATAGGGAGCAACTCTGCTTCACATGGATGGGGAGCCTGTTCCATAGACTGGGTGGTCTATGGGATACATACCTATTTCTCCAGCAGGTCCTATTTATATCACAGGTAAGGTGTAAGTCTTTAGAATGGGTAATACAGGTGCTGTTTGTTTTGTGGATATGTAGGAGGTCTATCAGAGTGGGGTGTGACAATGCCCTGTATGCCAGGCATAGATCTGCCCTCAAAAGCCTGTAGGAGACAGAATACAGGGATAGGATCTTGAGGCGGTCTGCATAGGACATATTATTTACACCCTGTATTATTTTAGTGAGGAACCTCTGTGGATGTTCCAATTGTTGGATATGCCTGGTTAGGTATATACCAAAGGGAGCATTGTACTCAATGATAGGTCTGATGAATGCCATATATAGTGGAACAATGATTTCTTTGGACTTAGCAGTAATACGTTTGTTTATAAGTTGCGCAACACAGAATGATTTCCTGACCACTGTAGACATGTGATGATCAGAGGCTAAATTACTATCTATGTATGTCCCTAAGTCCCTGACCACTGGGTCAACTCTAAGGGGTGTGCTGTCAATATGATAGCTACCAGGGATGGATGACTTCCCAAAGGATACTATTATGCATTTCTTGGGATTTAGTTTTAGTCCATGGCTCTGACACCAGTTGTTTGTCTGTGTCAGCCCCTCCTGTAGAACATTTGTGTTAGTGTAAGCTTCAGTGACAGCTTCTAATTTGCAATCATCTGCAAATTTAGTCAGCCAGAGACCACTGACATTGGCCTTGACTTCAGAGAAGTAAATGCCAAAAAGAAGTGGTACAAGGACTAATCACTGAGGGACTCCACTTGTGACTGGCCTCTTTGTAGATGTGGACTCCCTAATTCTAACTTCCTAGGTCCTGTCTGTGAGCCAGTTGGCTATCCACAGGGTGACATATGGGTTTGTACCTAACCTCTTGAGTTTGTCAACAATGCCTGAGTGGTGTATTGTGTCAAATGCCTTGGCCAGGTCAAGGCAGGCAGTGTGAATGATTTTGCCCTCATCAATTGCTTTGGTGACCTTCTCGAAGAAGTCCACCAGGTTGAGTAGGCATGGTCTGCCCTTAACGAAACCAAACTGGGTTGGGTCCAGTTTCTGGAGGTTTACTATATCTCTATTGATCATCTCCATGATAATTTTTTCCATGGCTTTACATGTAATACTACTGAGGCTTATAGGTCTGTAGTTTCCAGGATCTGTAGATGGCCCACCTTTGTGCAGTGGGATGACTGTTGCCTTTCTCCATTCATGAGGCATGAAGCCTGTTTGGAGGCTGCAGTTAAATAGTAATTCCAGAGGCCCTGATAGGTCATGTTTCATGCTATTTAGAAGGCATCCTGGGATATTGTCTGGGCTCGTTGATGCATTGCTGTTGGCCTTAGAGAGAACATTAAGGACCTGTTCCCTAGTGATTGTAGGGGGAGTTATATTTGATGATATTTCCCGAGGGAAGTTTGAGGGGGAGAGAGGAGTAAAGCTGGAGCTGAATTTATCAGCCAGGAGGTTTGCTATATCTTCTGGCTCAGTATAGGTGGCTCCATTTACAATGAACTCTGCACACAATTGTGTATTGCATTTGAGGTTGCAAACATAGCTAAAGAATGCTTTGTATTTATCCTTGGCCTGGGAGGCCAATCTTAACTCAAATTTGACTTTGGTAGACTTTATTTGTCCTCTGAGTTGTTCGTTTACTTTAATAAGAGTACTTTTATCCTGCTGGGTGCTGCACCTCCTGACTTTTGCCATGATTTTCTTCCTCCTGTTATACAGATGACTGATTTTGTGATTCCACCAGAGTGGCTTGTTTTTTGAGTTAATTCTGTACTTCTTCCTGGTGGGTATAGCTGCCTCTATGCTGCTATTAACATACTTGTACAGGGTTTCTGTGAACAGTTCTGCATAGGCCGAAGTGTTCTCAGGGTTTATGGGGGCTTGATTTTTGCCATGTTCTCACTTAATAGCAGGAGGTTAGCCTTAGAATAGTTCCTGAATATTCCAGGTTTAGCTGGAGGTTCAGTTTATTTTTTTACTTCAAAGGAGACCATTTTGTGGTCTGATCTTACCAGGGAAGGCATTACAGTAGGGGAGGTGCAGCAGTCTCCATATTAGTGAGGTCCAAATCCAGTATGGTTGCACCCCTGGTTGATATATTGACTATCTGGTCCAGGGAGTTTGTATTTACAAAATCCAGGAATCTCTCTGCATGTACATTTAGTGTCATATAGGATTCCCAGTTAATAGTATAGCTTGCAAGGAAGTAGTATTGCATTATACCTATGGTGATTTGAACATGGAGCAGCTCAAGTGCATTGTTCTGTTTGACCAGCCTTGAAGTATATTTATTTTTGATGTAAATAGAGACACCTCCACCTTTAGTCCCTGCCTATGAAGTAGCTGGCCTAAATTTGTGGAAGACATTATAACCTTGCACTGTTGGTGTGCTCTCAGCGGCTTTAAACCCTGTTTCAGAGACTGCACAGATATCAGCATTCTCTACAGTAAAGAGAGCTTCTAATGAGTGGAGTTTTTTGTTTAGACTCCTGGCAACGAGCAGTAATACCTTTCGATTTTCTTGATTTTGATTTGTTATGTTGGAAGTACTTTCAGTTTGGTATTGCCTAAAAAGGCACTATGGGGAAGACAATGTTTTAGCTAATATTCGAAAGCCTAGAGGGGAGAGGTGCAGACCATCCCTGGCAAAGCAGCATGGTCTGTTGACCATCTCTTTCCATGCTGACAAATATGACACCAGAAACTAAGTCAATTATTAAAGTCAATCATCTTTTTGTTCATATTGTGGCATCATCCTCAGAGAAGGTAAAATTCTGCTCAATGCTAGGCTCATACTAGCCTAAGACACATATTCTGATAGCTCCATGATTTCTCTCTTTATATAGTCTAGGGAGGTATGTCTCCGGTCATGTATTCTCACATGGACTATGACTGAGTCATATTGGTAACGGTGGTCCAATGACATGAGTGCATGCATAATGTGGTGGAACCTAGGCCCTAATAAACAACTGACTGTAACTTTCTCCTTACTCAGCCTGGTGAGAGGGACATAGTGTGTCTCACAATGGAATCTCCAATGACTAGAATCTTGGACTGTGTGGTGACTTGCCTTATCGGCTTAGAGGTAGAGGCTCCATGAGATGTAGCCCTATGTGTTGATGTGGGTGTTGTTTTGATAGAGCTCATTTGGGGCTGCTGAGAGTATTTGTTATGTGTACTTCATCTAGGAGGTCTTTGTGGTTTAGGAAGGTTACATGTAAGTGCCTCAGCATACGTAGGTCTATATGTCAGCTTTGAATTGTGCAGGATGGATACAGAGCGTATACTACTGACAACCTTATTGACATTAGAAGTACTTTTATGCGAGAGCTTTGCCTCCAGTGACGTTGTGTAAATACATCTCTCACATACCATATCTGTTTGAGAATTAACTGGTTGTCAGTAAATATGAGGCAATTTCTTCATTGCCTCATGATGTCCATATCCACCAAGTCAGTAATGGAGACAGTAGGAAAGTTCATATCCATAGCAACACACCCTTTTTTATTGATTAGACAGTTGGAGTGAGCATGTCAATCACTGTCAGGAGTATCTGGTTTGCAACTAAGTGAACAGTGTTTGTCACTGCAAACTAGTTGTCCTGTGTGCAACCAGGTATTAGAGAAATTTCAATTATGCTGTTACAGGAAAAATGTCACTCAAGTTGTCTGAGTCTGTACAGAGCACTGCCAAACACTTGAGGGGAAACTAATATGTAGACCCTGAAAATTTAAGGATTAAGTATTTAGGCAGATATTCTGAAGTTAGAAACATATCAAGCAGTACTTACTGAAAACAAAGAATTAGCTTGTAAAGAATGATAAGAGGGGAGTCGCATGAATTGCTACTGCCTGGCTACTACTAATGCTGGTCTCACCACAGCTTCACTCTGTTGGGATACAATACTCCTTTGCTTCTTCTCTCACCAGAAGCAAAATGTTAGCACCAATCTCAAGATGAGAAGCAGGCCACAGCCTGTTTGGTGATCCACAGTCTTGTCCTGGATGATGCAAGGGTCTGTAGGCTTGTAGTCTTTCTCTAGTAGATGCTGCAAATAGCATCTGGACCAATCAGGTACGTTAAGCACAGACACTCACTCTCTAACCAGAAACAGTGTGTGTATGTTTTGTATGTGTTCTGTGTAGCAGTAGTATTATGGGAAGGGCTTTTCTAAGGTTGGGCATAGTGTTGGGGATAGAGCCAGGGTTATGGTTAGCAGGTATTAGTAAGGTAAAACATGGGTGCCCAGCTATGGGCCTAACAACCTCTAGCTGGCAGAGGAACTCTAACAAAGCAAAAGATGACCGGGAGAATATTCCAAAACAAGATGGATATCCGTGGTTGTCTCAATGAAGAAAGGATAGCCAGTGCCATAACCAAAGAAGGATGGATGACCAGTTCTGTATCTTAGCAATATAGATGACTAGCACCATACATGAAAGAGTTGGAATGACCATATTTGTATATGTAGAGGTATAGATGACCAGTATTGTTCTCCAAGGCAGGAATGTGTTGTCACTAAAGCAGCAGTGCTACAAATGAAAAAATCTAGGACCAAGGTGAACTTATGCAACATGCATACCAAGGCTCCTGTCTCAAGTCCAGTAAAACCTTAGAGTTGCTGTCCTAAGTCCTTATGAAACTCTATTCAGAGACTGTACTTGAGATGTGGAAATTGTATTCCAAACTCAAAATTTTTCAAATGTGATACCCTGTGTCAGGTATCACTGAACTATTGAAATTCGGGGTCTATATTAGAACATCGAAGTTTCAAAACTTCGAATGTTCTAATATCGACCCCTATTCAGCAAAAGCTGAAAATATCGAAGCAACAGAAAACCGAATTTTCGGGTCAGGTTCAGGTAAGTGTGCGATTGAGTGCGGGTTAGGTTAGTTAGGGTTAGGGTGCAGGTTAGGTATGTGTGCGATTGTGTGGAATGAGGGTTAGGGCAGGTTAGATGAGTTAGGGTTAGGGCGCGGGTTAGGTATGTGTGCGATTGTGTGGACATGAGGGTTAGGGCGGGTTAGGTGAGTTGGGGTTAGGGTGCGGGTCAGGTAAGTGTGCAATTGTGTGGACGTGAGCATTAGGGCGGGGTAGGTGAGTTAGGGTTAGGGTGCGGGTGAGGTGAGTGTGCGATAGTGACGGACCTTAGGGTTAGGGTTTGGGTTAAGGTAAGTGGATAGTTAGTGGTGTGTATATAGTTTAGTGTAGGGTTAGGTGTAATATTTTAGGTGTATCTGTGTGGATTGCTGTTTGTGTGGTGTGCTTGTGAGTGTGTATGTGTTTTGGAACAGCGAATTCTTTCCCTAGGAAAAAATTTGCTGCTCTGTATGTTCGATGTTTTCAACTTTTGCTGAATAGGGGTCGATATTAGAACATTCGAAGTTTTGAAACTTCAATGTTCTAATATAGACCCGAAATTCATTACCATGTCAACCAAAATTGAGTTACTAAATATAGAAATCACCATTATCAAAGCACTGCTGTATTGTGTTATATATACATATACTACACACACCCAAACACACATACACACAAACACAACACACACACACACATATATGTGTGTGCATGTGTGCGTGTGTGTGTGTGCATGCGCGTGTGTGTGTGTGTGTGTGTGTGTGTGTGTGTGTGTGTGTGTGTGTGTGTGTGTGTGTGTGTGTGTGTGTGTATGTGTACTTTTGATTTCTAACCAAATGGTAATAATTAACTGTATTTTATAGCTTGCCTTCCTAACTGTACTGCTAGCATAAGAGTTAGTGGAGCATCTCTATGCAGTACACATATGTGTGTGTATGCACTCATAGTCCTGAACTATGGAGCATCTCTATGCAGTACCACCTATGCGTATGTATGCACTTGTAGTTCTGAACTATGGAGCATCTCTATGCAGTACCACATATGTGTGTGTATGCACTCATAGTCCTGAGCTATGCTTCTGCAGTGCTTCATAAACAAGCAAATGGTAGAATCATCTTCCCCACTGATAAACTCACTACAGCAGCACTGGCCAAGCCAGAAATGTCACACATTGGCGAAAGAATAGTCAACTGGCTTTCCTAGAATATTAAAGCTGATTATAGGAAGGGCTCACTATATTATAGATAGTATGGTGAGTAAGTGGCCAAATCTCTGCCTCACATCTCCAGGCTGTGCTGCTCATTCCTGACCTCCAGTTACTGCTGGACAAAGGTTTGCATTGTCTTCTTGAGATTGTATGTTTTTTTCCTCTAAATACTCCTGTTCCATCTAACCTGCTCAAGACATGGTTGACAAGTTGTTGTTTTGCAAGATGTTATATTAAGAGCCGACACGACAGGGCTGATCAAGGTCAATCCTTCTTTGTTTTCATTTGCATACAACATTAATCTTTTAATTAGGTTTCATTCTTGAACCTCAGAAACTTCTACAAAAATATATTTCTTGAAAATGTACATAATGTTTGTTTCACATCGGCCAGGTAACATGAAAATACATATCCTCTATACATTTCACAGGTGCTCTGCCATATTCTTTATTTTATTAAAAGACACATTGATTGCACACATCCACCTTCGTTGTCAGCTATCCCATCACTTTTCTGTTGCTCTGTTGTCTGATTACTACTTTCAAAAGTTATTCTATGTGGTACAAAAAGTAAAAAACACGGTCAGCTTCCTTTTCCGTTACCAACCAAACTCACAAAATTAGAAGCCAAGAAAGGATTAGGACAAGGAACACTCGTAACTGCTTAAATGTCCATATAAACGCTTTATTAAAACATGCGTTTTCGTCTATCAATAGACTTCCTCAGATAAAACCATTACAGCTTTCTTTCCTTTCTATATAAAATTTAAAATTTCAAGAACCAATCCAGTCTCTCTTTCAATTAACTTGTTGACTGTTCAAAATGATTTAAAAATAAAGGCACAATATATATGCTTATAAATATGTATATTAAAATATCTAAAAACACAAACTGTTTTAATAAATACTGTTCCCTAGTTCATTATAAAAACAGTGTATTTTCTCTTTTATTTACAAGTTCATTCAATAATGTTTCCACATGAAATTGTTGGATGCTGTGTATAAGTGAATGTTTCTGTTTTCTTTCTTGCATAATAGCGCCATCTTGTGGCAAGATGTTTAATGACTTTTCCTATTTAGCTGTAGCTGCTTCCAGCTTTAATAAGGGTAGTATGGAAATATATTCATTCAAGCCAGGGAATCTGTTGGCTTCCAAAGCCACTTGCCACCACAACTCTCTGTATCCTATACTCTCCTCCCATGGACCCCCTCTTATATCACTTTTCACCTGGTCCAGAACAAAGAAAGCATAATCATATTCTTTACATGTTGTTGTATGTCTGTACAATGCATTGGTGTCCTTCCCTTTCCTAATATCGTAGGTATGTTCATAGATCCTCTTCTTCAGGGATCTCTCCGTCTTACCTACGTAATAGGAAGGACACTTTCTGCAAATTACTAAGTACACTACCCCTTTTGACTCACAGTTGAAGTGCCCCTTCGCATGCAACCATATGTCCCTACATTCCAAATGTATTTTCTCACAATTTATGACCATTTCACATTGTTTGCATTTGCCACAACTGTATGTCCCAAGCTTACTTGTGTTTGTTCTGTCCCCTAACCATGTATTTATATTTTTCCCTGTTTCTAGTATATTTTTTATGTTTAGGGAATTCTTGTAAACCACTTTTGGGTTGGATTCTGCCAAGCCCCTTAAATCTGTAAAGCCCTTGAATCTCCCCCATTCTTGGTTGAACAATGTTTTCACTTTCTTATTTAGTTCATTATATTCCAAAACTAATGAATGTTCATAGTTGTCATGTTGCTCTTCTGTATTTCCATTTTGCTCATTGACAGTCTCCTTTATGCCCATTATAGGTTTAAATCTTCCTTTCCTTCCATTTGTCACCTCTGTTCTAAACTTGCTGATAAATTCCTTCGGGTATCCTCTGTCTGTGAACATTCTTTCTAAATTTTCACATTCTTTCTCATATTCCTCATCAGATGTTGTCATTCTTGACCCTCTGATGAACTGGCCCTTCACCAAATTTCTTTTGCAGTGTATTGGATGCTCACTATCAAAATGAAGAAAAGAATTCACATATGTGATTTTTCTGTGTACTTTTGTCTCAAAAGAATTGATTGTTTTTGATATTTCCACATCCAAATAAGCAATCCTATCATAAGAATAATCATATGTGAATTTAAGGAAGTTAGTTGTATTACCTAAATAATTAAGAAATTCATTTAGTTTATCTATGCTTCCTGTCCAAAATATTATAATATCGTCCAGGAACCTTTTGTATAGTTTACAATATTCTATATACTTTGAGGAAAAAATGTATTTGTCCTCCCAGTTGGCCAGGACAAGATTGGCAAAAGTAGGTGCACAGGCTGCTCCCATCGCCACTCCTTTTATTTGTTGAAAGAACTCTCCCTTGTGGACGAAGTAGTTATTCTTTAAAACTAGGTCCATCAGACCTGTGCACGCTACCTTTTCCTCAAATCTCAAATTCTTATCCCAAAATACTTCTTCCTCAAACATATACATGCCTTCATCATATGGTATTGAGCCAAATAGGTCTACTACATCAACTGTCACAAATAAAATTTCTTTTTCAAATAACTCGGGTTCTAACACTCTTAACAAATCCCAGGAGTCACGCAGTATGGCATTTTTGTTCTTCCAAATATGTTTGGTTTTGACATCAACAAACTTTGCCAACGCCGTAGTTTTGGATCCCTCTGCTGCCACTATGGGCCTAAAAGGAGGGTCATCACTTCGCTTGTGAATTTTCGGTATACCGAAAATTACCGGTATTCTTGGTTTATTTGTTTTTAAATAGGACCACATTTTTACATCCAAAACATTTTCCATTTTCATATCTGTTAATGCCATATCAATCTTCATATATGCTAAATCAATCTCATTGCGAGAAACCACTTTATATTTTGTTGCGTCCCTAAGAATATCATTCATTTTACCCTCATATTGTGTAGACTCCATTATAACAATTCCTCCGCCTTTATCAGGCTTCATGACTCTAATCCCTTTGTTATTTTTCAACTCTTCCAGATATTTCTTTTCAGTTTTTCCTAAATTGTTAACATATCTAACCCTCTTATCCAATTCTATGTGGTAACCATTCTCATTCATTCCAGCTCCTGCTATTGAGCCTATATAGCCCCATTCCTTACCTGTTCTCAGGTTTCTACTGATACACCACTACCTTTTCACGTTATTCAGCTTTTTAACTATTCTTTGTGCTTGTAATAATTAATGGTAGGTAGCATATGTTTTTTACTTTCACCTCATTCATACTGATAATAGCAAACAAATAACAGTGAGCTAAAAGGACATCCTTCTTTGATTCATGTGTTTCTTTGTATTCTGTCTTCTATAACCCCATCAAAAAGTCATCAGTTTCTTTTTCCATGCCATAAACTTGCATCCAACTTTATTATCATTTCTCAAGTGCTCTCACAACACTTGTGTCTAATATTACAAAGTGCTTTCTTTACATCTAATAAAATAATTCCTCTTCATGTGCTATTTTTAGTGATTGTAGCTTCATTCTAATCGTTTCCATTCCTACTTATTCTGCTTACTCATATATTTCCTTGCTTAATATTTTCTTGTCTTTTTTTTTTTTTGCATACTTTTTGCCATTAATCCATAGTCGCACTTCAATAACATTACTGGTCTCCAGTTATCAAAGCATTCCTTATCTCCTCTTTTGTTCCAGCGCATCTTTATCACATGTTCCCACGCTACTTCTACTTTTACTTTATACCATCCATGCATTCATTATCTCCATTAAACCTAATGACTGCCATTCTGCTAGACTTTTACAAAACGTATATCTTAATGCGTCTATGCCTGGACATACTCTTATCTGTACCTTTGACTTTATTTTTCTGTGTTTATATTACGTTCCATTTTGCTGTTTTTCCATATTTTTAATTCTTATCCACCTCCTTCTTATTATCCATTTACACACCTTTTCCATGATCCATCTTTTTCTGTGGCAAGTCACCTACCACTTCTCAATGCACATTATTTTTTTCCCCTGTAGGCCACATCCTGTTTATTCATGGTGATTATGTAAGGGAGTACCTCCCATTCTTCTTCTAATCTCATATTTTTATACCAGTATTTTTTCTGATAAACATAACATCCAAATATTCTCAGAATTAACTGATGTCACTTTGCTAGAGTTGTATGATGTCTATAAATTAATTGTTTTCCTGCCTATTCTCCCTTTTTAATTTTTTACACCATATGTACTCATATCCAATAGTATTTTTATTGTTTTCCACCATTCTATTTTTGACTTTAAATAAGAATTTGATGTTTTGAAGATCTATCACTTAAAATCAAAATAATAGCTTTTATTTGTATATACCATACCCAGAGTTTTCTTTAATAGCCATTCTCCTATCTGTTTTTGAAAAAAAATTCAAAAACTTTCACCTCTATGGCTGAATAGTGAGGTAACTCTAAAATATAATACAACCTTCCAGCTTTCATTATCTTTCCAAACAGATAATCCATCACAGTCTGCATATTCCCTCTGTTAAAAGTGTACCTGTTGCCAACTAAATTAAACAGACTTTCCTTAAATAATTTCCCCAGTTTTAGGTTCCCTTTTTCCTCATTATTTCATAACTGAAATCACTATTTCATAATACATTCTCCTTCATCCCTAAATAAGGTTTACACACTCTTGTTTCTACTTGCTTTTCTACACAATTTGTGGAAAATACAAAATGCATATTTCATATATCAGATTTATTATGCAAGCATGCCACTCTCCCAGGTATTATGTATCATCTCCGTAACCAGTTTCATTTTTTTTTTATTAGGAAGGCCCAAGTCTGTTCACTCTTTTAAATTAAAAGACCAATACAGTCTTTCAACCCAAAAGTTCTAGAGGTTTTATCTGAAATATTTTTCAGTGTGAGTTTTGTTTATTCGGTTTAGTTATTATTTGTTTACAAGGTGAGTAAACTGATTCTACGTCTCTTTTCAACTGTGATCAAGGACTGAATGCTACAAACATTAACTGAATGTTTGCTAACTATCACTGAAGATAAGACAGAATATACGACCCTTACTACATGACTTCATATAACTTTCAGTTGCAGAAAGAAGTATAAAGCTCTTTTTGCACACTTGACAGAACATTATCTAATATCTTGTACCCCCCCCCTTCACTGCTGTATTCTTCTTCCAGCTCCAAATGTTGTTCTTATTCACTGAAATTGCACAGTTTTCTCAGTTTATGATCTGATAACATAAGGTTTGAGCAGACAGTGGTGGCATCATGATGAATTTTATTGTTTCCTTTACATTATGTTGTGCGATGTAAGAAGTGCCAATGCCATAAATAACCCCATTAAGATGCCACAGGTGAGAGAAATGTGAACATGAAAATGAAGGTAGGGGCTTATAATAATGGTAGTGGGTTAATCTACACTGCCTACCGTAATGATGTCTAGAAGCCTCTGACACCATCTAGAACCAATAAATGTTACTGTCATCATGACTGATTTGGGTTTCTTCATTGCACATAACTTGTATGGTATTAATGATATGTGATGGACGTCAGGCTTAGCAGACATGCAATGTGAGTAAAAACCTTACTCACAGAAGTACATGGCAGAAATGCTTGTGTGTAATATGAGACCCATAAACTATGAATAAATAGATGTAACACCATTCATGTAACAGCTCTATAACTCTTGCAGCAACAAAGGTTATTGTACTGTCATTCCAAAACACTGAAATAGACAAATATCCAGGATTAATCTGTATCTAGTTAATAACACACAAAACAAAAAATTGCAACCAGGTTTTTGCTTTGAATTTTGTGTCTGTGTATTATGCTGGCAGCAGCTCTGAATTATCATTCCAGTAACCAAACCCCCTCTATAACTGGACTTCTATATTTAGAGCCAATATAGCAGGTGTAAATGTTTTATACTAGGAGCAGTAAAACATGTAAAGTAATCACTGTCTCAGAGTCTTCGGTATCCCCACTGTAACATAGCAAGGAGACTAGCTCACAACTAAAATCAAGACTAAAACCAAATGGATACCATAGTACACAGCAAATATATTCAAATCCTATTATATGCATTATGAGAAATGTGACTTTTTATATGAAAATGAAATATAATTATTAGTTCAGAATTACTTTCAAATCATAATATAAGTTTCTTCCGTGACAACTTGCATGGTTAAAAGCCCTACAATAACAACTGACTCTGGGCGAATATTGACTGGTCCCTCTTCTAATGAGTTACATAGCCAAGTCAATGCAGTGCACACGCGCGCGCGCACACACACACACACACACACACACACACACACACACACACACACACACACACACAGAATGTATCCACAAAAGGCCAAAACTAAAAATGCCACTCCCCTGTAACTTATATATATATATATATATATATATATATATATATATATATATATATATATATATATATATATATATATATGTATATATATATATATATATATATATATATATATATATATATATATATATATATTAACTCTTCAGTCACAAAACCACACAGAAAGTGAAATCACCCAAATTATGCCTTAGTCAATGTGCTACAACGTGACTATAATATAATTTAACTGTTCCACTAAAAGCAACTCATGACCAAACCTATGGAACCAACACTCAATCACACACACACACACACACACACACACACATCTATATCTGTGTGTGTGTGTGTGTGTGTGTGTGTGTGTGTGTGTGTGTGTGTGTGTGTGTGTGTGTGTGTGTGTGTATAAACTTAGACAAGCATATACATAGAATACACACACTCTTGTTCTTATTTCTCATAGGTTCATAGGTGTATACTAGGCTAATGACCACTGGAGTCTTTATAAGCCTAGCCAAGTATCCTGAATGTATCCCACAGGTTTACATGCCTCAGATGTTATTTTAAGGAGTATATTGAAGCTAGGGCAAGATGTAGTAGCTGCCTCTGTCCATTGGAAGTACAGGTGCTAGGCTTGGGGTGTATTTCCAGTTTCCCATCCACTGGTTCAGTTCAAAAGGCATATGTTAGAGGGATTAAATCTATGAGTTCATTCAGTCATATTTTTTTAAACAGGGAATTAGTAAGATAAGCCATAGGAGAACTCATATAGTCGTCTTTCAAGATGTTAAAAGAATTTTGTTTAATAAGTCTTTCTAAAAACATATCTGTCCATGCCAGCATATGTTTACTTCATGAAATCTGGAACAGAGCAGATTCTATATTAATCAAATGAAAAAAGAGAGAAGAAAAGGAAAGATGTCACTCGTGTTCAGATATTCTCTACGTAGATCTGTCCTCACACCAATGTCAGGAAAAGACATGACACAGAAACAATGGCAATGTGACAAGGTGAGCTGTTTTCCTACTGTCATTTCAATAGAGGACACTGATCTTCGCGATTCTTCGGTGATGACTTTTGTTTAAAAGATTCCATCAAAAATGTCCCCAGTCTATAATGACTAATTTACCGCAGGCAAAGAGAAAGCTGAATTGTTGAAACAAGTGTCCTAGTCCACATGACTTCTCCAAGTAGGAATGTAATCTGAGAACTTATATTCAGTCCTCCCACACTGATTAAGTAATTATTTTTAATACATCTATAAGGCATCTGATATGGTGATGGTTCAGTCTCCTGCTATGTCAGACATAATCCTACTAGTGGATTGCAGCCAAAACAACTGAATGATAATGTGAGTCTCCTTAGAGATAACATTCTTTAAAGGTTTTTACTAGGCCAGGAATAATTTTGGGAAATTAATACTCTAGATTCATCTTTCCTACTCTATTACAATATTATAAAACTATTCACTGGGGATCAGACAGTGTGGTACTCAGAAACAAAATAGCAATGTGATAAGAATGTTTAAGCTTTTTACGTCTGACCCACACCCTGATGATTTATTCACACCTCCTACAGCTTATCAACATCAGAGAAAAATTATAGCCTTAACAACATGAGGGACAATTTCTTCTTGTCAAAAATAATTATACTATGAAGGTGATGCCAAGTCATCCAGTATTTCTGCTGAGGAAACAAATCCTAATGGTACTCAAAAGCTCAGAATACCATGCACTATTCCCAAAATAATGACCTAATACAGATGTGTTACACTTTCTTTTAAATAGTTTATAAAGAGAAGGTGCACCATGTCAGAATACTATGCACTATTCCCAAAACAATGACCTAATACAGATGTTACACTTTCTTTGTGATAGTTTAAATGAAAACCAAAGAAGAATACTGCTTCAGACATAAAACTGACATCTTCCTTTACAGTATCAAACAAGCACACAACAGCTACTTGCAATATCTGTCATTCAGGATATCTCAAAATCAGACAAACACTGCATGCATGTAGACAGCTTCAGTAACATTTACTTTAGACTGCACAATACACACAGGATGCCAGACAGCATCATATGTGTTCTGCACTCTTAACAGCAGCTAAAAGCAGTAATCTCTTAAAGGTATGCACCCATATTACACCACCTCTTTCCAAAGTTAAATGCTTCTCACTCCACTTCTGAGTTAAAGTTTAAACATAACTATATACAGCAGTTAACTACAACTTTTTGCTACCATTTTTTCAAGACACTAATCCAACATGAACATTTTCAAATATACATTTCATCGGTTTCAAATAACAAGACAAACACATTACTTTTAAACAGCAACACATTCAATAAATGCAATCCATGTTAGTGAAACACTTTGCATATTTTTTTTGGATGTATACATTTGCCATTTAATAGACAGGTAACTAAAGTCACCTAGGAGGATTGTGTTAGGTTCAGTAGGCAGAGAGTCCAGCTAGATGAGGAAGATATCAAGGTCAGAGGGAAACTTGGAATGAGTTCTATAATTGCTAAACATATAAAACCACCACCAAATATGCACAATGGTTCTTTTATTTTATTAATACAAACACACCCTAGACCTAATTCTGCCTTCTCTGACTAGAGGTACCAAACTCTTTGACTTCTTTCTTATAAATATAGCACATGCCTGCTCCACCACAAAGTCTCCCCCTTTGTGATTAAATCAAACCATATGGATGTCACACTCTCCTTAAGAACCCTGCACATTACTCCATCCAGCCCTACTGCATTCAGGGATTTGTCTGTGGCCAACCTCCTAGCAATCTCAGGCAGCCTAATGAAATGTAAAACCTCTCCTCCTCTGGGAACTCAACATCTGCTTATACCACTGTCTTTAACTCTCACTTTAACTACTGCAATGAATCATCTGACTATATCCACAGTTAAGTATAATGGCAAATTTAAGAATAAGCACATAATTTAGGTGCAAATGCAAGCCAGGTGGGTATTCAGCCTACCAAGAGACTACCAGGTGATATCCCTCATTACAAACGCACAGACACATGTACCTGCAGAAGAAAGGTATTGCAGGGCTCTGTAGTGACACATATCATTCACCACTCTGCCCATGGAGGGGTTAGGGCCATCACAAAGGCCCCCATAGCTAATATTCTGGCAAAGGAAACAAGCAAGAATTATGGATGCCAGAATGACAAACGTTTCAGACAGCTTTAGCTCCTATGGTTCTATGGACACCCAACCATGAATAAATGAATGGACTCATTAGGATGAAGCATGATATTTGTCAGACATAGAGGAAAAAAGAATGTAGAAAAATATTCAAGTAATGTATGTGAAAAGCATTTAAATGTTCTACAACCAGCCTGTTTCAGTTACATTTCTAGAACCTCTCTATTTAATCTTCATAGATTCTGCTAGTTCTTCAAATGCACCATTTAATCTGGACTATCAATAAAGCCTTTAGGACTCACATAATTATTTCTGATAATATATTTATTCCTTATATGTATTAATATTAGTTCTTCATGGCTTCTTATTTCTGCCACACCCATTACTCTGTAGCACATTTCAGTAACCTAATGACAACTTTGAAAATGGCCTTAAAATGTAAAGCCAAAATGATATCCACAGCTGTTTGTGTTTATTCATGAACCCCAGCCCTAAACACAATGCCCACAGCAAATTGACATGTGACCAACATGTTTATTTGCTAGACCATACGTAACATATGTCATCAAACTTAATATGTACTCATGGAAAAGGCAAGCTATTATATATGAACAGAATAGATGATGAAATATGTAAATCTTACCCTTAACAGTAGCATTAAAGGATGTTTTTCCTTAACTCCAAAACACAGCATCCTGCACTGCTCACTCCTAGCATAGCACTTGCTATTGCCAAGTGGAAAAAGAGAGATTCATATTTATAACAATAAACCACCCACCAGGATGCCTAATCAGTAGCCTGCTCTTCCTTTTTCCATCCTTATCTGCAACCACTACATTCAAGCTCAAAACATGAGGGACTTCCCCATGTGCCTCTGTAAGAAACAATGAGATGTGAACATTGAAGAGATCCAGACCAATGTCACTTAAATGGATGTCATTCTGCCTAAATCAAACCTGGTCCCTATCGACAAAGTCCCAGTGTTACAACACTAAAAACCCCAGAGACGATGATTAATAAACAACCTGCCTGTTTCTAACAATGATGTCTTGACTGCCCCTCTCCAAAATATCTGGGAATAACAGAAGGCCATAACACTAACATCCCTGGAAATTTCTGCTGTACAATCAAGTTCCTAATGATCTAAGGCAGTCATTTTTGTTTAGTTGCATTCCCCAAATCATTATCTCACAAGTGTGTTAGAACAGCCCTAACAATAGAAGTTGGACAATTCAACCCCTCCAATAACGCTAAAAGGTGTCACCACCACAGAATACCTCTATTTTGTCTCCATATCACTTCACATGCAGTCACACCGAGGCTCAACAGCCTTTTTCTTGGTCTTACAGAAGTTCAGTTGATCACACAGTATATGTAAGAATGACCAACAAGCAATGTTCTTATATGCCCTGCAAAGAAAAACACTCATTGCCACACTTACCATTAAAGCAAGTGTGCCAAAACTATCTTACATGGCACATGTAAGCTTCCAAAACCCATTTGCCTTTACTTTTAATAAAATCAATAGATTTTCTAAACTGAGCCAAATCTGAGGTTCTAACTATATGAACAGAGTGAGATGAATTACTTCCTTCAACAATACTCTGGCTACTCAATGCTGTTTTCAGAACCACAATAAACTGACTCAGCAATACAGTCCTACCATCTAAAAACTTAAAAACTAAATCAGTTTGCCTACCCAGTGTTACCTTCTCAAGCAACAAACACATCTAACTGGATCTAACATAGCCTCATGATTCCTGCCCAGTACTACCTGTTGCCCCTTGACACCCTAATCTGTTTTAGACTTTGAAACCCAAATTAAAACTGCATTATCTGTTAAACAGCTATCAGACCATCTTAAACTCACCCAAAGTTCACTAATCCAGAAGGTCTCCTGACACAAACAAACCAACAAAGTCACCCACAACACATACAACTCAAAAGGAGTCAACACCACATCCTTACTCTTCAATACCACCTTCAGTAACTGCCTGCCAGTAGGCATCATACCATTTATAATCCCATAACTCTCTCCCAGCCCTCCAATTAATCAATAGTTTGTAAAATAAAAAGTACCTGCATACTTAGCAGCAGCACCAGTAAACAGATACAAACTGATCTCATTGATTCACCAGTTTCCCATTTATTTACCCCATACATGACCAAACTCACTAGCCACTTCCTATTTTGTACAGGCAAATTACTGATGAAACCCCTAAAAGACAATAGGAAAGCACTATATGATGTCTTGGTAGAATCTGCCCAAGGCTGCCGAATTACTACTCTGCTATCCAGTCTCCCAAACCTCTTCTGGAATTGTCGATGGTTGTTGTTCTGCCTCTTGGGCTAAAGCCCAAAATCTTTAGAATGCAAATGAGATGAACTATCACCAAGCATACTCAATTTACCCAGAACATCCATAGCAAAGAAAGAAACATTAAAATTAAGGGAATGTAAGACCAACTTCCTTAACAGCAACTAAACCAAATAAGGTTTTAGAAAAGTTTTAACAATGTCTATACCACCACATCATTATTTGAATGAAACTTAGTCCTCTTGTTACACAGCTTCTCCTACCAAACTACCATTGCTGCTCAAATGGCCATGAGCTCCAGAAAAGTAATATGCCTCCTCTTACATCTTACCAATGCTGTAGCCAAAGTGATGAAAACCATTTATCCTTAAAATAAGACCCATGCCTAACCCCCACATACACTTTGTCAGTATAGATCTGCAAATCATCCAATGAAATCCATTACTCTTGCTGCATTTTATTAAACCATTACAATTCAGTTAGAACTCACATTTAACAGTCCTCCCACTTTGCTTTTCTTACCAAAGACCTGCTAAATGTACTCCCTAGCCTAATCATTCTACACCCAGTAACTCCATCACCTTCTTCGCCCTAGCTTTCAACCTGCTCAGCATATTTCTAACTCTCTCACATAGCTTAAACGGCTTGTCTTCCAGCAACCAAAAAAAGCCTCAATGACAAATCTACCAGTAAGCCTAAAAAGTTCAAAACTTTCTTCATGGCCTCCCACTGTTAAGGAAGTTGGTCTTACATTCCCTCCATGTTTTTCTTTCCACTATGTTCTTCCATTTTTATATATAATCAAAATGGAGAGGGGTGAGAAACCTACCCTACCAGAGCCCCACTAATAACCTTTCAAATATTTTGTGCCTTACTGAAGGTAAGGCTTCCAAATTCCTAAGTTTGGCTTTGTGAAGGGCAGATCCTGCCTGTTATATCTGGTGGGTTTCTTTAAAAATGTGACCAGGGCCATTGATGAGGGCAAATCTGTGCACATAGCATACCTCGACTTGGCAAAGGCTTTCAACACAATCCCACACTCAGGCATTACCAGTAAACTTAGCAAACTGAATGTAAACCCCTTCATTGTAAGATGGGTTGCCAACTGGCTGACTAACTGGACACACTCTATCAAAGTAGGTGAATCCACATCAACCTGCAGACTTGTTACCAGCAGGGTGCCACAAGGGTCAGTGCTGAGCCACCTACGTTTTGGTATATACTTCTCAAGTTTAGATCAAAACTAAAGTGTTGTGGCTGACTAAGTTAGAAGATGACTGCAAACTATGTACAATCATTGAATCCACAAATTATGTCAGTATACTCCAGGAGGGTCTCACACAGACCAATGACTAGTGTATTAGTCATGGTCTCAAACTGAATGCAAAGAAATGCATCATCATTCCCTTCAGCACAAACAATGTCCCTGCACACTGTCAAATAAACAACCATATCCTAAGTACCCATGAAGGGACCTGGGATCACAGGTTGACTGTGACTTTAACTTCGACCACCACATGTCTGCCATTGTAAGGAAAGCTTCCCACATAGCTCAGTTGATTAGTAAATTCATCACCTCAAGAACAAAAGAAGTTATAACACCCTATACACGGCACTTATCCGGCCCATAAACAAATATAATGTTCCATTCAGTATGTACCGTACTAAGCACCTGCAGCAATTACAGAGATCTCAGAGGTTTCTAACAAAGAAGATCAAGGGGCTCCAGCATATGCTTTACACAGACTGACTAAAGTCCCTGTCACTGCACTCCATATCGTATAGACTTCTTAGGTGAGACTTATGCCTGGCCTACAGAGCAATGCAAGACCTAAGCCTAATGAACTTACTGCATATCCGTAAATCAAATGGGTCTAGGGCTACCCATTCTAGGGACTTAAATATGGCGTGTGACTTAAATAGGACAAGCTGGAGTTACAGATTTATCTTCCAGTAACTGCCACATCTTTGGTACAGGCCACCAATTCATGTGAAACAGAGCACCTCTATGACACTGTTCAAGAGGAACCTGGATGAGTGGATGGGGCACTGTACATTCTTACTGGGAATAGTGCCCACAACCCTCCTGGACATAGGCAGTCAACATTAAATGCAATTGTGGGTATTGACTAGTACTTATACGGTATTACATTGGGTTGAAACAGCTAGGCTTAAAATGACCTCTGGGTCGATAGCTTAGTAATCTCCTATGATCCTATGAAATGTACCACCATATCAACCAGCACAATTGTCAGGATAAACACCACAAATATACCGGACTGTTGAGAAATGAAGAAGGAGAAACCAGCAAACTGGGACCACATAACCCAAAACCACATGTTTTCCTCACTACCACAAACCACTACCACCATCCTCCTCAACATTACAGGTGAGACTCCTCTTTTAACTTGTTTAACCAGGAAACCCCTATCCCATGTCATCATTGCTAGGGTAATCCCTCCACCTTCTGTTTTCATTATCACTACACCTACGCCAAGCTACCTCCCAACCACAGAAACCACTTCCACTTACCTAGCAAGCTCCCCCACCACCTAATCAATACTTGTCTGCACTCTTGATCACCCAGTTCCTGCTTTGCCCTGGCTTGTCAGTCACTTTGCTGTGGGCAATTGTATCTGAATGCAAGCAAAGAAGATGGAGACCTTGTCTCCTCTCCTTAAATACTGTTAGAGTCATAGGTACGTATGGCTAGCTGCCCTTGTGGACCATTTTAAGCCTAGCCAATTTCTATTAGTTAGATTCAAACCCTGAAACTCTTCTCTGTGAGGTAAGCACCTTAACCATTATGACAACCCCTAACCCCTAAATACTAATTCTTCCCTCCCCTACCTAAAAATACATTCTACAGCTACCTCATTTCCTTTCATTCTCTATCACCTTTCTTCCATACTAAATTATAACTAATAACCTGTCCCCATAACACCCTGTGCTTACTAAACTTACCAGGCAGGAGTTCATGGGCAAAACCTTCTACCCGACAAACACTTATTCTAGTGCTGTCTGCTTTTGTTTTACTTTATTCACACCTATATAAATACTAATTGTGGTAAATTGAACAATTATACACAAAATTCATTAACAAATTAATTATATCATTGTATCACAAATGATGAAACCACTGTTTAGTAACTTCTGTTGTTCTATTTTAAATTCTGTTTTCCTTGCACATAAGAACACATCCTATATTCACACTTTTTGTGTTAGTGACATTACAGTTATTGTTTCATAACATTTCCCGTAAGCTGTGTTTACTGAACTCATATGTCTTACTGATTAATATTTATTTTCCATATATTGTACTGGAACAAACTATAAAATAAATGAAAAATGATCTCTCTCAGGCTTAATACATAGTCATAATAAATTTTGGGACAGTACACAACACGCCTCTTATTTCTACATCTGCCAACACTTTCCAAGTGTTTATAAATCACATTAACTATAATTCCCATTTCAGTATTGTGTAATTCATCACGAACAATAAGGCATTTCCTTGGACTCATTCTTCATATTTGTATGACTCTGAAATAGCAACTTTGCTTTCTCCATCTTCTTGATTTCTCTTGGTTATAGAGTAACTTCTGATATAAATATTATACTTATCTGATGCTACATAATATATTTGCTCTATGTTAGGAGTATCTTTAGTGTTGAGAACTAACAGAGTAACCTGGCTGTTCCCGTAAATGTTCAACTGTCTTTTGGAGGTTGTAAAATGCAATTAATTTTCCAAAGCAGATCTATATTTCTTAGTAAAGCATAATGTACAGAATATCCACTTCTACCTGTCTGATTTTAAAATGATTTATTTGCAAAAGGTCTGGAATATGAAATTATTGTACAGTTTAACAAAATTAGCAAGCAGGGGTGAAAAACTTTACTGACTAGTTAAGATCTTCTCATATAAACACACACACACACACATATACATATACAAACACACACACACACACACACACACACACACACACACACACACACACACACATATATATATATATATATATATATATATATATATATCCCCACATCCCCTAGCAAAATCCCCAATGTCAGATAAATTATTCTAACAGCTAGTGGTAAAACTTGGTAAAGACTGCTTATAGAGCTGTGTAGAGAGTCAGATATAGCTGGTTTACGTTGCAGTATTACATTTTTCAAAGAATGTGATAATTAATTTGATCTTTTTCTCCCAAAATGGAAAACCTTTTGCTAACACTGTCCAGTTTCTGGATAATAATGGTCATGGTTTCACACTAATAATAAGATCCACATGGGAAAACAAGGAAGCTGTATTCCTAGTCATCTGTATATTATGTCACTGTTTTCTAATAAAAACATAACAGAAGTAGGTTTCTACTTCCTGAGATCAGACCTTACTATACCAACAATGTTAGTTGGACTACAGAACAATTATTACAGCCATGTGCAGTACCAGCTTAAGATGGCATCTGTGGGAGTACTATATCATCAGCTTTCTGCTCTACAAAATGGTGGCAGTATAGCAGGCAAATTCTTGATATCTATCACCATATTAGATTGAGAAAGTAGTCATCCTGTCTTAGTTTCTTCTTTCTTTCACCTGGAAAAAGTGAGCTGGAGAGTTAGTAGCTTCAAACAAAAATGACACAACACAGAAAACTCTAGTGAGTTATAAATGAAGATTAGTATGTAGATAAATAGAATGAGGGCAATAAAATTATTTTTTTTACCATTTGATAAAATGAGTTTCACCTTTTACCAGTAACAAATTCAAATTACTGTAAGGTCATTTTGTTTGCATTTATTCATTCTCTGGTTAGCCACTTAATATAGTCTGGGGTCACTGTACTGGCACTCACTGCATACAAGACAATGTCTAATCCTGATTAGGGTGCTAAACCATCACAGATTGTACACACACCTACAGATAATTTGGAGGCACACCAATTCACCTGTGTCACATCTCTGTGAAATGCATTGAAACTACAGCATTCAACAAAACCCCATGCAGCCAAAGGGGGACATGCAAACTCCACATAGAAGGCATACCAGTTGACAACCAGCTGCAATGAAGAAACAATGCTAACCATCACACCACTATTTGTACTGCAAATTAAAAACAGTGTGGGAACAAAAATTGCCCTGCTTTTTTCTTCATGCAAAGCAGTTACTTCCTAGTTTTATTGGCTCCTTATTGACATGTCAGCATTCAAAATGCCAAGTGCTGACAAGCCGAAAAAAAGACCAAAAACACTGGAGAAGAGTGAATCTTGAACCTCACACTTCTCATATTAACTTCATTTTGCAAGGGGGGCTTGCACCCACCTGAATATATATATATATATATATATATATATATATATATATATATATATATATATATATATATATATACCAACTTCAAGATCACCATATCTCTGAGAAAAATGAATATTCCAAGAAATTGCATCTCAGACTTAATATATGTAAGTCCATTCATTCATCTATTCAGTCTCCATGTTTTGGGACTCACTCTAGCAGGTCTCAACATTTTATATGGTTACTATTTTATTCCCATTTTAAGATGTTTTCCATTCTGCTTCTCCATTTTATGTAAAACTCAACTGTATTAGCTTCCTCTTTCTTTTCTTAGACTTTCCTTCATGTAAAGTTTTGCCATGTGATCCCATGTTTTGTGTAAAGGTATTCTTGCAAAAAGCTGATCTTGCATGTCTAAAAGGCTCTTCAAACTGGTAATTTCAGAATCACTGTTGTGATCCCTCCACAGCCACGCAGTCCCTCATTTTTACCCTTCAATGCCTAATTTTAGCCATAATGCCTGACATGATGGCTGTTATCAGGGAATTAATGTGTGCTTAGGGGTTTTATGAGGGCCAATGCTGCAGGCAGAGAGCCTTACCCCCCCGGAAAGCTGTTAATTCTCTGATAACATGTACCATGTAGGACATTAATTATGTTTAGAAAATGTGCTGTTTTAAATCGGTTTGTATTTTTTATTAATATATATATATATATATATATATATATATATAGAGAGAGAGAGAGAGAGAGATAGATCATTTATTTTTGTTGTAAAATTGTTCTTCCATCTAATGTTTCATACTTGCTGAAGCATATGTAATTGTTGAAGGAAGTATTTTACCTCCAGAATATAAATTAAGTATTTAATGTCCACACATACATTTCCCAGCAGTTATAGGTACTTTGTTAATTGACTACACCTCAGGTGTCTCATTGTCATGAAATGGATGAAAATAAATCATATAACACGAGGCATTGAAACCCCCATGTCTCTTAGCTGGCCCTATTCTGCTGCATAGAATGTTTGATTTGTTTGTAAATCTCTGAAGATTACAGTCAGGCAATAATATTGGACATCAGAGTGTCATGCTTTTTATTGTTTAGACAATACATCCTGATGGACTGCCTGATGGTTAATAAATCTAATTTCAACTTAACTAATCACCTTCTTGAATTGCTACCTTCTTGGGCCTATGTACTGTGTTATCTACAGTCTCTTCTGTTAGACTTCAATTAAGACATGGACGTCTTTATACTGGCAACCATTCCGTGATCGTACTGTCACTGCAGACTGCATTATGGGAAAAGTTAGGCATGGCACCATTTCCACCCAGACTAAACTCTTATTTCCCACTTGCCTCCGCTAGTTGATGACTTTAATATTTGAATCCACAACCACCACTATACCTTCACCTGTTGTCTCTCTGCTACCTCCTGTGCTGTGCTACCTTCTAATTGGGCCACTGTACAAAGCATTCTACCTGCCTCCAGACTCCAAATGCTATTCCTCCTCTACCTTCTACCATTTCTCTTCAGTGTCTCTTCTGGCTGAAAACATTCAGCTGCATCTTTCTTTTTCCTTCCATCTGCCTCTTCCCTGCTCTTCTTCTGGTGTAGCCCTCTGTTTGGCCACCTCTGGTTTTGCATCCCCTCCATCTCTTGTTTCCTTTGTATATTCCTGTCTGCCAGGGGATCTTGCTCCCAGACATCTCAGTCCTTTCCATTCTCCTTCTTATATACCATCCCAGCTTCCTGCTTAAGCTCTGTGCTCTTAATTGCATTTTCTGCCTTCACCCTCATTTACTAGTACTCCTGTGTTTGCACCTTCTGGTGCCCTTCCTTCCGTCCTACCACTTCCTGCACTAGTCCTTCTCATCCTTCTTTTGTCTACTTCACCTTATCAAACCCTTTGTACTTCCTACGTTCAGTTAGCTAACAGTTTGCTGTCTCCATTTCTGATATCTTTGCCTGAAATCAAGTGGCTTTCTGCAAACTCCATAACCATGCCCACCTCAAAGTTCCATAGACCAAACCTGTGCCCTGTATATCAGTCACTTTGATCCTTTTCCTGTCCTCCCTTCTACCTAGAATTCACTGCCCTGTCTCATAATTATTTTCTGATATGGTTTCTACCTGCCTGGTTTATTGCTTATTCTTGCCTCTTTTAATTTTGCTGTTCATGCCCCTTATAAGTCCTTTTTGTTGTACTCTTCTCTTCTGATCCCCTTCACTATATTATTGCCCCTGCGCCTTTATTCTGCCCTCTTTAATTCACTGGCATTGGCCTGTACTATTCCCCATCTCTGTGCTTTAACTGGCCTTTTCTCTTGCTATGTATTGGTGCTCTGTGTTAATATGTATTAAAGTGCATGAGAGGAATGCTAAATTAATCTGCTGTTTGCGTCCCTGCACACGGAGATGCAATGAGCCCCCGTCTTTCACTAGCTCTCTGCTGGCTTTCTTTTTATCTGGGCTTGAACCTATTTGGTCTTGCTGATCGTGTCCTGCTAGGCTATTTAAAGCCCTCTGTTTGTCTTTTATTGGACTGTGCTGCTGGAAACTCTACTAAGCAAAAGTTTACTTAAAGATTCCATGTCAATCCTTTTTTCATCTGTGTAGTATGAACTCTGATATTCTGTTTCTTTCTTTGGTGGCACAAATCTGTGTTACTTTTGTCACTTTGTGCTTTAATCTGATACTGATGATTGCTGATATCAATGGTAGAATTCTTCCTTAAGTAACAATGACATAGTTCATGGAGTGCCATGAATATGCTCTAAAATCAGGGACAAAAGGCAATTAAACACCAACACCATTCTGATGTAAAGCATCTTTCAGTGCTAGAATGTGCACTCTCATGCTAAAGCATAAACAACAGCCACCGCAAAACAGAGATGAGAAACTGAAACCACTTTAAAGTTGCAATACACTTGGCACTGGCATACTTCTTTTTTGTGAATGCGTTGGTAAGGCAAATATAAAGGAATCAAAATATATGCTTCAATTCTAGCCGTTATTTATAAGGTAGAAACAAATGTATTGCAGATTTTAAAGCTGTAAAACACTTTGCACTCGTACCATTTCTTTCTTATTTTTTCTTTTCTGTGCATCATATCATTCTCAGGAAAAGCTAAAGCTCCACATACTACAAAGAATTGGGTGACTTTATAAGGGCGAGACAGCTTTGAAAGCTGTTAACACATTTAGTGCTCCTTCCTTTATATTCTGTTTTTTCCTCTCTATATATAACTTGTAGTACATGCAGCAGGTAAAGATGAGTGAACTACTAAGAATTCTGATTGGGTTTCTATAATCATAACCTACAAGTCAGAAGTTCCAGGAACTGATATCAGAGCAGAATTTCATGACATCCATTTCTTAAACATACAATGTTGGTCATGATCAGAGACCCAATCATGATCCTCTATAATACACAATTATTTGAAGTACATTCACTATAAGGGAGACGTGCTGTTCAGCAGAATGTTTTTCTACTGATTCCTGCATTTCATCATATGATGGTAAGGTTGTTTCTCCTCCCCTTCAATCTTGAACAGAGTCTCACAGTTTGTATATTTAGAGATGTGAATGTGTAGTACTCAGGGGGGTTTGCAGACAGTTTAGTTCAGGTCAATGTCATGAGATGCTCACTGTTTATGTTTGACGGATCTAGTTCTAAAGAAATATTTTTGTTATTTAGCCATATACTTTCTCAATAACCTGCTTATGTGAGTCTGTAAGGACTCCAGCAATGCCTCAGTAATTAAAGACTTGCAAACCTGATTCTTTGTCTACTTCAATTTATTGAATGTTATTTCTTACATAACTCATACAGTCCATTAACAGTTTATGAACTATCACATGCAAAGATTTGTTAATTTATATGTTAAAATAGTGCAAATATAAGATCTTCTGGTAAAGTGTATTATACACAGTATATTCTGTGTGAATTTAACAGCAGTGCAAGATGCAGAAAACATGTTTAATTTTATACACTTTCATTCAGATATTTCCCTTTAGCTGCAGTTCTTTGGAAATACAATAGTACTCAAATAACCAGAACAGCTGAATATTGATATTTTGAAAATGGCATCTCACAGTATCCTGAAATTGATGAAAACTCAGAACAGATTCTGCCATCAACAGCTTTACCTAAAAACTCATTCTGCTTGTATACAGAACCCAGAAGCTGCTACACCTCAAAATACATTAAAAAGCCTGTGTCAAACTTTCATCCATTCTTTGCAGACTGTGTCATCAAACTTTTCTTCATCAATCTGTCTATATATCTGCCAGTTTGAACACTGGTAATTGTATGTCTATACCCACAGAATGGATTCTTGTGTTTAGGATATCTTAGTGTTCTATTTAACACTATAGCCTTTAAATAAAGTATAACAGTTACAAAGCGGACCAAATAATAACTTGGAAAGTGGTTAATGACAGAGTCTTGATTCATCACATCTAGCAGTTATACTACCTGTGAAATGGGCTGCTGAATTTTAGATTAAGGCAGTATTCCATTATCTCTGAGGTAGACTGACCTCAGTGTTAGAATATATATATAAGGTGACATTGGGATGTGTGGAGGCTTGTCCCTCTGCAAAAATGATTTTATTTATTTATGTATTTATGTGTTTGAGTGTACCCAGGTGCAACTAAGCTTAATTTTCATGGATATATATATATATATATATATATATATATATATATATATATATATATATATATATATCCATGCACTAACCCAGATTAATCACTTCATCCTTCATACTTCATCTAGCTTATCTCACTACTGCGTTTGCTATGCACTCCTTTCTACTAACCTCTGAATGAATGTATTTTGCTATCAGGTAACAAAGTTATGTACTAGACAGAGTATCATAGAAGGTACTATAGTAGTTTGTCCTTTGTCTATACCTATTGTTTATATTATTTCTCCATTTGTCTTGTAAACTTTTGTTTGATTTATTGATGTTTACCTATCATCTAAATAGCTTGTATTGCCTTTCCTTAAATACATAATGTATCTATATGTCTAGTAACTGTTAGTGGAGCTTTTCTCCCCGGGCCTCTACTGAAAATGGACATGTATCCAGTTGGAAGAACATGGTCAACAAATGTAAAATAAATAAATAAAATAAAATATAAATAACTGCTCTAGTTATATTTTCATGAGTATTACAATAAATTAAATTCAAAGTACAATGCAAAGAAGAACTGATAGACAGAATCATAGGTTAGCATCTCAAGCCAGTGATGACCAACCTCTAATTGGATGTTGTCTCACTAACACAATACTAATGCACCAGCAGTTATATATAAATAGGGGAATCTACCAACAGAGTTCACAATACTCCCTTTTCTCACTCTTTCCATCACCAGGTGTTCACCTATGTTTTGCAGCCTACTTTCAATTGCCTCTACTGTTTTGTCCACTGCTTTATATTTTGTTGCAGTCTAAAGAATTACTGGAAATTTACCTGTTGTCATATAATGAATGTCTATTTTTACTTTTAATGCTGTTTCTTTATTACCACAACATGACAAAATAATCATTCCTAGTGTCATCTGTAATCTGTATCACATATTATGCACTGGCTAGCAAGATCCTTAATAGTAATATATTCAAATACAATATGCAGGTACATTAATATATCATTATGATGCACACAAAATAAATTCATTTTGCTTTTTTATTTGTATAATTTAGTCCAGAACATAATCCCTTTATTCAGCATATTATCCTAACTACAGCAAACTAAGCAAATTCTGTGCTTGGCTTAGATCTCATAAGTGTTACTAACATCTGAGATAAAACAAAAATTTCAGCTGCATTTTATAAAATCATTGCACCTCTTACTTCTATAAAAATATAATAATAAGCAGAGTGAAGATGGAACTTGCAGAGCTTTTATCCCCATATTAGGCTATACAGTTTAAAGTTATTACAAAGCATGTACATAAAAAAACAGCTGCTGCATTGTAGATGAATGATGTCCATTCGGTCTCAAGGTGAATTATATTTATTTCAGTTCTCAATCAAAAATAACTTTGTTATGATCGTTTGTCTCCTCATAATCCTCTATAACACCACAGATATATTGACAGTGACATACAGTGACAGCATTAGTTGCAAACAGATCTTATTTAATGTCTGCTGAGGTGTACCAGAAGGATTATGGATGTGCCACATTGCACTAAAGTACCTCGTCAGGTACCAAGTTACTCTTGTAACAGTACTGTTGTTTTATGGGCTGGATTTGGATGTAGTAGAAATATTTAATCCTATGATACAGTTTGAGACTCAGAAACTGTTTAGTTCTCTCAGCTTTACATTGTAACAGTATAATTAAGCAGTATGGCATGCCAGGGTGAGTCTTATCATTAAATATGGGCCTGTCATCAAGTGAAGCATACTGCAGTAAACTTATGAGATCTAAGTGTATCATATGATGGAGCACACGTTACTGTGTTCTACTCTGCTTAAGTAAGTTATGCCACTGCTGTGTGTTTTATCTGTGACCATTCTTCAATGTACCAGCAGACATTAAGCAATATTTGTATGCACATTTTTTTGATTTAGCAATTTGGTTGCTGTTATAAACAGACAGCAGTATTTGTAATACATGGACTGCCCTGATTATGCTTAGAGACTAAGGAAGGAATAACTTTGTTGCAGCAAGTTTCATAAGTAAGAAACCCACTATATCAAGATTGCAACAGCAAATAGAAACAAACAGACTGGTCAGACATTCAGGCTTCCATGGCAGAGAATCCCATCTGTTAAGAATACTGCAGCAGTGAAGGCACGGACATCTACCGTTATGGTAGGATTTTGCACAATCTGTACTTTATAGTGAGATTAGTACATATGAACATCTCTGCCATTAGCACACCTCATGCAACCATGAGATGTGCTACAGCTTTTAAAGTTGTTAGATACTTTGCACTCCTGCTTTTTTTAAAGTGTAATGCATCAGAGATGCTAAAACCAACTCTTGTATTCATCAACATACTGTGCACTTACATACAGTAACTGTGTGCATTATATTTAGTCAGTGGTCATGTTATTTGCATGATTCATAAACTTGTGGGGGATGTCCAACTGTCCACTCAAGGGATGCAGGAGTAAGCTTTTTTAGATACAATTCTTGATCAGCATGGAGCACTATTGCACTCAGTCATCCAGAGTCTTGGGCAAAAGCAAGTCAAAAATATTTGTAGCTCACTGCCATGATTGCAGATGACAACATGTTATCATAGATTATATGTTAATGGGAGGAACAGTTTGCTGACTTTTCCATTGGTGGGAGGTCAACAATGTCGATGTGGGGGAGAAGAGTAGGCCAGGTGTTATTGAGACAGTGTTTGTTTGCAGCCTGCTGCACACTGGGATGTGCCTCTACACCCTTTAAAAAAAACACCTCTATGTCTGCTATCCACCAATGTAATGGTAATATAGTTGCTCAGCAACTACATGAGCATCCCTTGATCAGTCTGTGCTAGGCTGGGTTTTTTTTTGTTTGTTTGTTTGTTTGTTTGTTTGTTTGTTTTTTTGTACTCTAGCTCTAAAGTTGGCATCCATAAATCCCAGCCATTGTTCCACAGTACAGTCTGCATTACTAAGATCCACAAAACCAAAAACTAGCTGGACAGAGAAGACCAATGCAATCTGGTAATTTAAACACTTTAATAAAATGTAAGCGCTTTCATTTTAAACCCTTTAAAACTTCATCAGATACAACATGTACAACAAGCAATGATCCTTAAATAGTGAATAAACATGTCATGTGATCCCACTTCCCAATACAAATCTTAAAGCCATATACCTGCAAAAAATAATAAATAAATAGATAAACATTATAATGATACCATTCTAAAACCATTCTACTAAGGCCAGCATCAAATTATCTTTTTTTATGAAAACAAATAAACCCAAATATTTTGTAAATACATACATTCAAGAGTGATAATAAAAAAAAAATCATAAAAATAATAATAACACAAAAACTGGATCCAACCAATACACGAGTGCATTAATTACAGCATTTAATAGGGAAAGTGCAAAAATAAAATGAATTATGCAAAAAAATTGGAATATTTTTAAGGAAAATACAAATTTATTATGTGTTTTGGGGGATGGACCTACTATTATTTATAGGAGGGGGTTGAATATGAAAAATATATTAGAAAGGAAGACGATTAAGACGGTTGTACTTTCTAGGATGTCTAAATGTGGGAGATGTAATTTTTGTAAATTCATTATGGAGGGAGATAGATTTAATTTAAGAGGCAAGAATTTTTATGTGAAAAGAAAATATACGTGATACAATGGGAGTGATTTATGGAGCTCGTTGTCAGAATTGTGAGGAGTTTTATATCAGAATAACTGAGCAAAAGCTCCGTAATCATATCTACAAGCACTTATACAAAAGAAAAAAGAAAAAAACAGCAAAAGCTTTATATAGACACTTGGAGGAGTACCCCAATCACTCCTTTAAATTTAGTATTTTGGAAAAGGTAGAAAAAAATCCTAGGGTAGGCCCATAGTCAATGTATTTGGATAGGCAAGAACTAATTTGGCAGCTTTGACTAGAAGCATATAGGTTCCCAGGATTAAATGACACAGTTAGTATAGCCCCTGTTTTAAAATTGAAATCACTGGAAAGGTGAGGAATAACTAGTTTATAGTGAATGTAAAGTTTTTTTCATTTATATCTTATTATTATGATTTTTTATTATCACTCTTGAATGTATATATTTATAAAATATTTGGGTTTATTTGTTTTCATAAAAAAAGATAATTTGATGCTGGCCTTAGTAGAATGATTTTAGAATAATATCATTATAATGTTTATCTATTTATTTATTATTTTTTTGCAGGTATATGGCTTTAAGATTTGTACTGGGAAGTGGAATCACATGACATTTTCCTTCAATATTTAAGGATCATTGCTTGTTGTACATGTTGTATCTGATGAAGTTTTAAAAGGTTTAAAACGAAAGTGCTTTTATTTTATTAAAGTGTTTAAATTAGTGGATTGTATTGGTCTTCTCTCTCCAGCTCGTTTTTTTTTTTTTTTTTTTTTTTTTTTTTTTTTTTGTGGATCTTGGTTTGTTTTGTTGTCATTTTTACAGTCTACATTACACTGTGGAATTCATTTTTTCTAACAACTTTATACACAGTTGTCTCTTCATTATACACAAGCCCATTTATGAATCGCTCAGAGCTGTGATATATGGGTTATACCTGTATAACCCCTGCATGACTGCAGAGCAGATCTATCCTGGACAAAATATCTTGCAAACAATTATGATCAGTTCTCTGATCATAACTTCAGTTTATGTATTTTCAAAATGGGTTCCAAGAAACTTACTTCCAAACGTCTGTGTTCTTGAAGTTAATTTATTGAAATATAGTTTTTGAATGTACAACAAACTAATTATGATCAACAGCATTATCACAACCTTCTAAGCTATATATATCATGCCACTTTTTAGTGAAATGTATGTATGAGCCTGTTCCCTCCAAGTAGGCTCAAATCTTCATATTTATCTTATTAGTCTGAGGATGTGGGACCTCAAAGTTATATAAGCTTACTGAGTACAGAAAATGAAGCTCCTTGCATGAGTGGTGTGACAGACTTTCCCCCACATAAAATATTCAAGTAGATATGAGATTGTACAATGGAGTAGATTCATAAAGTGATGATTCACAGGACCCAGCATCAATTAAGAGCATCACAACTTCAGGCAAGGTATTTTAGCCTGGTGCAGACTTTTCCTCAGCCAGGCGTAAAGCTCTGAGTGTGAGACAAATGATGCAGGATCAATTTCTGTCACTGGTGCTATAAAAAAAAACAGCCAGAAAAGGTGGCTTTGAGCAGCAAATGTACCTTCCTGGAGGGAGGGAGATGCAAACCAGTCATCTGAGAATGGAAAACCAGTACAGGCCAGACCAGGATATGTAGTATTCACTCTATTCAGGATTGAGCAGGTGTTGAGGTGGGTATGCCCTGGGAGTCTGATACTGTAAGCAATTCACTCAAGAAGAGTTGTTGAGAGGGAAATAGGGGTTAGGGCATTCACATACAAAAAAGCCTTGATGGTTGCCTTAAGGACTGCCTCCTACAGCTGGTTATGCCCTGCTAGGAAGAAATAGATCAATAGGTCAGTGGGAGAGAGATGAAAGTTTTTAGGCATGTGAAGAAACAGCATAGAGGAAAACAAATTAGACTAAGTAAGCTAAGTTTATTGGCAAGGAAAACAGCAAACCATCGAATTATACTGGGATTTACTATAGCTTAATTTGCTGAAGACTGCTTTCAATGAAGCAATAAAATGTTCATCATCTTTGTCTCCATGATGCTCTTTGTTGGAACATTTTTCAGGGGGAGGTCCTCTTCTTCACTATCTTAACTGTAAAGAACAACAAAGAAAGCAGTGAAACGTTTTCACACTGTTTATCCCTATTCACTAACAAAACAAAACGCATTTTATGGCTACACATAACAGAAAGTACTATTTAGATGGAACCATATGTAATTAACTTTGCCCTTGTCCTGTAGTGGTTAATGTAACTCTACAGCTTCTATGTTTTGCACAACTCCCAGTAGCATTATATAAGTCCCTCCATGTAAGTGTAGACCAGTAATGCCTTTCTTATATTATTTATTGAAGAGCTGTTTTGTATAAAAAATAAATTTGTTTGGAATGTTTGTTGTGCTCATCAGAAACTGTCATGGAAATTCCAAAATGTTATGCATCTTTTAAACAGTTGTTAACACAGTTCAGTGGTCAGCAACTTTTACATTTCTCACACACATACCCAGCTCCTTAATCATGGTCTAATCCTACAGCTGTCTTTTTTCAAGTTGTTCATGTCTGTAAACATTCTGCTTACAAAACAAAAACATAGTATAAATTCAACAATGCTATAGGTGTTTTTTATAACGATTCACTGCTCAAAAATATGATGATAGCATCAAGAATGGTCAATTAAAAAATTAGACTCCTCCACAAAACAGCATTCAAAGTAGAATTAAAGCAAAGAGAAGTTTTGCATGTCATGTTTAGCTGTAATCAGTTAGCACTGCTCCTAACAGTGCTTAAGTCTGGGGATCAGTTCCCAATAAGGGCACCTTCTCTGTACAGTCTGCTTGTCATCACTGTCTCAGCATGGGTTTTTTACTGGGGTTTCTGGTTTCCTTCCACTTCCCAAATACCTTCTGATAGGTGATTTACTGAAAATCTAAACTGCTTTTACATGCAAGAGGATGTGTGTGTGTGTGTGTGTGTGTGTGTGTGTGTGTGTGTGTGTGTGTGTGTGTGTGTGTGTGTGTGTGTGTGCGTGCGTGTGCGTGCGTGCGTGTGTGTGTGTGTGTGTGTATGAGCAGCCGTGCAGGTGCATGTGTTTATGTGTGTATGCACTTGTGAGTAAGCACACATCCTGTGATTGACAGGCATTTTGTATAGGCCTGGTTCTGTGTCTTATACCCATTGATTACAAGTATGTCTCCAGCTCCTCATAACCTTGCATCGGATAAAATATTTATCAGAAAATGAATAAATGAATAAATAAACAAATAAATAGTATTTATTTAAAAAGAAAGGGAAAGAGTATTCAACACAATAGGATGCAGGGTGCAACTAAAAAGTCCCACAAATTCCTTTTGCAATTACTACAAGTAGACATGCTTGGACTGCATTTTTGCTTCTCATGTTATTACTGTGTTGATAATTTTATTACTTTGTTTAAGCAACTGTTTTTTGAACAACTGTTTTGAAGTCGCATTTCCTTAGCTCATTCTACAGACACGCAGTAAAAGAAGTTAATGGCACTGACAACTTCAGCTCGTGTTTCTGATAAAGGTTCAGGTCTGCCGACATCATGGCTCCTGCTCAGTTCCACCCTTAAATTGTGGTGTATCTACCATATGTCCTTGTGTTACAAAATCATTTCACAATCTAAAACTACTCAGTTAATTCTTTAAACTGAGGAATATGTTGCCAGGAATGAAATGACCAAACCGAGCTCAGCTTAAATAAAATACTGCATTGAAATGTATTTATTTATTTATTGCTCATAAGTACTAACAAACAAGAGGAACAGATGTAAATCTTCTCACATCTTTTTTTTTTAATTAGTAATGTCAATAAAATATATACCTCTGAATTATTTATCCTTCACTACATAATACAGATCTTAATCAATCAAGGGCAATATCTACACTTTATCCTGCATTCACTCTCTCTCTCTAAATCAAAGTCTGACAACACATTCACCTACTTTAAAATATACCCCATTCCTACTTAGTAAGCTATGTGACCAGAATATAAGTTAACTCTTATTTACAAATATAACCCATTTGATAGTCATCCTTTAAATATAATTATATTAGAGGTGATTTCCATTTAAGCATTTACTGTACTATGCATCAGCATTAGTGGCTTGGAGATGTCTGAATCAGAAAGGAGGTCTAATTGTATATCACAGCTAGATTCATATGATGCTGTGCAGACAAAAAACACACACAGGCACAGGGCACTGACTTGTCAGAAATGCACAGTACTTAGACTAAGAAGCTAAACTGAGCTTGCAGCTGTCTTTTTCTGTTGGTGATAAAAGTATGCAACACTTCTCTGGAAGACACATGCAATTTCCATGTCTTGGACAGCTTTCTCTGGTTTACTAACACAATTCCCAAACAGTTGAGCAAGGTTCAGTTTTCATTGATGTAGGAGTGCATGGCAGACTTCTACAATGCCCCCACCCAAAAAAAAGATGCAAAATACTAGCTAAGAAAAACACTTGACATCAAGTAGTATATCATCTACTATAGATACTAGGAAAGAGTGTGACTTTAGGTAAAGCTTGGGATATACACAACGCCACATGTGTCCCTCATTGATGCATTCTCAACCTGTAGGGCTCAAAAAAGTTGAACATTTTTTTTCAAAATTTGCGTTATGTTTTCATTTTACCTGTGGCATTATGACTTTAAACCAGTAAGTATAGCACCTGCACTGGTGGAATAGAGGGATAAACACTTGACCACAGCCAAGGTGACCTGAGTTTGAATAGCAGCTCAGGCACTTGACAGTACAGAAAGGGACAGAGCCATATCCAGCACTTTGTAACTTAGGAGTCCATTGGGGGCTACCATAAAATTTAATTTTTGACTAAAAACAAAATGTACATTTTTTTCTTTAGGTCTTGTGGATTGCTGTGCATGCATCCTAATGTAGGGCACACACACAGCAACACACAAGACTTTAAACACACATTAGATCTGACTACTTGCTTCCTTGGAACTAAGTATTGAGTGCTGTTGCACAGGGAGATGTTCTGGATACTACCACTACTCAGAGGTACTTCCATCGCACACTGGATGGAGAACTTGGACCTACTCATGGTAGGGAGTGGAGATGTTCCAGATACTACTACTACTACTCAGAGGTACTTCCATCACACACTGGATGGAGAACTTGGACTACTCATGGTAGGGAGATGTTCCGGATACTACTACTACTACTCACAAGTGCTTCCATCACACACTGGATGGATAACTTGGACCTACACATGGTAGAGGGATGTTCTGAATACTACTACTACTACTACTCAGAGGTACTTCCATTGCACATTGGATGGAGAACTTGGAGCTACTCATGGTAGGGAGATGTTCCAGATACTACTTCTACACAGAGGTGCTTCCATTACACATTAGATGGAGAACTTGGAACTACTCATGGAAGGGAGATGTTCCAGATACTACTACTACCCAGAGGTGCTAACATCGCACATTGGATGGAGAACTTCAAAGTACTTATGGTAGGGAGATGTTCCATATACTACTCAGAGGTGTGTGTGAAATTCAATAGTTAGGGATGGCAGGTTGCTCAGGCTCAATCCCTGTACCTTGGTTAAAGGAGACAAGAGCCTTAATCCTGTACACTAAGTACTAGATTGATCA